>NC_090651.1:45890012-46252512 GCF_040937935.1 Hyperolius riggenbachi | reverse complement strand
AGGCTGGAAGGAGCTCAGTCTGTGACTCACACAGAGCCTGCGGGGGGCGTGGAGAGGGTGTGTACAGGATCTTCTCAAAAAATTAGCATATTGTGATAAAGTTCATTATTTTCTGTAATGTACTGATAAACATTAGACGTTCGTATATTTTAGATTCATTACACACAACTGAAGTAGTTCAAGCCTTTTATTGTTTTAATATTGATGATTTTGGCATACAGCTAATGAAAACCCAAAATTCCTATCTCAAAAAATTAGCATATTTCATCCGACCAATTAAAGAAAAGTCAACCTTCAAATAATTATGTTCAGTTATGCACTCAATACTTGGTCGGGAATCCTTTTGCAGAAGTTGACTGCTTCAATGCGGCGTGGCATGGAGGCAATCAGCCTGTGGCACTGCTCATGTGTTATGGAGGCCCAGGATGCTTCGATAGCGGCCTTAAGCTCATCCAGAGTGTTGGGTCTTGCGTCTCTCAACTTTCTCTTCACAATATCCCACAGATTCTCTATGGGGTTCAGGTCAGGAGAGTTGGCAGGCCAATTGAGCACAGTAATACCATGGTCAGTAAACCATTTACTAGTGGTTTTGGCACTGTGAGCAGGTGCCAGGTCGTGCAGAAAAATGAAATCTTCATCTCCATAAAGTGCTCCAAAATCTCCTGATAGCTAGCTGCATTGACCCTGCCCTTGATAAAACACAGTGGACCAACACCAGCAGCTGACATGGCACCCCAGACCATCACTGAATGTGGGTACTTGACACTGGACTTCAGGCATTTTGGCATTTCCCTCTCCCCAGTCTTCCTCCAGATTCTGGCACCTTGATTCCTGAATGACGTGTAAAAGTTGCTTTCATCCGAAAAAAAGTACTTTGGACCACTGAGCAACAGTCCAGTGCTGCTTCTCTGTAGCCTAGGTCAGGCGCCTCTGCCGCTGTTTCTGGTTCAAAAGTGGGTTCATGCTTCCATCTGCTGAAAAGCTTTATGGAGATGAAGATTTCATTTTTCAGCATGACCTGGCACCTGCTCACAGTGCCAAAACCACTGGTAAATGGTTTACTGACCAAGGTATTACTGTGCTCAATTGGCCTGCCAACTCTCCTGACCTGAACCCCATAGATAATCTGTGGGATATTGTGAAGAGAAAGTTGAGAGACGCAAGACCCAACACTCTGGATGAGCTTAAGGCCGTTATCGAAGCATCCTGGGCCTCCATAACACCTGAGCAGTGCCACAGGCTGATTACCTCCATGCCACGCCGTATTGAAGCAGTCATTTCTGCAAAAGGATTCCCAACCAAGTATTGAGTGCATAACTGAACATAATTATTTGAAGGTTGACTTTTTTTGTTTTAAAAACACTTTTCTTTTATTGGTCGGATGGAATATGCTAATTTTTTGAGTTTTCATGAGCTGTATGCCAAAATCATCAATATTAAAACAAAAAAAGGCTTGGAACTACTTCAGTTGTGTGTAATGAATCTAAAATATATGAAAGTCTAATGTTTATCAACACATTACAGAAAATAATGAACTTTATCACAATATGCTAATTTTTTGAACATGTATAGGAACTTATAGGATAGAAGAAATAAGGCTGAACATTTTGTTACAGAGTCTCTTTAAAGAGAATCTGTAAGGAAAAAAAAGTGCCTCTATGGGTTACTTACCTCAGGAGGGGGAAGTCTCTGAATCATAATGGCTTCCCCCATCCTCCTGTATAGCCCCAATTTAGTGCTGGCATCACCTGAAAATCCACCCATGCGCTAGATCAGGAAGAAGGAAGCCTCATTAGGATTCAGAGGCTTCCTCCTCACACTGAAGTACCCCCAGGGCACTTTTCTTTATTACAGGTTCTCTTTTAAGCTGCGCACTCACCACCCGATGGCTCTTGCGATGTTCCCATGACGACGGTCATCAGCAACGCCTCTTCCCGACAGCGGGTTAAGCACGAGGTCACACAACGTACATGGCAGCACAATTGATTGCGGTACTTTGCGCGGTGTCGTTGGTGATCTTAAAGATACGATCCGCCTTGTCGGTCTGTAGTTATCAGCGGGACGCTAAGCAACGTTCGCACCGTGGTTCTGTACCCACCCGGCGACGTCGTGTAAAAATCGCCGGTCGTCGGGAAAATCGCCAGCTGGGTACGCAGCTTAAGACTCTAGCACTGCAATGCAAGAAATCAAGCTGCTTAGCCACCATGTCCTACAAAGAACCCAAGCCCAAGTCAAACTTACTTTATCAGACGAGAACAGTCCACTTGCTGAAATAATATCATTTTGCTCGTGATTTTGAGAATTTGGCAAATGGGAAATACTGTATAGGATAAAATTAAGTTTTCCTATAAGTTGCTTCTTTTTTTATCTTCTCACTTTTTTGCCTTACTTATCTTTTTTTTTCCCCCTTTATCTACGTTGAATTCTGCTTTAGCATTGCGCTGTCAATCCTTAACATCCGATTGGATCCATCAAGTCTGAGCGCTATATTTTTTTTTCTGTGTGTCTGATTAAAATTCACATAACTAAATAAAATAGCAGCACCGATAAAGCTTGTGTGATCAGCTGTAAAATCTATTTTGCAGCTCAGACGAAGCCTTCGGCAAAGTCAATTTAAACTATCGAACAGAGAATGGCCTATCTCTCCTTCACTTGTGCTGTGTCTGCGGCGGTAAGTACCGAGCGCCTGTATTAAATATTAAAAAGAAAAACTACTTTTATTTAAAAAAATGAACACAATATAAACACATTTAATGGTAGAATAAGCAGAGCAATCTTTTTATTCAAATGAGCGGGGAGAGATGGATCGCGTCTCCTGCCGCTGCAGCGCAGAGCGGGCCTTATTTGTCAGGCCGGTAACAAAATTAAGTTTGTTATGGGCTTTGGTTATCAAAAGTATCTCCGGGGAAAAAGGATGCTGGAAGCAGCATTCTGGGCCATTATAAGAAGCGGTTATTTGTGATGTAGGCAATGTACAGGGCGAAAAAGGAAATGTGGGCGCCAGAGGCAGGGCCAGTTCTAGACTTTTTGCTGCCTGAGGCAAACTTGTGAGGATGCACACCCTTTACCCCCCCCCTCACCCCCCTCCCCTCCGAATTGGAATGATCGCACAGCACCCCACAAGTTGCACTGCACGTTACAGCTGCGGTGAGCCCCCCAAAAACACCCTCAGTATAGATAGGTAGCCAGTTATAGGTGACCCCAGTAATGGTAGCTAGGTAGAGTTGCCCCTAGTATAGGTAGGTAGTCAGGTATAGGTGCTCCCTGTATTGGTAGCTGGGTACAGTTGCCCCCAGTATAGGTTAGCCAGGTACAGTTGCCCCCAGTATAGGTTGGCCAGGCACTCTCTTCACTTCCTGTTTCTGCCTGGTACTGTCCCCAGACTTCTGCTGCCTTAGGAAGTCACCTCACTTGGCATCATAGGAGGACCGGGCCTGGCCAGAGACACCAGGGAGGTTGGGGCGCAACCTTAGGCACCCATGATAAGAGCCGCAGTTAGCAGCGATAATAGGAAATTTGGGCATGTAGACATCCGATAAAAAAGTGTCGCCCAATTTTTTTTATCAGGCACCCAAACTTCCTGTTGTAGCTGCTAATAGTGCCTGTTAATATGGACTCCTATAGTGGTTCCCAAACTTGCCCGGCACCTGTCACGACCTTTCGCCCTGTACATTCGGCAGTGAAGGGTTGCAAATATTGCTGGAGGTTACAGGGGGTGATTTTCTCTATACTCACTGTGTTTGCTTCAGCTTAGAACTAAGGTCTTACATGGGTAGTAATGATTTCTTCCACTGAGTGGCTGGACTACTCTAGGAAAGCATGTGCGCCTGAATACGGGCTTTTAAATCCCATTAAAGGACAACTGAAGTGAGAAGAATATGGAGGCTGCCGTATTTGTTTCCTTGTTGGCTAGGTGCACACTTAGCAGAAACTCTAGCGTTGCAGAAAACGCAGCGTTTTTGCCGCTAATGGAAATCTATGGGCCGCAGGAAAAAACGCATATGCGTTTTCTATGCGTGTGTTTTTAGAAACGCTGGTTTTGTTGCATGATCTTCAAAAATGCATGAAAAACGCACATAATGAAAGTCAGTGGAAACGCAATGGTATACGTTTTCCATGTGTTTTTATATGCGTTTTTAGTAGAAAAAAAATGATGATGTATTTCTGCTTCCTGTTGTCTTCCTAGTGATTTGAATATACAACGCAAAAGAAAAACTCATGAAAAATGCATTCAAAATGCATATGCGTTTTGTATATGCGAACCGCAAATGCATTAAAACGCTTGAAAAACGCATCTGCGGGAAAAAAAAAAGCTAACACAAATGAACCAAAAATGCATCAAAAACGCACAAAAAACGCACACAACATAAAATTAAACATGACATAAAATGCAGCCTTTCATATGTTATGTGTGTACCTAGACTTAGAGGAACTCCAGTGAACATTTTACTGTTGGCAGGTGATGTAGCTGCTGCATGGTTTTTGGCAGTTGGAAACAGCTGTAAACAGCTATTTCCCACAAAAGTTTGAACTTTTCTTGTGGGAGGGGTTACTTGTGGGAGGGGTTTCACCACAATATCAGTCATACAGCGCCCCCTGATGGTCTGTTTGTGAAAAGGAATAGATTTCTCATGTAAAAGAGGGTATCAGCTACTGAATGGGATAAAGTTCAATTTTTGGTCGGAGTTTCTCTTTAAGCAATACCAGTTGCCTGGCAGCCCTTCTGATCTATTTGGCTGCCGTAGTATCTGAATAACACCAAAAACAAGCATGCAGCTAATCTTATAATGTCAGAAACACCTAATCTGCTGCATGCTTGTTCGGGGTCTATGGCTAAAAGTATTAGAGGCAGAGGATTAGGAGGATAGCCAGGTATCTGGTATAACTTAAAAGGAAATAAATATGGCAGCCTCCATATAGCTCTCACTTCACTTGTCCTGGAAGGGTTACCATGCTGCAGTCTGTTTATACTACAGGCGTTCACTCAGTGGAGATTGTTACAAGGATCGTACAAAAAAGATTTAGGGCTAGTTTCTACTGCTGCGGAAATCGGGCCGAATCCGCCAGTTTCCCTGCAGGCAAATTGCACAGGTATCAATATTTTTGGGAATGCACTTTTTACAGGATAAAAAGAGAAAAAAACCTTAAATGTCCTTTTAATGCTGGGCATGCACGGTGCAATTCTGCCCCGGAATCGAGCCGCTGGCTCCTGCTCGTCCACGGGCGCATCCCGCTCGTCCCCGCGGGCAGTTCCTTATCAGCCGCTCGTTTCTTCCATTGTCCGCCCGCGGGGATCGAGCGCAGAGTCCATCCGCCACGGTGATCGGACAGGTTGAATATTATCAATCAAGCCATCAGCGGCTCGATTGATGACAACTATTGCGCCGTGTATGCCCAGCATTAGGGTGATCCACTTCACCCACGGTAGATACCTAGTTTATGTAGAAAGGACCATAAGAAACAAGCAAAACTGCAAGGTTATGTAGTACAAAAAAATCTCAAAAATCTTTATTTAGTATCAAGGTAATTCCATAAAAAAGTCTGTTTGGCCTGAGGTGAAAATGAGCATTGGTGTTTGCGGGTCGAGACCTGCCAGGCGTGCAAAGATTTTCAAAGATATCATCATTGCTGAAATTGACTCAAAATCATGTGTTTGGAGGGATCTGAGCAGACAGATCCATCTCTGAGCAGATAATGATAGGAGAGGGATTTATCTGTTGGCCATATCCACCAGTATATGGCCACGTTAACTTGAGGGAAGCTTTTTTTCAATGGTTTGTAAAATCTAGTACTGATTTCATCTATACAAATATATGAATGTAGCATTTTAGCTGCATCCTGTGTCAGGAAGCAATGGATCGGTGAGATGTTTTTTGATTGGAGCCAACAGGGGGTGGTTAGCTTGTTAATTTGAGCTTTCAATGAGAGTGCTGAATCAAACATTACCCTAAGCAGAGAGCGTGAGGATGCAGTGTTATTAGCGAGTTATCAGTGTTGTTAGGCAAGGAGGCTAAACTAGAAGGCAGAAAATGTACTATTACATGCTCAGCTTAAGAAAATGAGAGGACATGAAAGAGAAGAAAGCATTTAAACGGAGTCTGAAGCCTAATTTGAAAAAAAAAAAAAATACTCCCCTAAGGAGAGGGAAGGCTCTGGGTCCCACAGAGCCTTCCTGTTCCTCTTACGGTACGCTCCTTCCAGTACTGGCTCCTTCATTCAAATCCCCCCCTCCCGGAAGCTTCGGAAGAAGTCTTCAGTAGCCCGAGTGCTCCCAAAGACGGGCAGCTCCGTATTGCACATGCCCAAGAAAGCGCGCTCGCGCTAGTGCAGTATGGAGCCGTCCGTCTTTGGGAGCACTCGGGCTCCCAAATATTTCCAAAGCCTCCTGCAGCGGTAGAGAGCAGTCTCCTGCCCATTGGTTGGAGACTGCTAACTGGAGACACATTACTAGAATGAAGGGACCATAGGAGGGACGGGAAGGCTCTATAGGACCCGGAGCCTTCCCTCTCCTTAGGTGAGTATCTGTTTTTTGGGGGGTTTTTTGATTCAGAGTCAGACTCACCTTTAAGTGTTATAAGGAGGCTCCCAAAAACATAACAAATCTACAATTAGTTTAAAAAGGAGAAGGGGTGGTGGCTTGGAGGTGCTTTGCTGCTATCACTTGCTATTTTTACACTGCCATTGACCTGATGAAGCAGGCTTGACCTGTGAAACGCGTAGTCTTTTCTGTCTATTAAATAGTGTTTCAGATACCTAGCTAGTTGTCTTTGGAGAAGGTAAGTCACCACCCCTTCTCCTATTTTAAACCGTTTTTAGATGTTTGTATTCTTTGTTGGAGCCTCCTTACTGTATATCAGTTTTTAGTCACCTGCCTTGGTGGTGTTAGGAGGGTACTTTATAGTTTCCCTTGCATTCCTGGAGCACGATGACCTTGCGTCTGGATGCACGTCTCTCAGGCAACCCAACTGAGTACTAGGTTTTTTTACTTCACTCTTGCCACACTTGCCTAAAAATATTACACCACAAGAGGCTCTTGGTTTGTTCCCCTTCCCTTGAGATAGCCAGGGATGTGAGATGTCAAGAAGAAAGCAAATCAGTGTGGAGAGGTTGGTAATCTTGAAAGCTAAAAAAAAAAAAAAAGAGATGGGACAAATCCCAAATTTCCTTAAATCCAAATCCAAAAAGATTCTCTTGAATCGAACGAATCCTGTACATAATGTATTTATTTATTGTATTTATAAAGTGCCAACATATTAAGCAGTGCTGAACATTAATTTAGGTTACAGACAATATTTAGGGGTGACATACAGCAATAAGACAATACAGGAATACATGCAAACCAGATCACACAGCACAGTATGAGTACAATGTAATGCTTAGTCAGTCACTGGATGTAGCATGGTGATTAGGCAAGTTAGGTTCACTCAAGTGCATAGCATGGGTTCACAGTAAAGGAGGTGCATGATCAGGTAGGCCACAAAAGGAGGAGGTCCCTGCCCAAAAGCTTACAATCTAGAAGGAGAGGTAGAGACACAAAAGGTAGGGGACCAGAGTTCAGTTGTTTGGTTTAGATCAATTGTGAGGGGTGGTAGGCCAGAGTGAAAAGGTGAGTTTTGAGAGCCTTCTTGATGATGCTGAAGGAGGGGGCTGCCCTAATGGGTGGAAGTAGAGAGTTCCATAGTGTTGGAGCAGCTCTTGAGCAGTCCTGGAGGCATGCATGGGACTGTGTGATGTGGGGGGCGGTCAGGCGAAGTTCATTGGAGGAGCGGAGTGAGCGGCTAGGTGTGTACCTCTGAGTAAGATCAGAAATGTAGGTTGGACAGGTTTTGTGGACAGATTTGTAGGTCAGGCACAATATCTTGAATCTGATTCTGGACTGGATAGGAAGCCAGTGGATGGATTCACAGAGGGGAGCCGCCCTGGTGGAGCGATGGGAGGAGTGGATAATGCTGGCTGCCGCATTCATAATGGACTGCAGTGGGTAGAGATGAGCCGAAATTTTCGAAATTTCGAACTGCTTTTATTACGAATGCGAAATTTAACATTACGACCCAAATTCGTAATTTCGTAATTAATTTTCAAATCGTAATTTACAATTTCGTAATCGAAATTTCACTCCCGTAATGACGAATTTCGTGTCTCCAACCGAAATTTTACTGTTTCAGGTTTATAAGGGTTTCTATCCCTCTAGATGTCTAAAATGAATAGCACAGCCTCCTCCTCCTCCTCTCTCTTTCTCTCTCTTTCTCTCTCTTTCTCTCTCTCTCTCCCCAGAGATCTGTAGTATTTCAAAACCATACTCACATTCATGACATGTCCAGGGATCAAACCCAGGCCAACCACATGGAAGACAGCTATGCTCACCACCATACCACCAAACACACACTAAATAGACTGCTAACCTAAATCTTACTTGTAGACAGTCATATGAGACACATGCTGGGTGCAGGGCTTTGTGATTGGACCATGGACCATGCGATAGAGTGAGGTGCAAAAATGAAATCATGCCTAGCAGAGGATGGTTTCACAATGCTAAATGCTAGGCTGGCTGTGGTGCAATTGGTTAGTGCGTCTGGCTGGTAACAGCAAGGTTACAGGTTCGATTCCATCCAGGCATGTCTTTTCCTTTTGCGTTCAACAGTTGTCCAAACAGAGCCAACAGAGCCCCAGATAGCCATGTAGAGTTAGGTCACAGCTAGCCTGGCTGTGGTGCAATTGGTTAGTGTGTCTGGCTGGTAACAGCAAGGTTACAGGTTCGATTCCATCCAGGCATGTCTTTTCCTTTTGAGTTCAACAGTTGTCCAAACACCGAGCACAAAGTTTTGCATGCGTAAAGTTTTACGCACGCAAAATACCCCATGGGGTTCAATGGCGCAGCGCGCGCACGCAAAAGGAAAAGACATGCCTGGATGGAATCAAACCTTGCTGTTACCAGCCAGACACACTAACCAATTGCACCACAGCCAGGCTAGCTGTGACCTAACTCTACATGGCTATCTGGGGCTCTGTTGGCTCTGTTTGGACAACTGTTGAACGCAAAAGGAAAAGACATGCCTGGATGGAATCGAACCTGTAACCTTGCTGTTACCAGCCAGACGCACTAACCAATTGCACCACAGCCAGGCTAGCTGTGACCTAACTCTACATGGCTATCTGGGGCTCTGTTGGCTCTGTTTGGACAACTGTTGAACGCAAAAGGAAAAGACATGCCTGGATGGAATCGAACCTGTAACCTTGCTGTTACCAGCCAGACGCACTAACCAATTGCACCACAGCCAGGCTAGCAGTGACCTAACTCTACATGGCTATCTGGGGCTCTGTTGACTCTGTTTGGACAACTGTTGAACGCAAAAGGAAAAGACATGCCTGGATGGAATCGAACCTGTAACCTTGCTGTTACTAGCCAGACGCACTAACCAATTGCACCACAGCCAGGCTAGCTGTGACCTAACTCTACATGGCTATCTGGGGCTCTGTTGGCTCTGTTTGGACAACTGTTGAACGCAAAAGGAAAAGACATGCCTGGATGGAATTGAACCTGTAACCTTGCTGTTACCAGCCAGACACACTAACCAATTGCACCACAGCCAGCCTAGCATTTAGCACTGTGAAACCATCCTCTGCTAGGCATGATTTCATTTTTGCACCTCACTCTATCGCATGGTCCAATCACAAAGCCCTGCACCCAGCATGTGTCTCATATGACTGTCTACAAGTAAGATTTAGGTTAGCAGTCTATTTAGTGTGTGTTTGGTGGTATGGTGGTGAGCATAGCTGTCTTCCATGTGGTTGGCCTGGGTTTGATCCCTGGACATGTCATGAATGTGAGTATGGTTTTGAAGTACTACAGATCTCTGGAGAGAGAGAGAGAGAGAGAGGGAGAGGGAGAGGGAGAGGGAGGAGGAGGAGGAGGGCTGGCTGGGCTATTCATTTTAGGCATCTAGAGGGATAGAAACCCTTACAAACCTGAAACAGTAAAATTTCGGTTGGAGACACGAAATTCGTCATTACGGGAGTGAAATTTCGATTACGAAGGCATCTAGAGGGATAGAAACCTTTGCAAACTTTAAAATACTAAATTTCGTAATCGTAATTACGAAAATTTGCGTAATTTGCGAAAATTACGAAATTTCGATTACTGCTAAAATCGTAATTGTAGTAATTTCGCGAAATTTCGGAAATTCGTAATTAGGTCATTACGCTCATCCCTAGCAGTGGGGCTATTCGGGTCATAGGGAGACCAGACAGAAGGGCATTGCAGTAGTCAAGGCGGGAAATTATGAGGGCATGGGTGAGGAGGAGGAGGAGGAGAAGGAGGAGGAGGAGGAGGAGGAGGAGGAGGAGGGCTGGCTGGGCTATTCATTTTAGGCATCTAGAGGGATAGAAACCCTTACAAACCTGAAACAGTAAAATTTCGGTTGGAGACACGAAATTCGTCATTACGGGAGTGAAATTTCGATTACGAAGGCATCTAGAGGGATAGAAACCTTTGCAAACTTTAAAATACTAAATTTCGTAATCGTAATTACGAAAATTTGCGTAATTTGCGAAAATTACGAAATTTCGATTACTGCTAAAATCGTAATTGTAGTAATTTCGCGAAATTTCGGAAATTCGTAATTAGGTCATTACGCTCATCCCTAGCAGTGGGGCTATTCGGGTCATAGGGAGACCAGACAGAAGGGCATTGCAGTAGTCAAGGCGGGAAATTATGAGGGCATGGGTGAGGAGTTTGGTGGTGGCAGAGGTCAGGAAAGGGCAAATCTTACATATGTTAAGAAGGTGGAAGTTGCAGGACTTTGTGAGGTTTTGGATGTGGGGAGTGAAGGAGAGTTCGGAGTCCAGGGTGACACCCAGACAGCGGACTTGAGAGGTAGGGCGAATGGCAGTGTGGTTAACAGTGACATGCACATCTGGGAGGTACAGGGATGGCCGGGGTGGGAAGATCATAAATTCCGTTTTGTCTAGATTTAGTTTCAGGAGTAAGTCCAACTACAATTCTTACACACATCAAACAGTTCTTATGTACAGAATTTGTTAGATTCGAGATTCAAGAGATTTGAAAGATTGGAGACTCTTTTTGGATTCGGACTCAAGGAAATTTGGGATTTGTCCCATCTCTACTTAAAAGCATGCCAAAACTCATCTAAAATGAAGAGGTCCAAGGACTGAGCCTTTTTGTACTCAGAGTTTTAACAATACAATAATACAATACAATAACATTTCTATAGCGCTTTTCTCCCATAGGAGTCAAAGCGCTTAGGCTCTCTCATAATTAGTAGTTGGTAGTAGCATGAAGTATTCACACAACAAAAGTTATATTTCAGCAAATGCCAAACTGAACAGTTGGGTTTTCAGTCTTGATTAAAACACATCCAGGGATGGGGCTGTCCTGATCTGTGCTGAGGTAAGGAGTTCCAAAACGTAGGAGCAGCATGACAGAAGGCCCTGGGACCAAAAGTTTCCAAGTGGACTCTGGGTATGACTAGATTATTTGAACCTGTGTATCTGATATTGCAGGGATTGCTACGCAGCTGTAACATTTCTTTCATGTATCCAGACCAGGACCTAGATTATTTAGTGATTTAAATGTCAGTAGGCCGATCTTGAATAGGACCCTCCATTCTATAGGTAGCCAGTGAAGGGAGTGCAGGACTGGTGTTATGTGGCAGTGACGGGGTTGGATGGTTAACAATCTGGCAGCAGTATTCTGTATCAGCTCTAGGCGGTACAAGTCCTTTTTTGGAAGGCCAGTGTAGAGAGAATTGCAGTAGTCCAGTCGGGATGTGATGAAGGCATTAACTAAGGTTGGTAGATCTTCTGGGGGGATGAGGTGCTTGATTTTTGCGGTGTTCTTCAGGTGAAAATAGGATGATTTCACCACAGCAGAAATGTGAGTTCTGAAGTTTAAATCCCCATCAATTATAACTCCCAGGCTACGCACATGATCAGAGCTGTGTAGATCCGTGCCTCCTATTCCCAGTGGTGAAGATTGCAAGTTAAGTTTTTTTTGTTGTCATGTGCTGCCCTCCGATCAGAAGGACTTCTGTTTTGTCTGCATTTAGTTTCAGCCATTTGTCACTTATCCATTGCTGTAGTTTGCCTAAGCAGGTGTTTATAGTTGGAGTTGGATCTGTCACACCAGGCTTGAAGGAAAGATATAGTTGGGTGTCATCAGCATATCAGTGGTATGTCAGGCCATGTTTTTGGCCATGTTTTTAGTTTTCCAAGCGGTAACATGTAAATCGTGAAAAGCAGGGGGGAGAGGATTGAGCCCTGGGGCACCCCATACTTAAGTGGTACGGAGGTGGACAGGAAGGGCCCCATAGACACTTTTTGGGTTCTGCCACTCAAAAAGGATTGGAACTTCTTAAGAAATATGCCATAAATGCTGCAGTATTCCTGTAGCCTGCTTATCAAGATGTCATGGTCAACTGTATCAAAGGCTGCAGAAAGGTCTAGCAGTATCAGAATGGAGCACTCTCCTCTGTCTCTTGCCATGAGCAGGTGGTTGCATATTTTGATGAGGGCAGTTTCAGTGTTGTTATGTTTCCTGAAGCCAGACTGGAATGGGTCAGAGCTGTTGTTTTGACAGAGAGGTTATGAGGGTTAGAGATATATTGTAGAATGGGCAATGCTGAAAGTACTTCCAATAAGATTAGGAAAAAAAAGTAATGAGAAAGCATAACCCTACTTGTTTAGAGGGAGAAGATCTGGAGTAGTAAAGGACGGTTAAAAGTTTCAGAAGATGAAGACAGGTCAAGAAATAAAAGAATAGTATAGCAACCTCTAGATTTAGCAATTAGTGACATAATTTGTTACTTTAGAGTGGGTGTTTTCTGTAAAATGGATAGGGTGGATACCAGACTGAAACTGGTTACAGAGGAAGTTAGCAGATAAGCCAGGCCAAAGCTTAAGGGCTCTTTAACATCAGAGCTTGCGTTGGAGAACGCTCAAAGCATAAGTTTTGTTGTATGCGTTTCAATATGTGTTGCACTGCAGTGAGTGTGCGTTTTGAATCCGTTTTCAATGCGTTACAGCAAATAGGAAAACGCAGGTAATTTTTTTTTTCTTTTAGTTTTCAACTTTCTACATTGTTCCTCTTTTGCATTCTGGGACTGATTGCCTGCGTTAACGGATTAAAAACGCACATAGTGTGCGTTTTACATTGACTAACATTGTAACGCATAAAGCTAGCGTTGGCCGAAAAACTGCGCCTGGGTGCAGTGTAACGCAACGCACAAAAACGCAGCGTTATATGTGAAAGCTAAAAAGAAAGTCTATGGACTTTCATTTCACCTTGGGTAACGCAAACTTTACCAGTTGCGTTGAAACGCAGAAAATCTGCCCTAATGTGAAAGAGCTCTAAGGGTCCCCTTCAGTATCCTTCAGTATCGGAGCAATGACAGTGGAGAAGTGAAAGCAGGTATGATAAAGAAGGAAAGATGCATAAAGATGTGAGAATGAATGGAATAAAGGAAGCAGGTTAACAGGTGAAACTTGGTAAGGTAAACAGATAAAGACAGTTTTTGGTTAGTTAGACAAGCAAAATTAGTTGGTGGAAGGTGTACTGAGTGGGTTGAAAAGGATAACTAAATTGTTAAGACAACCTCTAGAGGCAGGTTAATTGACCAACTGCCACATGCTCATTGCTTAGATATCTACTAATGGCTTTGATAAGCTGATGATTTTCTTGGGTCATTGTTCATTAGGAGACTTTTGTGTTCCCCACTAGTGGTCTTACACTTCAGGCAATGTCAGGACACGTAATTCCTTGCAGGCAGAACTAGGCAATAACTTCCCACCATCATAGATTCTGGTGTCCTATTGCTAGGCAATAATGTACCGGTAGTCTCTATTTATCTCTCAGGCTCACATGACTAAAGAGAGAGTATGAGGAATAATAAAAATTCTGCTCATAGCCTTTGAAGGTAATTAAGAAAAAATGGCAAATGTGAATTCTATTCAATGTCCACTCCAATGACACTGTGTAGAGTCCTCCTTTAAAGACGTGGAAATGTAATAACGACCTTTACAGCCATGGTTTGTTTTTGCAGGGACTAAGTCACATGTTCGAACACTGATGCTGAAAGGCTTACGTCCATCTAGATTAACTAAGAATGGCTTCACCGCACTCCACATGGCTGCCTACAAGGTATAAACAACAAAAATTGTTTTGTTTTTAAGGCAGAGCTCCGGCCTGACTTCTTGCAAAGACCAGTGAAGTTAAGTATTCCGGTATATGGCTAAAGGCAGGGCCGTAACTACAAGGGTGTAGCTCCTACAACCACAATGGGGCTCAGAGCTATAAGGGAGGCCCAACTACTACTTCACTCTCATTGATAAAGGGGTCCATCCTACAGAACGGGTGTTTTTGTATCTACACGTGTTATAGGTGTGAAGGTTACGAAGGCCACACTTGCTTTATGACCCTTGTGAGATGGACCCCCAGGCTGTGAGGGTCACCATGGGGAGGCAAGGGAAAGGGTGTGAGCATTGGGGGGGTCCCCGCAAAGTTTTGCTGAGGGGGGTCATGATTTATAGTTAAGCCCCTGGCTAAAGGTGGGCATTAACTGTATCATTTTTAGCGGACAGTCATATATTTAATCAAATTATTTAGATTTGTATTGTATGAAAACAGATCAAATTATGAATCATTTCTTTAACCCTCCTGGCGGTATAAAAAAATACGCCAGGAGGCAGCGCGGCAGTTTTTAAAAAAAAAAAAATTTTCTATATCATGTAGCGAGCCCAGGGCTCGCTACATGATAGCCGCTGCTCAGCGGCATCCCCCCGCCCTCTTCGATCGCCTTCGGCGATCTCCGATCAGGAAATCCCGTTCAAAGAACGGGATTTCCTGGAGGGCTTCCCCCGTCGCCATGGCGACGGGGCGGAATGACGTCACCGACGTCACTGACGTCGGGTCGTCATTGGGAGTCCCGGGCCACCCCTCGGCGCTGCCTGGCACTGATTGGCCAGGCAGCGCACGGGGTCTGGGGGGGGGCCGCGCGCCGCACCGTATAGCGGCGATCGGGCGCGCGGCGGCGGCGATCAGGGTGCTGGCGCAGCTAGCAAAGTGCTAGCTGCATCCAGCAAAAAAAAAATTAAACAAATCGGCCCAGCAGGGCCTGAGCGGCACCCTCCGGCGGCTTACCCCGAACTACGTTCGGGGTTACCGCCAAGAAGGTTAAAGAACTTTTTGGTCAGCTTGGTGGTTTTCCCCTAGAGATGGTTTCAGTGTAGATATGGGCCTTGAGGAGAGCTTTTCTAAGCATTTGTGATTTTAAAAGCTCTATACATAACAATTGATACGGCGCACCAAAACCTGCCAAGGACAACCACAGTGTCAGAGGTGCAAGAAGGGGATGGGGAACAGTTTGTTAATCATTATTATCATTCAAAGCATTTATAGAAGTGATCATTACAAGCGCAGGACCAATAAAGAGCTAAAACTGCAGTTGAGGGAGGGCCCCGGTGCAGTCGAGACCTCTGCTACCCCTATTTCTATGTCACTGGACATGGTGATTCTTGCAGCAATTGTATAGAATTAAAGGAAACCAGAGCTGAATAAGAGTTTTATACATACTTGGGGCTTCCTCCAACCCATCCGCACGGATCGTTCCCACGCCGCCATCCTCAGCCTTCTCCGTCTTCTGTACCGGGTCCAGTAACTTCCTCCAGTCGCGGCCAGTCTGATGCAAGTAAAGTGCGCTATTTACGTATCTCACCATCAGCCGCCGGAGAGATATGTAGAGGGCACACTTCTTTTGCGCAGACTGGCCCCCGACTGGCTGAAGTTACGGGACCCGGTACAGAAGATGGAGAAGACTGAGGATGGCGCGTGGGAGCGATCCGTGCGGATGGGGCTGTAGGAAGTCCCAGGTATGTATAAAACTATTATTCAGCTTTGGTTTACTTTAAAGAGGAGCTGTCAGCCATACTATCTCAGAAAAAAGACCCACACACATAAGTAGATAAATACTTGCTCTACTTACATAACATATGGATTGCACTGTCCACATTTTGATTTTAGTGATTTTTCTACAGTGAAAAAAAGAGAACTCCTTCTTAGCATTTCCCATTTTAAGTGTGGCTGTTTTGAAGCCAATTCTGATATCATTTCCTCCCTTACTCTCCTCTGCCTGATTGCGTATGCATTGCCCGCCCTTCACTATAGAAAGTGCATTGTCTCAGCATGAGATTATTGGCCAATCAGAGAGGAACAGAGGTGTGGGAGGGGAAAACAAGAGGAAAAGAGGCTTCAGCCAATCAGGCTGCATTAGTTAAGTCTGAGGGGAAGTACAGACGCAAAAAAGGACAACCCAGCATGCCCTGCAACTTCCTTTTTTGTGTACCAAATTTTGTGTGTACCAAATAAGAGTCAGGTAAACTGGGGAATGATCATTTATCAGCAAGAACAGTAATAGAGATTTTAACTTTTGTATTGCCTGGTTAGCATCCTTATTACTTGTTTACCAGACAAAAATAAAGAATTAATTTTTGATTTTTTGCCCAACAGGTACTCTTTAAAGAGACTCTGTAACAAAAATTGCATCCTGTTTTTTATCATCCTACAAGTTCAAAAAGCTATTCTAATGTGTTCTGGCTTACTGCAGCACTTTATACTATCACTGTCTCTGTAATAAATCAATGTATCTTTCCCCTGTCAGACTTGTCAGCCTGTGTCTGGAAGGCTGCTAAGTTCTTCAGTGTTGTGGTTCTGCTATGAACTCCCCCTTCCAGGCCCCTCTATGCACACTGCCTGTGTGTTATTTAGGATTAGAGCAGCTTCTCTCTTCTCTCTTATCTTTTACAAGCTGGATAAATCGTCCTCTGAGCTGGCTGGGCTTTCACATACTGAAGAATTACAGACTGTTTGCAGGAAGAAACAAGCAGCCTGAAACTTCAGTGCATGAGAATAGGGGGAAAGAAACACACAAATGATCTCTTGAGATTCAAAAGGAAGGCTGTATACAGCCTGCTTGTGTATGGATGTATTTTCTATGTGTGGACATACTGTACATCAACCTACGTCCTGTTTTGGTGGCCATTTTGTTTGTTTATAAACAAACTTTTTAAAACTGTTTTTAACCACTTTTAATGCGGCGAGGAGTGGCGAAATTGTGTCAGAGGGTAATAGGAGATGTCCCCTAACGCACTGGTATGTTTACTTTTGTGCGATTTTAACAATACAGATTCTCTTTAAGCAGGTTTTGATTCTGTTTCTCACATCTCACTGCTTTGCTTGTCTGACTTTCTCTGTAATATATATACACCTTTGTTTACTTAGGACAACGCTGAGCTGCTGACAGCACTGCTGCACGGCGGGGCCGATATCCAGCAGGTGGGCTATGGTGCCCTCACGGCTCTCCACATTGCTACCATCGCTGGAAACCACGAGGTGACTTTTTGACGATCTGCTTTAAATAGATTTATTTGGCAATGCTGACATCTACATCTTGCATTTTAAGTCTATGATCTCTGACACTACTGTCTGGATCTCTGACTCCTTTCTTTATAAAAAAGGGACCTGAACTCTTGCACGGGACAGACTTATCACAACTGTAATTTGATCTCTCGGCTGTGTCAGCTCAGGAATCTCCTCTGTTATGGCAGAGCTGCCAATTTGTAAACACAGGATGTTAACGATATGTCTACTTCCATGAAAGCAGAAAGTAGACACACTGCAGATTTATTGCAGGATTTGTACCAGCTGTAACAAAGAAATGTTTTTCTTTAAAGGTTATTATGATGTGGCTTATCTTTTACAGCAGAGAGGAAGTTTTGAGTTCAGGTCCTCTTTAAAGGTGGCCATACATCTAGCGATTTTGCATCTTATCGCCCATTGGACTCAATAATTCTTAACAGTTGAAAATCGGTGCCGTAACAAGCCTTCCCGAGCAACCAGGAAGGGCCTCTAAATAGCCTATTTAAAAAAAATGTTTCACTAGAACAGCATTTAACTAGTTAAACACAGGACTTCCAAGCTCCCTGCAGGGAAAGCTGGACGCATCCGAACTAGAGATGTTATCTTGTGTTTACATTCCTCACTTGATACAATTAAGTAAACACTTCTCTGACTGTGCAGACTCTCCTGAACACAGACAGACACTCAGAAAGCATTTCTGCACACATTACAAAATGAATACACCAGTTATGACTAAAATGCAAAGGCAGCTCTCAGAGCAAAAAAATTGTACTTTGGGAACTTGTCATTTCTAAATGAATAATAGTACTTATACACAAAAGAAAATATGATAACCGTATGACATATAAAAAGTAGGAAAACATGTTTTTATTGAATATTATGTCAGGGTTTTATACCGCTTTAATACTCTGGGCACCTCCATCCCCACAAATTTTCAGGTAATAGTTTTACCCAAAAAGATATTTAGGAGAGCGACAATCCAGCAGGACCTGGAAAGTTGAATAGGGGCAGTTTATTCCCCGCAAGCCTATACAGTGGTTGCAGGGATCTGCAACCCATCCTTGTGAGTATAAAATCATCCACTTACAACTACCCCTAAACTAACGATACTGCACCACTCTCAGCTAGCCTACTACATGAAACATCAAACACCTTTCTATGCCTACAGACAGGCATGGAGAGATTTAAACACCAGAGATTATAAACATCATTAATCTTGGGTAGAAGGTCTGATGATGCATCCAAGTCCTGAACCAAGTTTACCCATACCCACCCTGAGCGGTCTTGTACTACTTTGCCGATCACTGTGGAGTAGTGTTGGGCGAACATCTAGATGTTCGGGTTCGGGCCGAACAGGCCGAACATGGCCGCGATGTTCGGGTGTTCGACCCGAACTCCGAACATAATGGAAGTCAATGGGGACCCGAACTTTTGTGGTTTGTAAAGCCTCCTTGCATGCTACATACCCCAAATTTACAGGGTATGTGCACCTTGGGAGTGGGTACAAGAGGAAAAAAAATTAGCAAAAAGAGCTTATAGTTTTTGAGAAAATCGATTTTAAAGTTTCAAAGGGAAAACTGTCTTTTAAATGCGGGAAATGTCTGTTTTCTTTGCACAGGTAACATGTTTTTTGTCGGCATGCAGTCATAAATGTAATACATATAAGAGGTTCCAGGAAAAGGGACCGGTAACGCTAACCCAGCAGCAGCACACGTGATGGAACAGGAGGAGGGTGGCGCAGGAGGAGAAGAAGGCCACGCTTTGTGAGACACAACAACCCCGGCCTTGCATGAGGGCAAGAAGCGTGCGGATAGCAGGCTTTGTACCGCCATGCAGTCATAAATGTAATAAAGATAAGTGGTTCAATAAACAGGGACCACGCGGCAACGCTAACCCAGCAGCAGCAGACGTGATGGAACAGGAGCAGGCGCAGGAGGAGAAGGCCACGCTTTGTGAGACACAACAACCCAGGCCTTGCATGAGGGCAAGAAGCGTGCGGATAGCATGCTTTGTACCGCCATGCAGTCATAAATGTAATAAAGATAAGTGGTTCAATAAACAGGGACCACGCGGCAACGCTAACCCAGCAGCAGCAGACGTGATGGAACAGGAGGAGGCGCAGGAGGAGAAGGCCACGCTTTGTGAGACACAACAACCCAGGCCTTGCATGAGGGCAAGAAGCGTGCGGATAGCATGCTTTGTACCGCCATGCAGTCATAAATGTAATAAAGATAAGTGGTTCAATAAACAGGGACCACGCGGCAACGCTAACCCAGCAGCAGCAGACGTGATGGAACAGGAGCAGGCGCAGGAGGAGAAGGCCACGCTTTGTGAGACACAACAACCCAGGCCTTGCATGAGGGCAAGAAGCGTGCGGATAGCATGCTTTGTACCGCCATGCAGTCATAAATGTAATAAAGATAAGTGGTTCAATAAACAGGGACCACGCGGCAACGCTAACCCAGCAGCAGCAGACGTGATGGAACAGGAGGAGGCGCAGGAGGAGAAGGCCACGCTTTGTGAGACACAACAACCCAGGCCTTGCATGAGGGCAAGAAGCGTGCGGATAGCATGCTTTGTACCGCCATGCAGTCATAAATGTAATAAAGATAAGTGGTTCAATAAACAGGGACCACGCGGCAACGCTAACCCAGCAGCAGCAGACGTGATGGAACAGGAGCAGGCGCAGGAGGAGAAGGCCACGCTTTGTGAGACACAACAACCCAGGCCTTGCATGAGGGCAAGAAGCGTGCGGATAGCATGCTTTGTACCGCCATGCAGTCATAAATGTAATAAAGATAAGTGGTTCAATAAACAGGGACCACGCGGCAACGCTAACCCAGCAGCAGCAGACGTGATGGAACAGGAGCAGGCGCAGGAGGAGAAGGCCACGCTTTGTGAGACACAACAACCCAGGCCTTGCATGTGGACAAAAAGCGTGCGGATATAGCAGCAATGCTTTTTGCCGCCATGCAGTCATAAATGTAATACAGATGAGAGGTTCAATAAACAGGGCCCGGAAACGCAACACCATCCCAGATGTTCATTGGTCATGTTACTTGGTTGGGGTCCTGGAGTGTTGCGTAGTCATTTCCAATCCAGGATTGATTCATTTTAATTTGAGTCAGACGGTCTGCATTTTCTGTAGAGAGGCGGATACGCCGATCTGTGACGATGCCTCCGGCAGCACTGAAACAGCGTTCCGACATAACGCTGGCTGCCGGGCAAGCCAGCACCTCTATTGCGTACATTGCCAGTTCGTGCCAGGTGTCTAGCTTCGATACCCAATAGTTGAAGGGTGCAGATGGATGGTTCGACACAGCTACGCCATCTGACATGTAGTCCTTGACCATCTTCTCCAGGCGATCGGTGTTGGAGGTGGATCTGCACGCTTGCTGTTCAGTGGGCTGCGGCTGCATGGGTGTCAGAAAATTTTCCCACTCCAAGGACACTGCCGATACCATTCCCTTTTGGGTACTAGCTGCGGCTTGCGTTGTTTGCTGCCCTCCTGGTCGTCCTGGGTTTGCGGAAGTCAGTCTGTCTGCGTACAACTGGCTAGAGGAGGGGGAGGATGTCAATCTCCTCTCTAAAGTCTCCACAAGGGCCTGCTGGTATTCTTCCATTTTGACCTGTCTGACTCTTTCTTCAAGCAGTTTTGGAACATTGTGTTTGTACCGTGGATCCAGAAGGGTATAAACCCAGTAATTGGTGTTGTCCAGAATGCGCACAATGCGTGGGTCACGTTCAATGCAGTCTAGCATGAATTGAGCCATGTGTGCCAGAGTCCTACCAGAATCCTCATCATCCTCTTGTGAGCGTTGTGATAGTTGTTGTGATGCATCATAGTCGTCACCTTCCTCCTGGTCTGCTTCTGCTGACCATTCGCGTTGAATTGTGGAAGTCCAACGTGCACCGCTCTGGCCCTCGTCAGTGGTGGCATGAAATTCCTGCTCCAACTCCAGCTGTTCCTCCTCCTCTTCTTCGTCATAGCTGCTGGGGCCAGCGTTCCCTGAGGCGGATGGCCTGATGTTGGTACCATCACGCTGATCGTTTTCTCCTTCAGATTCCCCCAGTTGCATCATGACAGCTGTTTCCTTGATTTTTAACATCGACCTCTTCAGTAAACACAGCAGTGGTATGGTAATGCTGACTGAAGAGTTGTCACTGCTCACAAGCAACGTGGATTGCTCAAAATTTTGGAGGACTTGGCAGAGGTCCAACATGTTGGCCCAATCGGATCCACAGAAGCTTGGCAGCTGGCCGGATGCGCCTCGGTACTGCGCCGTCATGTACTGGACCACTGCACTCTTCTGCTCGCAAAAGCGGGCTAGCATGTGCAGCGTAGAATTCCAGCGCGTAGGGACATCACACAGCAAGCGATGGTGGGGGAGATTGAAGCGCTCCTGCATCTTGGCGAGTGCCCCCGAAGCAGTACTGGAATTTCTACAATGTTTGGACACTCGACGCACCTTCAACAGCAGATCGGGCACGCCTGGGTATGTCCTCAGGAACCACTGAACTACTAGGTTCATCACGTGCGCCAGGCAAGGGATGTGTGTCAGCTTAGCCAACCTTAAAGCGCGAATGAGATTACTCCCATTATCACACACAACCATGCCCGGTTTCAGGTCCAGCGGTGCCAGCCACAAATCCGTCTGTTCCTTTATTCCCCTCCAAATTTCCTCCCCTGTGTGCTGCTTATCCCCAAGGCAGATTAGCTTCAGCAACGCTTGCTGACGCATGCCAACAGCTGTGCTGCACTGCTTCCACGATCCTACTGCTGCTGGGTTAGCGTTTCCGGATGAGGTACAGCTTTGAGATGCGTTGGAGGAGAAGGAGTCAGAGAGGTAGGTGCTGCTGTTATCCAGTGGGAGGGACGGCGGTGCAGCTGTTTGTGGCGTGGGCAACACCCGTGCCGTAGCAGGTGAGGAATCGCTGCCAGGCTCCACAAGGTTCACCCAGTGCGCGGTAAGGGAGATGTATCGACCCTGGCCGAACGCACTCGTCCAGGTGTCAGTGGTGAGGTGAACCTTGCAGGCAACGGCATTCTTCAAGCTTCGGGTTATTTTGCTGACCACGTGCTCATGCAACTCAGGCACTGCAGAGCGTGCAAAGTGGTAGCGGCTGGGAACCACGTAACGTGGGATGGCCACTGACATCATGCCCTTGAAGCTGTTTGTCTCCACCAATCGATATGGCAGCATTTCGCAGGCCAGAAGCTTGGCTATGCTGGCTGTTACTGCCACGGCCCGGGGGTCATTTGCTGGCAATTTCCTCTTGCGCTCAAACATCTCCGACACAGACAACTGAACCGTAGCGCTGCACACGGAAGGGCTGTTGGTTGTTGTGTTTGATGAACACTGGGAGACCTCAAGAGCACTACTCCGGAAAGTGACAGTGTCAGCGTCGTCTGATGTTTGTGAATGTTGTGAACCACGCAATGGCTGGGCTACTGCTGCTGCTGAGGCGGGTCTGGTGGTGAGTCTGGTGAACCCAAGGGAGGCAGTGTTGTTTCTGGTACCCTGTCCTGACGCGTTTGCCCAAAGAGTGGGATGTTTGGATAGCATGTGACGGCTCATGCTGGTGGTGGAGAGGTTGTTAATATTTTTCCCCCTGCTCAGGCGGGTCTTGCACACCTTGCAAATCGCCATGGTAACATCCTCAGTGCAGTCTTCAAAGAAAGCCCAGACTTTGGAGCACCTGCCTCCTTGCTGGCGATTTCTGTTTGCTCCTCTTTTGCCTCTCACTTGAACTTCCACGCTTGTGGTGCCTGAAATTGCGCGCCGCCTACCTTGTGGCACAAGGCGAACTCGTGCAGCAGTGTGTTCTTCAACAGACTCATCTGTGCTGCTGCTACGACGGCGATGTTCTCGTTCACAAACAAAATCTGGGTCTCTGTCCACATTGTCCATACCCTCCTCTTCCATCTCCTCAAACTCGTCATATGTCATTGTGGGCCACCGCCGTGGAGTAGAGCTCCCCACAACAACCTCTGCGCAGCACACTCCAACGTCGTCTTCCAGATCTTGTCGGCCGACCTCCTGCAATTGCAACCCCTCCTGCCCAAATTGCTCTGGGATTTGGGTTTCCGAGTCCTCTTCGGACTCGCCTTGTATTTCAGTGCGCGGTGCATTTCCCACAGTTAACGGTTGTGAATCCAGGCACAACATTTCTGGCTGTTCCTCCATTGACCTTTGAAAGGTGGAAGTTTGTTGGGCTGGGAATAGCTCCTGCGAATACCCCATTGTGTCCTGAGGTAATTCATCGGACTGGTTATCTGGCAGTTGTGTGCGTGGTGTCGCTGCCGGTTGTGTCAGCTTTGTGCCCACTGGCTCCTTGTAACTGGCTGAGGACTCGGACCTCGTGCGTGATGTGCTGGTGCTGCTTAACCCACTGCTGGACGCTTGAGAGGTCATCCAAGTAATTATCTGGTCCTGTTCTTTTGGATTTGTGAGGGTTGTTGTCCTGGACAACATGGGCGGTATTGAGTGGGTTTTCTTGGGTGCTCCCCTGTGGCCTGTACGTGAACCGTCAGGGGAAACACCTCTTCCCTTGCCCCTCCCTCTTTCACCGGATTTCTTCCTCATTTCACTTATCCTTACAGTACACGCTGACTGGCAGCAGTACAGTGGCAGTACAGAAATGCTATACAGTACCACTATTCCCAGCAGCGACACAGAGCACAATGCTATACAGTGACGGGTGAGCGGTGTACCACTATTCCCAGCAGCGACACAGAGCACAATGCTATACAGTGACGGGTGAGCGGTGTACCACTATTCCCAGCAGCGACACAGAGCACAATGCTATACAGTGGCGAACGAGCGGTGTACCACTATTCCCAGCAGACACAGAACAGTACACAGAATGCTATATAGTGTGGCTGAACGAGCGGTGTACCACTATTCCCAGCAGACACAGAACAGTACACAGAATGCTATATAGTGTGGCTGAACGAGCGGTGTACTACTGTTCCCAGCAGACACAGAACAGTACACAGAATGCTATATAGTGTGGCTGAACGAGCGGTGTACTACTGTTCCCAGCAGACACAGAACAGTACACAGAATGCTATATAGTGTGGCTGAACGAGCGGTGTACTACTGTTCCCAGCAGACACAGAACAGTACACAGAATGCTATATAGTGTGGCTGAACGAGCGGTGTACTACTGTTCCCAGCAGACACAGAACAGTACACAGAATGCTATATAGTGTGGCTGAACGAGCGGTGTACCACTATTCCCAGCAGACACAGAACAGTACACAGAATGCTATATAGTGTGGCTGA
Organism: Hyperolius riggenbachi; assembly: GCF_040937935.1. Lineage (NCBI taxonomy): Eukaryota > Metazoa > Chordata > Amphibia > Anura > Hyperoliidae > Hyperolius > Hyperolius riggenbachi. Next base: position 46,227,795 of record NC_090651.1, on the reverse strand, counting down.
ACGAGCGGTGTACTACTGTTCCCAGCAGACACAGAACAGTACACAGAATGCTATATAGTGTGGCTGAACGAGCGGTGTACTACTGTTCCCAGCAGACACAGAACAGTACACAGAATGCTATATAGTGTGGCTGAACGAGCGGTGTACTACTATTCCCAGCAGACACAGAACAGTACACAGAATGCTATTTAGTGTGGCTGAACGAGCGGTGTACTACTGTTCCCAGCAGACACAGAACAGTACACAGAATGCTATATAGTGTGGCTGAACGAGCGGTGTACTACTGTTCCCAGCAGACACAGAACAGTACACAGAATGCTATATAGTGTGGCTGAACGAGCGGTGTACCACTATTCCCAGCAGACACAGAACAGTACACAGAATGCTATATAGTGTGGCTGAACGAGCGGTGTACTACTGTTCCCAGCAGACACAGAACAGTACACAGAATGCTATATAGTGTGGCTGAACGAGCGGTGTACTACTGTTCCCAGCAGACACAGAACAGTACACAGAATGCTATATAGTGTGGCTGAACGAGCGGTGTACTACTGTTCCCAGCAGACACAGAACAGTACACAGAATGCTATATAGTGTGGCTGAACGAGCGGTGTACTACTGTTCCCAGCAGACACAGAACAGTACACAGAATGCTATATAGTGTGGCTGAACGAGCGGTGTACCACTATTCCCAGCAGACACAGAACAGTACACAGAATGCTATATAGTGTGGCTGAACGAGCGGTGTACTACTGTTCCCAGCAGACACAGAACAGTACACAGAATGCTATATAGTGTGGCTGAACGAGCGGTGTACTACTGTTCCCAGCAGACACAGAACAGTACACAGAATGCTATATAGTGTGGCTGAACGAGCGGTGTACTACTGTTCCCAGCAGACACAGAACAGTACACAGAATGCTATATAGTGTGGCTGAACGAGCGGTGTACCACTGTTCCCAGCAGACACAGAACAGTACACAGAATGCTATATAGTGTGGCTGAACGAGCGGTGTACCACTGTTCCCAGCAGACACAGAACAGTACACAGAATGCTATATAGTGTGGCTGAACGAGCGGTGTACTACTGTTCCCAGCAGTGACACACAATGACTGGGGGGGACCCTGGCTAGCGTGGCTGGAGCGCGAACTACCCTGCCTGCCTACCCAAAGCTAAACCCACAGACAAATGGCGGAGATATGACGTGGTTCGGGTATTTATTTACCCGAACCACGTGACAGTTCGGCCAATCAGAGCGCGTTCGGGTCCGAACCACGTGACCCGTTCGGCCAATCACAGCGCTAGCCGAACGTTCGGGGAACGTTCGGCCATGCGCTCTTAGTTCGGCCATATGGCCGAACGGTTTGGCCGAGCACCGTCAGGTGTTCGGCCGAACTCGAACATCACCCGAACAGGGTGATGTTCTGCAGAACCCGAACAGTGGCGAACACTGTTCGCCCAACACTACTGTGGAGAGCACACCGCTGCGGCCATTCTTGGGAATTCAGCATCTTAGATTGCGGTCTCTTAACCCTGGTTTTTACTCTATCTATACATTCGTGTGCCTCTGAGGAAGCGGCTTTTGGCCATGAAAGACGGAGGCAGCTTATGGTTCTGTATAGTGGAGCTTTGTATGACCTCTCTACATCTCACGACTGCATCCGAGGAGAATTTGTGAAGAATAAAGACTGATGCTGTTCCTATGAGAACCCCTAAAGTCCTGGGACTGTTTTGTACATACTGATTGCGTAGTGTTTTGGGGTGGAACTTTACCCATTGTCCAACAAGTTTACCCATTGCCCATCTTATTTATGCCAACACAAGTCAATTATTCTGCTCAAAATGGTATATAAGAGAGTTAACATTGAGGAATTTCACGTTTGTCATGATGGCCGATTACAGCCTGGAGAAGATAAGGGAGGGGGTTTCCGATAATGTACATTTAGTGGTATCTTGAATAAGGTGGAATGGCTGTGTGACGGGAGTGCATGTAAAAGACGAGAGTATTCACAGGAGGAGATTCATTTTAATTATATTGATCCTGCCAAACCACAGGGAAAGAGTACAATTCCAGTTAATCAGGTCTGTTTTTATAGTTGCAAGCAGAGGCGTGAAATTTAATCTGTATGCCTCCATGGAGTTGGCGGGGATCTCGGCTCTAAGGTAAGAAATGGTCTCCTTTGGCCATTTAAAGGGAAGTCTGAAAAATATCTCAGTGTTTTCAGGTAAATTACTTAACCTGAAAGCACCTAAGGTGTTTGGATCACCGTTTTTTTTTCTTGCAGTTCCATCTTTTAGACTTTGTTTAAATGTTTATTAATGTTTGTTTTTTCATGTCTCATTTTGCTCATTTTTTGCAGAGCCTTCTTGCACCTCCTTCTCAATTTTGTATGTGAAAGGTGGTATTTTTCATTAGATACACCCGGAGGGGTCTAGCATAAGTTTTAGTTAGGTCACCCAATGTGATAATCTCACCAGTTAAGGGGGACAAATGTCCAAGGGGCGCGTGCAGGGAAAAAGGGCGCAGTGAAAAAAGGGCCCGGCTGGATAACGAAATGGCGCCGGTGGATAACGAAATCTGATAACGATAAACATCGTTGTCAAACTTGGTTTACAATAAATACTGTCGTTAAAACAGACAGGAAATAATATCGAAAAGATATTAACGTTAAATAATTGTTACGTAATTCAACAATACAGCATAACCCAACTCTACTCTTGCACAGAACCTTCCCCTGGTGGTGGCTAAAACTAACCATTCCCCTGGTGGCGCCTAACCCTAACCGCCTCACCCCCCCGATGGTGCCTAACCCCCCCCCCCCCCCGGTGGTGCCTAACCCTAACCACCTCCCCTTGGTGGTGCCTAACCTTAACCACCCCCTCTGGTGTTTCCTAAAACTTACCATTACCCGGGTGGTGCCTAACCCTAACCACTCCCTCTGCAGAAACAATAATATATTTGATAATGTACAACCTGTATATACAAACAAAATAATGTGACAAAAACTATAATGTTGCAAGCTTCTAAAACGATAACATACTTCAAAAACTTTAATGTTCTAATATTGTTAACGATATTTATTGCGGCGCGCTTTTTTTTTCGCCGTATTATCGATAATTGCATTAAAGTTATGGCGGCGCCCTTTTTGTCCACCCGTCAGGGCGGCTACAGGGGGCTAGTAGAAGCCCCAGGTAAGTGAAATGGTTTTTTAGGTTTCAGTTGAGGTTCACGTCAAAGGGCAATTGTAGCAAGAGAAATATGGAAGCTGCCATTTTGTTTTCCACTGTGCCTGCACGGCTCGTCACGGAGTCTGTCATCATTAATTATGTTTCTTTTTCTACATTAAACATCATAAAAGGGGCTTTCAAAGGCTTTGTAAAGGTGGGGCAGTTAAATACAGATTATCCCATGGCATGGGTTACAAATCTGTAGAACGCACTGGTGACTATTATACCGTAAAAGCTGTCACCTGCTGTGCTAGTCCTATTGCTGTATGATCTGGTCCTAGTCTTCACAGCTCCCTTACATAAGCAGGTTTGTAACACTTTAATTTTTTTTGTTTTTTGCCTCAGACTAGTATTTGCTTTACCAATTTCTATCTCAAAATTTCTGTTCTTACTGTACCGAAACAGAAAGTCTTCTTTGTACTCCGAAGCGGCCTTGATTTTCATGCTTCACCTGTATTTGTGAAGATTAATTGATAGCAAACAATAGCAATTGCAGATATGCTACCTTCTAAATAAAAGAATTTTGGAGTGCCTGGAGTCCGGGCAGAAGGTCAAGTACCCCGCCGTAAAGAAAGCCGAGAGAGAGGCACCTACTCTCTCAGTATGCAACCTGTTTTGTCGAGATATACTGATTTCCAGGCCGTTGTATTAAATCACGCGGAAATAAACAGGACCCGCAGGCTGACCCGGCCCCGCCGTGCTTTGCTACCCGTAGAAATTGATATAGACTTCCATTTAAAAGCAAATGGGGAGGTCATTGCTTTTCCTATTCTCTTCTAAAAAGCTTCACTACACTTCGATATATTTCAGCATCTCTGTTGTTTTGCACCCGTCTGACTGACACAATGCTTAAACCTTAAATTCCTCAAGGACTCCTTCCTCATCAGGGTAACTTTTTTGTTTGGTATTGTCTGGAATAGGAACAAAAACGAAAAAACGAAATGGAACAAAGAACAAAGTGGTGGTGATATACTGCCATGCACCAAATTATATGTATAGGCAATGTTCTCATAGTCCTGATTAGAGGAGCATTATCACAAAAAATTGTAAAATTTAAAGAGGATCTGTAACTAAAACAAAACCCCCTCTGGGGGGTACTTGCCTCAGGAGGGGGAAGCCTCTGGATCCTAACGAGGCTTTCCCCGTCCTCCGGTGTCTCGGCAATCCAGTGCTGCAACGGCAGCCCCCGAACCATGGTGAGGTAAATATTTACCTACTGTGATCCTGCGCAGGCACACTAGCGGCTCTCCGTTCGGGTTAAAGGGAACCTTAATTCTAAAAAAAAAAAAAACATGAGTTTTACTTACCTGGGGCATCTACCAGCCCCCTGCAGCCATCCGGTGCCCTTGCAGTCACTTGTGGCTCTTCTGGTCCCCCGCTGCCAGCTAGCTTCATTTTTGCCAACAGGGAGTTGGCCAGCCGCCATGCGTACCTTTTTACGCATTCCCGCTGGTGCAGGAAGCTATTGCGGACATCAAGAAGTACATTTTTAATCATTACGCATTACACCCGTAACGTGTGAAATTGTACTTCTTGGTGCCCGCAATAGCTTCCTGCACCAGTGGGAATGCGTAAAAACGTACGCATGGCGGCCAGCCGACTGCCAGTCGGCAAAAACAAAACTAGCTGGCAGCAGGGGACCGGAGGAGCCATGAGTGACTGCCAGGGCACCGGATGGCTGCAGGGGGCTGGTAGATGCCCCAGGTAAGTAAAACTCATGGTTTTTTTTTAGAATTAAGGTTCCCTTTAAGACGGAAACAGTCAAACCCGATTGGATCCGCTTTACTGCGCAGGCGCATGTCCTTCGCTCCTGCGCAGTAGAATGGATCTGATGGGGTTTAGTTATTTCTGCCTTAATCTAACAATCACACTGCCAATGTCGGGGGAGGGTCGGCAGAGAGTGGTGGTGGGGGGGGGGGGCGACACAGAGGAATGTCATGCAGCAGAGAACATGCCTCTGTTTCCGATCTGAACCCCCCCTTTGCACTACTTCGGGTAAACTTTAAAGTAAACCAGAGATCAAAAGAACTAAATAATCAATACTTACCCAGGGCTTCCCAGGGCGTTAGTTAGTAAGTGTTAGGTTAGGTAACATTACCCATAATCCAACTATTGGAAATACATTACCACATGACCTGGGGCCCACAATTCCAGGCGTTTCGTTGACGTGTTCCAGATGAGGTAATTCAGAGAATATCTCTTCATTCATAATTCTTATGAAACATGAGTTGAACTTCCTCGGCAACCCTCATCATCAGGACCTCCATAGATGTGCTGTGGGAGATGATTAGTTGGGTTTGATGCTCCTACTGATTGTGCTTGTAGTGCAGGTGGTCAGTTCTGGAGATCACACTCCCTCGGGGGTGTAACTAGAGGGGAGAAGCCCCTGCGTTTGCAGGGGGGGCCCAGAACTGTGAAGACCCCAGCTACTAACCTTCCCTACCTCCAATACAGAGGACAATACATCAGATCAGGTGTTTTTTAGAGTTGGGCCGAACCTCCGATTTTAGGTTCGCAAACTTGGTTCGCGAACTTCTGCGGAAGGTTCGGTTCGCGTTAAAGTTCGCGAACCGCAATAGACTTCAATAGGGATGCGAACTTTGAAAAAAAAAATAATTATGCTGGCCACAAAAGTGATGGAAAGGATGTTTCAAGGGGTCTAACACCTGGAGGGGGGCATGGCGGAGTGGGATACATGCCAAAAGTCCCGGGGAAAAATCTGGATTTGACGCAAAGCAGCGTTTTAAGGGCAGAAATCACATTGAATGCTAAATGACAGGCCTAAAGTGCTTTCAAACATCTTGCATGTGTATACATCAATCAGGTAGTGTAATTAAGGTACTGCTTCACACTGACACACCAAACTCACCGTGTAACGCACCGCAAACAGCTGTTTGTGTAGTGACGGCCGTGCTGGACTGGTGCGCACCATGGCGAGAGTGCAGGTTTTGGTGGCTTTACAGCCCATATGGTCGCCTGGCTGATGTAGCTGAATGACAGAACAGTGACTGTCCAGCTGATCAAATTTGGTCTGACCACAATGAGGCAACGACCTTATTATCGTGGGTGTGCCCCCCGAGACACTCATCTAGGCGCCGGTCATTGCTTCATTGTGATACGCAAGCCCCTTCACCACGGCAAGGTAATGATCACAAAGGGGAATGGGCGCATGTACATGCCTTTTCTTTTGTTGTTGCAGCTGCCCGCAGTGCAGCCAGAAAAATTAGGCAGTCATGTACACGCACCAGAAAAATTATTACAGCGGCCGCTGCTAGCAGCGGCCTAAAAAATTCAGCAATCCGCCAGGAGTCCCGGACCCTGTTGGTGGTGGCGGAGAAGATAGTCAAGCGGCCTGCAGGCAGACATGCTGTGTGGAGGGACTGGGAGCGACTTAGTCTTCTTGGGGCAGGCCAGGCAGCCAGTCACACGGCGTGCAGGCAGAGATGCTGTGTGTGCGGGGACTGACTTAGTCTTGGGGCGGGCAGCAGTCCTCCGGGATCCATGCCTCATTCATTTTGATAAAGGTGAGGTACTTAACACTTTTGTGACTTAGGCGACTTCTATTTTCTGTGACAATGCCTCCAGCTGCGCTGAAGGTCCTTTCTGACAGGACGCTTGCGGCAGGGCAGGAGAGAAGTTGGATGGCAAATTGGCTCTGGCCACAGGTCAAGCCTGCGCACCCAGTAGTTCAAGGGTTCCTCATCGCTGTTCACAGCAGTGTCTACATCCACACTTAAGGCCAGGTAGTCGGCTACCTGCCGTTCCAGGCGTTGGTGGAGGGTGGATCCGGAAGGGCTACGGCGAGGCGTTGGACTAAAGAACGTCCGCATGTCCGACATCACCATGAGATCGCTGGAGCGTCCTGTCTTTGACTGCGTGGACACGGGAGGAGGATTAGTGGCAGTGGTACCTTGCTGGCGTTGTGCCGTCACATCACCCTTAAAGGCATTGTAAAGCATAGTTGACAGCTGGTTCTGCATGTGGTGCATCCTTTCCACCTTCCGGTGAGTTGGTAACAGGTCCGCCACTTTGTGCCTGTACCGAGGGTCTAGTAGTGTGGCCACCCAGTACAGGTCATTCCCCTTGAGGTTTTTTATACGGGGGTCCCTCAACAGGCAGGACAGCATAAAAGACGACATCTGCACAAAGTCGGATCCAGTACCCTCCATCTCCTCTTGCTCTTCCTTAGTGACGTCAGGTAAGTCAACCTCCTCCCCCCAGCCGCGAACAATACCACGGGAAGGTTGAGCAGCACAAGCCCCTTGCGATGCCTGCTGAGGTTGTTCTCCTGCCGCTGTCCCCTCCTCCTCCTCCTCCTCCTCCTCCCCCAAAGAAACACCTTGCTCATCATCCTCTGAGTCTGACTCGTCTTCTGCACACAACTTCTCTTCTTCCTCCTCCTCCCCCCTCTGTGCTGCCGCAGGTGTTGAGGAAACAGCTGGGTCTGATGAAAATTGGTCCCATGCCTGTTCCTGCCGTAATGGTTCCTGGTCACGCTCATTCACAGCTTCATCCGCCACTCTACGCACAGCACGCTCCAAGAAGTAAGCGTAGGGAATTAAGTCGCTGATAGTGCCCTCACTGCGGCTTACCAGGTTGGTCACCTCCTCAAACGGCCGCATGAGCCTGCATGCATTTTCCATCAGTGTCTAGTTGTCGGGCCAGAACATCCCCATCTTCCCAGACTGTTTCATTCTACTGTAGTTGTAGAGGTAGTGGGTCACGGCTTTCTTCTGTTCTAGCAGGCGGGAGAACATGAGCAGGGTCGAGTTCCAGCGAGTCGGGCTATCGCAAATGAGGCGTCTCACCGGCATGTTGTTTTTGCGCTGAATTTCCGCAAAGCGTGCCATGGCTGTGTAAGACCGCCTCAAATGCCCACAGAACTTCCTGGCCTGCTTCAGGACATTCGCTAAGCCAGGGTACTTTGCCACAAATCTTTGAACCACTAGATTCATGACATGTGCCATGCAGGGTATGTGTGTCAGCTTCCCCATATGCAAAGCGGCAAGCAGATTGCTGCCGTTGTCGCACACCACGTTGCCTATCTCCAGGTGGTGCGGGGTCGGCCACTCATCCACCTGTTTCTTAAGAGCAGCCAGGAGAGCTGCTCCAGTGTGACTCTCCGCTTTGAGACAAGACATGTCTAAGATGGCGTGACACCGTCTTACCTGGCATGCAGCATAGGCCCTGCGGAGCTGGGGCTGTGTAGCTGGAGAGGAGAACTGCCACTCAGCCAAGGAGGAGGAGGACAGCGAAGAGCATGTAGCAGGAGGAGAGGAGGTGGCAGGAGGCCTGCCTGCAAGCCGTGGAGGTGTCACAATTTGGTCCGCTGCGCCCTGCTTGCCATCGTTCACCACCAGGTTTACCCAATGGGCTGTGTAGGTAATGTAGCGGCCCTGCCCGTGCTTGGCAGACCAGGCATCCGTGGTCAGGTGTACCCTTGACCCAACGCTCTTCGCAAGAGATGACACCACTTGCCTCTCAACTTCACGGTGCAGTTGGGGTATGGCCTTTCTCGAAAAATAAGTGCGGCCTGGCATCTTCCACTGCGGTGTTCCGATGGCCACAAATTTACGGAAGGCCTCAGAGTCCACCAGCCGGTATGGTAACAGCTGCCGAGCTAACAGTTCCGCCACGCCAGCTGTCAGACGCCGGGCAAGGGGGTGACTGGCCGAAATTGGCTTCTTCCGCTCAAACATTTCCTTCACGGACACCTGACTGCTGCTGTGGGCAGAGGAGCAGGAACCGCTCAAGGGCAGAGGCGGAGTGGAGGAGGGTGCCTGTGAAGGTGGAAGGGAGAAAGCGGCAGAAGCAGATAATGCACCTGATGGAGGAGGAAGAGGAGAAGGAGGGTGGCTTTGCTTTTGTGTGCTGCTGCTGCTTTTGCTCAGGTGGCCATCCCATTGCTGTTTGTGCCTTTTCTCCAGGTGCCTTCGTAAGGCACTTGTCCCTACGTGAGTGTTGGCCTTTCCACGGCTCAATTTTTGTTGGCAGAGCGAACAGATGGCTTTGGTCCGATCTGAGGCACACACATTAAAAAATTTCCACACCGCTGAGCCACCCTGGGATGTGGGCACTATGGGGACCTCAGCAGCTGATGCTGAAGGGCAAGTTGGCTGGCTGTACATAGGTGGCGATACATGGTGCCGGACTTTGCCACCAGCTGTTTCTGACGAAGAGCTGCCCCAGCTTCTTTCAGCAACTTCTCTCCTCCTACTACTCTCTGACTCCCCCTCTGAACTGTCCCCCTCTTCATCTCCTCTATTGGGAACATACAGAGGATCCCTATTACCGTCATCATCGTAGTCATCCTGCCCAGCTTCGCTTGCCTCAGACAAATCCAAACTTGCACCATCAGTAGGTCCTTCATCCTCCTGACACGTTACATCCATAGTGTTGCCGCGTAACTCAGACATATGAGCTGGTGAAAATTCATCTGGCTGTAACAACAATGGCTGTGCATCAGTGATTTCACCACTAAATAATTCTTGCGAAGTGTCAAATGCAGCGGAAGTGGTGCTAGTAGTAGCGCTGGTGGCTGAGCAAGATGAGGTGTTCTGTGTCGCTAAATACTCAACCACGTCCTGACAATCTTGGGAGGTGATGGGACGTGCCTTCTTCCGAGCACTGTACTGTGGGCCAGGTCCACACGAAATTACATTTACACGACCTCGCGCAGACCTGCCGGGTGGCCTTCCTCTGGCTCTGGCACTACCTCTTCCTCTACCTGTTTTGTCCATATCGGGTATGCACGGAGTGGTATATCACACTGCGTACACTCACGTAGGTAGGTGGGTTCACTTAACTGCACAGGTATGCGCACTGATGCGGTGGGTTCACTGAACAGAACAGGTATACAGTGGCGGGTTCACAGAACAGGTATGCAGTGGCAGGTTCACTGAACACAACAGGTATGCAGTGGCAGGTTCACTGAACACAACAGGTATGCAGTGGCGGGTTCACTGAACAGGTATACAGTGGCGGGTTCACTAAACAGAACAGGTATACAGTGGCGGGTTCACTAAACAGAACAGGTATACAGTGGCGGGTTCACAGAACAGGTATGCAGTGGCAGGTTCACTGAACACAACAGGTATGCAGTGGTGGGTTCACTGAACAGGTATACAGTGGCGGGTCCACTGAACAGAACAGGTATGCAGTGGTGGGTTCACTAAACAGGTATACAGTGGCGGGTCCACTGAACAGAACAGGTATGCAGTGGCGGGTTCACTAAACAGAACAGGTATACAGTGGCGGGTTCACTAAACAGAACAGGTATGCAGTGGCAGGTTCACTGAACACAACAGGTATGCAGTGGCGGGTTCACTGAACAGGTATACAGCGGCGGGTCCACTGAACAGAACAGGTATGCAGTGGCGGGTTCACTAAACAGAACAGGTATACAGTGGCGGGTTCACAGAACAGGTATGCAGTGGCAGGTTCACTGAACACAACAGGTATGCAGTGGCGGGTTCACTGAACAGGTATACAGTGGCGGGTCCACTGAACAGAACAGGTATGCAGTGGCGGGTTCACTGAACAGGTATACAGTGGCGGGTCCACTGAACAGAACAGGTATGCAGTGGCGGGTTCACTAAACAGAACAGGTATGCAGTGGCGGGTTCACTAAACAGAACAGGTATACAGTGGCGGGTTCACTAAACAGAACAGGTATACAGTGGCGGGTTCACAGAACAGGTATGCAGTGGCAGGTTCACTGAACACAACAGGTATGCAGTGGCGGGTTCACTGAACAGGTATACAGTGGCGGGTCCACTGAACAGAACAGGTATGCAGTGGCGGGTTCACTAAACAGAACAGGTATACAGTGGCGGGTTCACTAAACAGAACAGGTATACAGTGGCGGGTTCACAGAACAGGTATGCAGTGGCAGGTTCACTGAACACAACAGGTATGCAGTGGCGGGTTCACTGAACAGGTATACAGTGGCGGGTCCACTGAACAGAACAGGTATGCAGTGGCGGGTCCACTGAACAGAACAGGTATGCAGTGGCAGGTTCACTGAACAGGTATGCAGTGGTGGGTTCACAGCACAGGTATGCAGTGGTGGGTTCACAGAACAGGTATGCAGTGGTGGGTTCACAGCACAGGTATGCAGTGGTGGGTTCAATGAACAGGTATACAGTGGCGGGTCCACTGAACAGAACAGGTATGCAGTGGCAGGTTCACTGAACAGGTATGCAGTGGTGGGTTCACAGCACAGGTATGCAGTGGTGGGTTCACAGAACAGGTATGCAGTGGTGGGTTCACAGCACAGGTATGCAGTGGTGGGTTCAATGAACAGGTATACAGTGGCGGGTCCACTGAACAGAACAGGTATGCAGTGGCAGGTTCACTGAACAGGTATGCAGTGGCAGGTTCACTGAACACAACAGGTATGCAGTGGCAGGTTCACTGAACACAACAGGTATGCAGTGGCGGGTTCACTGAACAGGTATACAGTGGCGGGTTCACTAAACAGAACAGGTATACAGTGGCGGGTTCACTAAACAGAACAGGTATACAGTGGCGGGTTCACAGAACAGGTATGCAGTGGCAGGTTCACTGAACACAACAGGTATGCAGTGGCAGGTTCACTGAACACAACAGGTATGCAGTGGCGGGTTCACTGAACAGGTATACAGTGGCGGGTTCACTAAACAGAACAGGTATACAGTGGCGGGTTCACTAAACAGAACAGGTATACAGTGGCGGGTTCACAGAACAGGTATGCAGTGGCAGGTTCACTGAACACAACAGGTATGCAGTGGCGGGTTCACTGAACAGGTATACAGTGGCGGGTCCACTGAACAGAACAGGTATGCAGTGGCGGGTTCACTGAACAGGTATACAGTGGCGGGTCCACTGAACAGAACAGGTATGCAGTGGCGGGTTCACTAAACAGAACAGGTATACAGTGGCGGGTTCACTAAACAGAACAGGTATGCAGTGGCAGGTTCACTGAACACAACAGGTATGCAGTGGCGGGTTCACTGAACAGGTATACAGTGGCGGATCCACTGAACAGAACAGGTATGCAGTGGCGGGTTCACTAAACAGAACAGGTATACAGTGGCGGGTTCACAGAACAGGTATGCAGTGGCAGGTTCACTGAACACAACAGGTATGCAGTGGCGGGTTCACTGAACAGGTATACAGTGGCGGGTTCACTGAACAGAACAATTATGCAGTGGCGGGTTCACTGAACAGGTATACAGTGGCGGGTCCACTGAACAGAACAGGTATGCAGTGGCGGGTTCACTAAACAGAACAGGTATACAGTGGCGGGTTCACTAAACAGAACAGGTATACAGTGGCGGGTTCACAGAACAGGTATGCAGTGGCAGGTTCACTGAACACAACAGGTATGCAGTGGCGGGTTCACTGAACAGGTATACAGTGGCGGGTCCACTGAACAGAACAGGTATGCAGTGGCGGGTTCACTAAACAGAACAGGTATACAGTGGCGGGTTCACTAAACAGAACAGGTATACAGTGGCGGGTTCACAGAACAGGTATGCAGTGGCAGGTTCACTGAACACAACAGGTATGCAGTGGCGGGTTCACTGAACAGGTATACAGTGGCGGGTCCACTGAACAGAACAGGTATGCAGTGGCGGGTTCACTGAACAGGTATACAGTGGCGGGTCCACTGAACAGAACAGGTATGCAGTGGCGGGTTCACTGAACAGGTATGCAGTGGTGGGTTCACAGAACAGGTATGCAGTGGTGGGTTCACAGCACAGGTATGCAGTGGTGGGTTCAATGAACAGGTATACAGTGGCGGGTCCACTGAACAGTACAGGTATGCAGTGGCAGGTTCACTGAACAGGTATGCAGTGGTGGGTTCACAGCACAGGTATGCAGTGGTGGGTTCACAGAACAGGTATGCAGTGGTGGGTTCACAGCACAGGTATGCAGTGGTGGGTTCAATGAACAGGTATACAGTGGCGGGTCCACTGAACAGAACAGGTATGCAGTGGCAGGTTCACTGAACAGGTATGCAGTGGTGGGTTCACAGCACAGGTATGCAGTGGTGGGTTCACAGAACAGGTATGCAGTGGTGGGTTCACAGCACAGGTATGCAGTGGTGGGTTCAATGAACAGGTATACAGTGGCGGGTCCACTGAACAGAACAGGTATGCAGTGGCAGGTTCACTGAACAGGTATGCAGTGGTGGGTTCACAGCACAGGTATGCAGTGGTGGGTTCACTGAACAGGTATGCAGTGGTGGGTTCACAGCACAGGTATGCAGTGGTGGGTTCACAGCACAGGTATGCAGTGGTGGGTTCACAGCACAGGTATGCAGTGGTGGGTTCACAGCACAGGTATGCAGTGGTGGGTTCACAGCACAGGTATGCAGTGGTGGGTTCACAGAACAGGTATGCAGCCAGACAGGAACAAGTTAAGCCTAACTAATCTTTCCCTGAGAGACAGTCTGCAGCAGCTCGCCCTACTCTCACTAACGCAGGCAGCACACGAGTGACCGTAATGGCCGCCGCTGCCTGCCTTATATAAGGGGGGGTGGGGCTCCAGGGGCTAGTGTAGCCTAATTGGCTACACTGGGCCTGCTGACTGTGATGTAGAGGGTCAAAGTTGACCCTCCATGTGCATTATGGGGCGAACCGAACTTCCGCAAAGGTTCGCCTGCGGGACGCGAACGCGAACCACTGAAGTTCGCATGGAACCGTTCGCAGGCGAACCGTTCGGCCCAACTCTAGTGTTTTTGTGGCTACACTTGTTATGGGAGTGAAGATCATGATGGCCACACCTGTTGTATGACAAAATGGGGAAGACGAAAGACTGGCACCAGATGAACCAGAGGCAATGAGTACACCGGATCCTGTACCAGTAGCTAGGACGTGCTCTCAAGAACATACATTAGCATGATAGGAACAGACAAATGGAGGCACTGTTGAAGCAGAAAAATGGTACCTTTAATCCACGGTGGAACAGACAACGGGGTTCACAGTGGGGGTGAGGGGGTGCCTGACAGCTGTTTCGCTAAGAAAGCTTCTTCAGAGGCAAATAAAGAACCTTGAGTAACTTGTACAAAATGGGGAAGACGAAAGACTGGCACCAGATGAACCAGAGGCAATGAGTACACCGGATCCTGTACCAGTAGCTAGGACGTGCTCTCAAGAACATACATTAGCATGATAGGAACAGACAAATGGAGGCACTGTTGAAGCAGAAAAATGGTACCTTTAATCCACGGTGGAACAGACAACGGGGTTCACAGTGGGGGTGAGGGGGTGCCTGACAGCTGTTTCGCTAAGAAAGCTTCTTCAGAGGCAAATAGGTTCTTTATTTGCCTCTGAAGAAGCTTTCTTAGCGAAACAGCTGTCAGGCACCCCCTCACCCCCACTGTGAACCCCGTTGTCTGTTCCACCGTGGATTAAAGGTACCATTTTTCTGCTTCAACAGTGCCTCCATTTGTCTGTTCCTAACCTGTTGTATGACCCTTGTGAGATGGACCCCCAGGCCGTGAAGGGCAGTAAGGTAAAGGAAGAGGTGTGCACATTTAGGCAGGGACGGATCTAGAACAAGTTGCCCCAAGTTGCGCCTGGGGCAAGGTCAGGTTTTGGCGCCTAAACTGCCATTCCCCATCCAAATTTTGCCGCCTTTTTAAGAATTCAACAAACTGCGCCTGGGGCAAGAGACCTGCTTGCCCCCCCCCCCCCCCTAGATCCGTCCCTGCATTTAGGGGTCTGTTTCGCTGGAGGCCCCCATGAATTGTAGTTATGCCACTGCACTTGCTGTTGTGATTTGGGCATCAGACGGTGGAGTTATTTTGTATTTGAGACTGAAATATGGCAAAAGATGTAGGCTGGGGGCTGTTACTGACTGACTGTGTTTGGAATTGGGCTCTAACTCAGTAACTTGCCAGCTAAAGAGAAAAGTCATCAGGGAGTTCTACAGAAATGCTAGATCACTGAATTAAAAGTGATAATGTTTTCCTTAGTGATAATTTACTGCATCTGTTTCAGCGTTGTTCCAACGCCGACGCTCTGGGAGTTCTGCAAGCTTATCTTGTGAAACAGAACTCTTAATGCGCTGTGTGCAGCTGAAGAACAGCGAGGAAAAGGCTGGCGCTCTGCAGCAAACGAGGAGATTGCCGATGCTTTATCTGTTCAATAAAGTTTTTGCATTCAGATAAAAACCAAAACTGGGGAAAAGAAACGCCTGGGTTGCCTATTGCATTCAATCTGATGTTAAAGCAGCAGGGACAGCCATACTATCCCATACAAAAAAAACATATATAAGTAGATTAAAGGGAACCTGATGTGAGATGAATATGGAGGCTTCCATATTTACAGTATTTCCTTTTAAACAATACTAGTTGCCTGGCAGTCCTCCTGATCCTCTTCCTCTAATACTTTTAGCCATAGACCCTGAACAAGCATGCAGCAGATCAGGTACTCTGACTCAGCTGACTCAAGTTTTACTGGATTAACCATATACTTGGCCCAGGGTTTTGACTCAGACACTATTTATGCCAGAAGATGAACAGGGCTGCCAGGCAACCGGCATTGTTTACAAGGAAATAAATATGGCAGCCTTTTCTGGTTTTTTTTGTTTTGTTTTTTGTTCTGGCCATAATTACAAGCCCCTATGATTAAAAAAGCTGAGTCTCTAAGGCAACTATGTATTTATTTATTTTAAGCTGATTTTTTTTTTACAAGTTTTTTTTTTTTGGGTGGGGGAAATGTAATTTATTAATTTTATTAATATTGTGTATGTACATATTATGTATGTGCCTGTATGTGTTAAATACTTTTTGGCCACAAGATGGCTCTAGTGAACACTCTCCCGTTATAGGAAGTTATCACTTTTTATTTTTTTACATTTTGTTAACTGTGACAGTTTCCTGTTTTTGTGAATGGACGTGGCCGCTGTTCGAGGTCACGTCCATTCATTCCAGGCGTTGCGATTGGTTCTCTTCCCCAATCACTTAGCACGGGATCCAGACGGAAACGGCATCGGTAGCGGCGCGCACATGTGCGGAGCGGCGGCGGGAACGCGCGATGTATTAAAACGTCATGTTGCCGTTAACAGGCTAAAGCATGACGTTTTAATCCGATACATTGTCATTAAATGGTTAAAAAGGCTCTGTTAGAACTAATTAGCCTTGTGCTTGGTTTTGTGCAACAAAGGATGTTTGCTGCAAAGGTGGTTCAGCCTCTATTAAAAGTCTGAAGTGACTTGACACCATCTGCTTTCCTGTAGATGAATATTGCCCTCCCTCTCTTGAACTGTAACCGTGTTGATTATGTATTAAGTTTAGTGGCGGGATGACAAGGAATATCTTTGAAGTGTTTTTCTGAGAAGCCTAGAGAGTCAATATTAGATTGTGTGGATTTTAACTCTTGTGAGCCAGGAATGTTTCTGTATGAGGAAGTGTCTCCCTTGAATATACAGTATCCTGGCATGAAATTGTGTCACTTTTTTTTTGTAGCTGCTCTTTCTGTATTTGGTATTTCCATTTCCATCTCTTAGGGCTTGTTCACAATAAGAGCGTTTTTGCCTTTTTTTAAGTGCCGGCGATTTTCAAAATCGCTCTAAAAGCGCTTGTGCAATGATTTCCTATAAGACTCCCTATCGATGATGATCTGCTCATCAAAGCACTGCCTGTACCATTTTTGGGGCGATTTGCCTCAATGGAAGGTATAGAGAAATCACAAAATGCTTGAAAAAGTGCTGTGTACAGCGATTTCCCCAGCGCTTTCATGAATAAATACATTGTATTTATTATTTCCGAATCAAAGAGTTCACTTCCTGCCTTGCGTCATTAAGTGAAAAAACAAATTGCTGTGCAAAAGCGCTTAGAAAAGCGCTTTATAAAAAATTGCAGCATGCAGGTAAGCGCCGGGAGGCACTAAAAAAGATCGCTCACAAATTCGCAAAATGCTGGCATCAGCAATTCCGATTTTAGATGTGCTCTGATCTCACAACCAGAGGTGGCCTTTGGGAGGGGGTGAGTAGGGCAGCCGTCTCAGGCCTCGCACCAAAAGGGGCCGTGCGCGGGGACTACGTTCATGCCGTGCCGGCAACTCACCTAAAAGCCCCCCCTCAGGCTCTTTCTGGTAGGCTCAGGCGCTGACCTGGTGGTGCATGTCCTTGATCGCTTGCCCTTGACCAGGAGCGTTCTGCACATGACATCACAATTAGCATAATATGCATGCACAGGTTGCTCCCGCATGCGTATTATGTTGCAATACCGCTGACCAGGAAGAGCCTCAGCTTAAAGTGAACTTTAAGTCAGAAATAAAAAATGAGTTTTACTCACCTGGGGCTACCCTCAGCCCCCTGCAGCTGATCGGTGCCCACGTAGAGTCGCTCTGATGCTCCTGGACCCGCCGGCGGCTACTTCCGGTTTCGCCGTCAGCTGCCAACAGGCTGGGAAGGCGAGTGATTCTTCGCAAGGAAGGCCGCAATAGCAGTATAGGGGGTGCTATTGTAGCTGGGAACCTTTAAAGTTTTTTTTTTTTCCAGGTGAGTGGAGCCTGGAGCTGAAGGGGGCTGGAAGGGTATACCATAAGCAGGTGCTGTGTCCAGTGGTTACTGGATGAGTTGAAACTAATGTAGCCTGTAATTTGACGACTCCAGCAGCGGGTTCGGCAGAAGAAACGAGTGGTATCTAGTTTGTTAATTTTGCATGCAAAATGTTTCTGAATCATTAATTCAGTTGGTTAAAGACCACTAAACCAATGTAAGAATTACAATACGTAATGTAATCAAACAGGCGAAAGGTAGTACCATTGGCCGTTTGATTACGTTAAGTATTGTAAGTGTTCCTATATTGGTTGGCTTAGTGGCCTTTAACAAACTTAGTTGTTTTTAAACAATAATAAGGTGTGCTTCATTAGATACAGACAAGCCTGTGAGCATGGTGGTATGGTATATGGCCTACACTTATGGCATGTGACACTCACTCCAGGCCCCGTGTATTCTAAGGCCGCCTCTGCTCACAGCGCTCAGTCAGCAGCAGTATGCCCAGCAAGCTATAACTTCTTACACTGGATCCTTAGGTACCCAGTCGAAGTACCTTTGTCATTGCATGTCCTGAACCTACAGCATTTGCCAATTATCTTTCTACCCTCTGTAATTAGTACATTGTTCAAAGCACCATTGACCCCCTCAACAGACTTCAAGCTCTATCCCAGTGATTTCCTAGACGTTGCCCTCCTGAAAAACCTTCTGTTGGCCAGCTAGTCCAGTTCCAGTCAGCTGCCTTGGCCAACTTCAATTGAATTTCAGCCTGATTCCTAGCCCAGCTCTGCCATGTCTTAGCTTGTTGCCCAGGCTGACTGTCAAGTTCCAGCTTGCTGTGTAGGCCAGCCCTGCCATGTTCCAACCCACTACCCAGGCTGATTGTCAAGTTCCAGCTTGCTGTGTAGGCCAACACTGCCATATTCCACCCCACTGCCCCAACTGACTATCGAGTTCCAAATTTCTGCCTAGGCCAACACTGCCATGTTCCACCCCACTGCCCAGGCTGACTGTTGAGTTCCACTCGAGTCTCTCGAATTTACCCTGCAACCCAGCCCAACTCTAGCGAGTTCCAGCCTGCTGCCTATCACAAGTGTTGGATTCCAACCTTCTCCCCTTTCCAACTTTACTAAGTCCCAGGCTCACAGCCAGCTTTCAAACCCAAACCTCACGAATTCCAGCTCTTGCCACATGACTTCTGCTGTTCCTGTTGCCTTTGCCCAACTGTATCAGATAACCTCTGCCACTGTTGCCCAGACTCGCCAAATGATTTCCTTCACTTGCAACTATCCTCAGTAAACAACTTCTGAGATCTTGCAGCCAGATCGTCTGGTTTCTAAGCTGCTACACCCTTGATGCTTCAGCTTCTGAGTTCCTACCTCCGTAGTCAAGTACAATTGCTCCTACCCAGCCGTACAACTCCCACAATTACCATACAGTACTAGCTGAGATTATCTGCTACTATAGGGTCTTCTGTAGTCCATATTCCTAGATTCATTGAAGTATTTTCAGGGCTTCTAGCCAAATTTGGTACTTTCTTCCTTTTTGGAGGCAAAGCCATTCTTATTGAACTCTGCAGTGTTCCCAAATCCTCTTGGTCTTCTGGAAAGTGGTTTCTCTTAAAGGACAATTGTAATCAGAGGGATATGGGGGCTGCCATATTTATTTAAAACAATACCACTTTCCTGGCTATTCTGCTTATCACCTGCCTCTAATACTTTTAGCCATAAAACCTGAACAAGCATGCCGCAGATCATGTGTTTCTGACATCCTTGTCAGATCTGAAAAAAGTATGATATAATGAATTGTATGTGTAGTACAAATAACAGATAGAACATTAGTAGCAAAGAAAAGAGTCTCATATTTTCTTTTCAGTTATATAGATTTTCTTTTATAACATTGCATCATTTTGTCATATTTGCAGTTAAGAAACCACACCCTGTCTTTTAAGCTGTAAAACAAAGCAGAAATAAAGACCCTTTGAACTTCCTAGCGGTAAAACCTTATCTCAAGCTGTTTAAGTGCTTCAGAAAACAGGACTGCATTTAACCTGACCCAGTGGGTCGGAGAGCTCAGAGAAGCTCTTTTGCATAGATAACAACTGAAGTTTTATTTTTTTTAACTCTTCCTGTACCGGAAAACAACACGAGACTTTGTTCTTCGCTACTAATGTTCTATTTCTTAGCTGTACTACACATACAATGCATGATCTCAGAAGTTTATTTTCTCTTAAGGTTTGCTTTAAAGAGAATCTGTACTCTAAAATTCTTACAATAAAAAGCATTCCATTTTATTCATTATGTTCTCCTAGGCCCCTCTGTGCTGTTTCTGCCACTTCCTGCTGCTATCCTGGCTTGTAATTGCCAGTTTTAGGCAGTGTTTACAAACAAAAGACATGGCTGCTAACCAGAGTGTGATAGACTTGAGAGTAGCTCAGTCTCTGACTCATACAGAGCTTGGAGAGGGTGTGTATAGCTTCTGCCAATGACAAGCAGTGCAGCACATTCCACACATTCCAGCCTCAGCTGACAGAGCCGACAGAAGAGAGAAGATTAGATCATATAACAGAGATAACACAGCCACTGTCCAACTAGAAAAGGCTGCAGTAACACAGACCACATTAGAACAGGTATAGGAACGTATAGGATAGTAGGATAGAAGAAATAAGGCTGAAAATTTTGTTACAGAGTCTCTTTAAAGGTGTCTCAAGGATGTCTGCTTATATATATATATATATATATATATATATATATATATATATATATATATATAATCCCCCCCCCCCCCCAATCCTTCCCAGTGACAGTCACATTACTGTGGATTTGGAAGTGGTAAGTAAACTAAACATATGTAGGCCTAAGCATATTTTAATGTTGGTTTTAAGCAATGTATGTAATTGGGGCTGTTAATTACATTTTATATGTAAACAAACGTAAACACTGATCAAAAACAGATCAGAGCATATTCAGAAGTATTGTCTCCCTATGTCTAAGAAAGTATAACTTAATTTATCCTTGACCTTTATAAGCTTTTTCTTTTGAGATCTTTATGAACTTTTTCTTTTTAGATAAGAAGAAAGGAAATGTAGTTTGTGCAGTAGCCTTGCTTTCAGTCCATGCTTTTTGTTGCTTTTCTTTTCTGTACTTCTATACTGACAAGCACTTGTTGTATTTGAGAAATAAATTGTTTTTTAGCCTACTCTGCTTTTCTTGAAACCACTTCAGATCCGCGCCTTCAAAACCTTCAGAGCTCTGTACTCCGTTCAGGCTTTTGGAGTTGTGCTTTATTGACATTTAACTTCTCCTTGATTCTATAGCCAACCTTGCTGACCTATACATGTTTTTTAGAGGCTAGATGGGAATTTCTTTTGATGCTTTAAATTGGTCAAATATTGTTTAATTTATTTCAGAAGTAGAAGGTTGACAGAAATGCGTACGTTAAAAAGGGGCGCTGGGAAAAAAGGGCGCCGGGTTTTTAACGATAAGCATGGATAACGTTTAAAAATGTATTGTACTGTATTTCGTTTAAAATTAATGTTTTTTAAAGTTATAAATCATTAAATAATGTGCATTAAATCGGCAATTGTAAAAACGTTAATCTTTCGTTTAAATACTGAAACGTATAATAACGTTAAAAAAAAAAATTACTAAGTAACCCTCCCTGTACCTACCCCTAACCCCTAGACCCCCCTGTTGATGCCTAAACCTAAGACCCCCCCTGTTGGTGCCTAAGTAACCCTCCCTGTACCTACCCCTAACCCCTAGACCCCCCTGTTGGTGCCTAAACCTAAGACCCCCCTGTTGGTGCCTAAACCTAAGACCCCCCTGTTGGTGCCTAAACCTAAGACCCCCCTGTTGGTGCCTAAACCTAAGACCCCCCTGTTGGTGCCTAAACCTAAGACCCCCCTGTTGGTGCCTAAACCTAAGACCCCCCTTTTGGTGCCTAAACCTAAGACCCCCTGTTGGTGCCTAAACCTAAGACCCCCCCTGTTGGTGCCTAAACCTAAGACCCCCCTGTTGGTGCCTAAACCTAAGACCCCCCTGTTGGTTTTTTCGTTTAAAAATAATGTAAAAAAAATGTACTGTTTTTCGTTTAAAAATAATGTTTGAAAAAAAATATTGTACTGTTTTTCGTTTAAAAATAATATTTAAAAATGTATAAATCATTAAATAATGTGTAATCCTGAGAAGCAGTAATAAAACATTAAGTCTCCGGGCGCCGCTTTTAAAACGTTATTTTTCACCGGCGCCCTTTTTTCCTATCGGGCGCCCATTAAACAATATTTATTATGGGAGTGAATGGCGGCGCCCGATTTGTCCACTAGCCTCAGGCGCCCGAATTTACTGTTTCCGACAGAAATAAATCTCATAAATCTAAAATCAAATTCATAGTGTTTAGTTTTTTTATCCCAAGATGTGTTTTCTACTTCTCTATAATGCTACGCTTTAAATAATGTCTTTTTATATTACATTTTAATGTTTTTTTATGACCTAAAATAAATTATATCTATTCTGATTTTTTTGAAAAAAACATGCATCCTCACAAATCCCAAACCCCACAATGCATCAAAAAAATAGAGAGGTGATATATACTGTATTAGGCTTGGCACACAACATAATTAACATTGGCACACAAAATTACATTTAGAGTAAGGGCTCATTTCCACTATAGCGAATCCGCATGCGTTGTCCGCATGCGGATTCGCACAGCCAATACAAGTGGATGGGCTTGTTTCCACTTGTGCGTTGTGCGGAGCGTTTTTGTGTGCGGGGAAAATCTGCACGGCAGAGCCGTCAGAATTCGCTCCCCGCACACCGCTAAGCGAATCGCATACAATGTATCTAATAGGGAAATCGCATGCGGTTTTGGCATGCGTTTTTCCCCGCGATTTCGCTTAGGAGGTAATGTTAATTTACACAGGCAGGCGATTTCGTATGCGATTTCGCTTAGGAGGTAATGTTAATTTACACAGGCAGTGACATGGTTAAAATCGCCCACCTACTACCCTATGCGAAATCGCATGCGAAATCGCAGGAAAAAAAGCATGCAAAATCGCACCCGCATGCGATTTCGTCTGCGGTGATTTCCCGGCGATTCCGCACCGCACAAGTGGAAATGCAGCCTAAAGAAACGGAACAGATTTCAGTGGATGCAAATGGGCCCTATGCAAAGTAATGGGATCCCTTCACATCAGTAGTGTTGATCCTAATCAACAAATGGTACTAAATTTTTTGCACAATTTCACAATTATGCATATACGTAATTACGATTTGCAAATTCAATTGATTGTGTGTAGTCATTTGTAATTTCGCAATTTTAGCAGTGAATAGCGCAGCCCTCATACAAGCTATTGACACCAAAATTGCTACATATGTTAAGGAGAATAGTGGGTACAAGTCAAAAAAAGAATTTTGCAAAAAGACCTTAGGGTTGGAACCCACAAGGGCGATTTTCCGAGCATTTTTGGAGCGTTTGAAAATGCTGCGTTTTGTAAAAACGCTCAGCTACTGTTAATGGATGGGGCAACTTCAACTGGAGCGATTGCGATTCAGAAAATCGCAAGCGCAGGACATGCAGCATTTTGGGAGCGGTAGCGCTTCAATGTAAAGTATATCATCGCTGGCGTAATCGCTCAGCAGAACTTGCACGGGGCGATTTTGTTAGCGTTTTCAAGTTACTGCACACTGTAACAAGATTAAAATTGATTGAAAGGACCAATTAGACTTTAAAACGCTAATCGCTAATCGCTACACAACCACTGGCAAATTGATACACTTGTTAAAATCGCTCCCTAAAACGCTCATTAACCCTCTGGGAGATACAATTACATCGCCCAGGAGGGGGCGCAGCACTTTTTAAAATTTTTTTTTTTAAATCATGTAGCTAGCCTAGCGCTAGCTACATGATAGCCGCTGTGCAGCGGCATCCCCCCACCCCCTCCGATCGCCTCTGGCGATCAGTGCAAGCAGGAGATTCTGCTCAGAATGGATCTCCTGCTTGGCTTTCCCCGTCACCATGGCGACGCTCGCGATGACGTCACCTACGTCATGACGTCAGAGGGAGTCCCGATCCACCCCTCAGCGCTGCCTGGCACTGATTGGCCAGGCTGCGCAAGGGGTCTGGGGGGGTGGGGCTGTGCGGCACGGCGGGTAGCGGCAGATCGGCGGCGAGCGACAGCAATTGGAAGTTACACGCAGCTAGCAAAAAAAAATTATGCAAATCGGCCCACCGGGGCCTGAGAAAACCTCCTGCGCCACATAACCCGAGCTCAGCTCGGGATTATCGCCCAGGAGGTTAAACCGCTTACAAACTGCTCATACAAAATGCTAGAGCTTGCGATTAGCGATTGCGTTTTGTAGTGGGTTCCAGGCCTCATAGTTTTTGAGAACCTCGATTTTAAAAATGCAAGTAAAAATGGTGTTTAAACTTAGAAAAATTACATTTTAAAAAACAATTTTTCTTTGCATTTTAAAAAACGAGTTTCTGAAAAACTACAACGTCTTTTTGAAAAATTATTTTTGTGATTTAAACCCACTAATCTGCTTAACATATGTAGCAATTTTGGTAGCAATAGCAGGTATGGGGGCTTTGCTATTAACCTCTAAATTCGGCACAAAATTATGCGAAATTTCGCAAAAATTACATAAAAAATTACACGACACTTTAAAATACTACAATTACATACGAAATTAATTACGATTTTCTCTGCAATTTCGCATTACGATGCATAATTGTGAATTTTGATGCAAAATTTCGGCCCACCACTGCACATCAGTCCGATTCGTAACAGATCCGTTATGACGAAAGGACCGCATATATAGGGAGTCTATATTATAGGGAGTTCATTGATCCATCGGTATTTGTACACATAAAGGGTTACTCCGCATGATAAACGAAGGTTTGTGTGCGATCACTCATGTGAAACACGCACATGATCGCGCGCAAACCTTAGTTTACACACGATGGTTATCCTTTGCGTGCGCAAACCTTTGCGCGTGTTAGATTGCTGTGATAGCAGTTATCACGCTTTAGTGAATTAAGCCCATAGAGTGGTGAGGACCACCCTGCACCGCTTTTGGGGCTTGATTCACTAAACCGTGATAACTGATATCACAGTTGCGCTAGCGTTTTGCGTGCGTTACAATGCGCGTAACGATTTTCAATGCACAATCATGAATTTTCGTGCACAATCATGACTTTTCCATGTGCAAGCCTGAATTTTCGTGCGACAATTTGTGATTGCACGCGAAAATCGTTACGCGCGTTATAACGCGCACAAAACACTGGCGCGACCGTGATATCATTTTTCACGGTTTAGTGAATCAAGCCCTTAGTGTGAACGGGCCCTGAATTGAGGCAGGAGTCCACCATTTTCTCAGAGGGGCCGTCACCTGGTCACTGAACCTAAGGATCCCTCTGTGAGGTTGGGTTTAGAAATGCAGGGCTAAAAACTCTCGGTATTGAGCTTATTTTGCCATGAGGGAAAATGAAAACGATGTATTCCCATATTATTTCAGTCAGACAAGGGTTGCTTCAACCATTTTAGGCCTTCAGGCGTCTATTACCCATCATGCTAGTCTTCCCCATTTGCAGAGGGCCTGATCCCAGATGAAATGAAAGATGGCTCTTGTCTCTGCAGCTTCAGGGAGCAGAATTAAAAGGCGATTACTAAACTTTCACGCTGTTTTAAGACACAATAAAGAACACAAATGCTCTTCTCTTTCTTTAAAGACGCCAGCGTAGCTTTATGTGGAAATAACAGGTCAATGTTAAACGATCTCTGCCGTTCCCTCACGTTATTGGCTCATTTCACGCGGAGATCACGCTGTGTCACGTTTGGTAATTTAGTCTTTCCCCCAAGGACAAACACATTTCTTTCCTATTCAGCGCCTATCGATCACACCCGTCCATTGTTGGCGCCCGCGTGTAGCATGACGGACGATGTTTACATGTCAATGCGCCGCTGTCACTTCCATGTTTAAGTGTCATATGTGATGTCTTTATTCTTTACTCAGGCTGTCGACATTTTGCTGCAGCACGGAGCGTACGTCAATGTTCAGGATGCCGTCTTCTTCACCCCGCTGCACATCGCGGCCTACAACGGGCACGAGCAGGTGAGGAGCGTACCGCAGGAAGTTTAACAAAACCTCTGGTAATTACTGTTCCTGATGGAAACCAAAAGAATGAATTATCTTGGAGAAGTCTCAGGAGATTACCGCACTCCAATACCCAGGCTCACACTGATTGCAAAAGGTGTTCACTATGCAGAGTAGAAAAAAAAATCATATAACAATATATTGTACAAAAATGCACTCACATTGCTATTACTTAAAGGGATACTGTAGGGGGGCCGGCGGGAAATGAGTTGAACTTACCCGGGGCTTCTAATGGTCCCCCGCAGACGTCCTGTGCCCGCGTAGCCGCTCACCGATGCTCCGGCCCCGCCTCTGGCTCACTTCTGTAATTTCTGACTTTAAAGTCAGAAAACCCCTGCGCCTGCGTTGCCGTGTCCTCGTTCCCGCTGATGTCACCAGGAGTGTATAGCACAAGCCCAGTATGGTCTGTACCTGTGCAGTACGCTCCTGGTGACATCTGGGGAAGCGAGGACACGGTAACGCAGGCGCAGGGGTTTTCTGACTTTAAAGTCAGAAATTACAGAAGTGAACCGGAGGCGGGGCCGGAGCATCGCTGAGCAGCTACGCGGGCACAGGATGCCTGCGGGGGACCATTAGAAGCCCCGGGTAAGTTCAACTCATTTTCCCCCGACCCCCCCTACAGTATCCCTTTAAAGAGAAACTCCAACCAAGAATTTAACTTCATCCCAATCAGTAGCTGATACCCCCTTTTACATGAGAAATCTATTGCTTTTCACAAACAGACCATCAGGGGGCGCTGTATGACTGATTTTCTGCTGAAACCCCTCCCACAAGAAGCTCTGAGGACCATGGCAGTTTCCCACAATGTAACAAGGTTCACAGACAGGAAATAGCTGTTTACAGCTGTCTCCAA
The DNA here is from genome assembly GCF_040937935.1 of Hyperolius riggenbachi. NCBI lineage: Eukaryota > Metazoa > Chordata > Amphibia > Anura > Hyperoliidae > Hyperolius > Hyperolius riggenbachi. The sequence continues at coordinate 46,201,064 of NC_090651.1, read as the reverse complement.
CTGCCAAAACAGCTAGCAGCAGCTACATAACCTGCCCACAGTAAAATGTCACCATGTAATAAATGTCAGAATGTAAATCGGGGAGAGGAAAGATTTTACAATGAGCAAACACTGACTAAATCATTTATACATAATTACTGTAAAAATGAAGCACTTTATTACATTATTTTCACTGGAGTTCCTCTTTAAAGAGACTCTGAAGCGAGTCAAAATACATGTTTTTAACTTCTATTTATGGTAAGCACTATAGCTAGTGCTAAAACGCTGCATCCCCACGGCAAAACAAGGGGTTTAAACCCCCTAAATCCCCTGTGCAAAATCCACGACTTTCTTGGTCATGGATTTTGCTGCCCATGGAGGCAGAGCTCTGAGCTGCAGCTCTGCCTCCATGAGCGTCAATCTGCCCACGGATCTCCACCTCTCCCCCGCCCTCAGTGAAGGAAGATTGAGAGGGGAGGGGAGAGGCGGCGATCAGCGGGGATTGACGCTCCAAGAAGCAGAGCTACAGCCATAAGCTCTGCCTCAAGCAGGAAGCACTCCCCGCACTTAGCACAGGGGATTTGGGGGGTATAAACCCCTCGTTTTGCCGCGGGGATGCAGCGGTTTATTACTAGCTATACTGCTTAACATAAATAGAAGTTAAAAAACTTGGATTTTGACTCACTTCAGAGTCTCTTTAAAGTAATTTGCATATTTCAGCAGTGATGCATCGTGGGAGACATCTCGGATGCTCACTACAACCTGAATTATTGCAAATACTTTCTGTTTTAAGAAAGCAAACTTTTGTTTTCCTTAGCATTTTAGTAAGAGGGCTTTTTGGTCCATTGTAGCCCCTTACACACTCTAATGAGTTCTGGTTCACCATGAGCTTGCTGGGTAGTCTGTAACTCTGGGTGTTTCAAGTCCTACTCCATAGAGCCACATTAATCCATGCCATGCACTGATGAGGATCAATCAATCCGAAACAGTCTGTATGCATGCTGGATTTGTGTGGCTCTGTAAAATTGAAAAACCTGACACATCATTGCATTTCAGGGGATCTGGAGGTGTGTTTAGCCCACAGGGACAACAATGGGTAATTTGCATATTCAGCAGTGATGCATCGTGGGAGAAATCACGGAGCTAACTCCAACCTGAATTTTTGCAAATACTTTCTGTTTCAAGAAAGCAAATTTTTGCTTTTCTTAAAGTGAACCCGAGGTGAAAATAAACTGATGAGATAAACAATCATATTTATCTTCCTACTCGTAAAAAGGATTTTCTTTTATATTTAAACATTTCCAAAGTAGGTTGAATGTTTTACTGTCTCTAATTAGTGGCTGTCCCAGAGTTTTTAAAAAAAGGTCAATAGTTCATGTATTTTATCTCTCCCTGCCCTCAGAAGTTGTATTCTACCAGGAAAACTTTTATGGCTGTAATTTGCTTATCAGTGAGGCCTACAGTATTCCCATATTTATCCCATCATGCCACTTATCACCACGGGTAGACTTTAAATCTAGCTAAACACATACCAGAAAAGAAAAATGATCTTTTGCTGTTCTCCCATATGGCTAAACATTTTTTGGGCCCAGGTGTATGTCTCCAAGACCAAACCAGATAAAGGCCTCAATTCACTAAGGTATAATAATTTAGGTCAGTAAAATACTGCATATTATATATTTTACACTTTTTTTTCCAAATTCACTAAAATTTCCCACTTGCGTTACAAGTTCGACAATATACCGAAAAAAAACCCATGCTTCAATTCACCAGCTGTGGAGCAGGTCAGGCAGGAAGCTGTCAGGGTTTTTTCTATCCAGTGCATCCCTGATATCCATTTAGATGTGTTGCAGCCACTAGAGGGAGCTCTTCTGTATACCAGTATATAGATATGTAAATCTAAAGGGATACAGGAAAGCCTTTTTAAATGTCTCCTTTTCCTGCTCTGCCGTTCTGAAGTCCCACCCACCCTCCAGATTATCGTATTAAATGGGGGGAGAAGTAGGGCTGTGTGGCTCTCCCTATTGGCTGTCTGCTACATCTGTCAATATGTTACCGCATGGAGAGTGTGAGTTATTGGCTGGTTAGGGCTGGAAGTAAATACCGAACACCTTTACTTGATTCACCAATCGTAAATTGCTATTTCTTGACATTTCTTGACGCATTTACCGCACAAGTCGGTAATTTACCTCACTAACCGATGATTTTTTTTCCAGTACAGTAAGTTTAGTGAATTGGCATTTGGCAAGTGATCAGTAAAATCAGCTCTTCTCTTCATTACTGAATGCTTAGTGAACTGAGGCCAAAATGTTGTAGCAAATCAAAGAGGCACTGTAGTGACATATAGAAGAATGCAGTAAAATCAAGATGCCCACTTTTACTGTAATTTTCCTGTTTTCATCATCAGAATCCCTTCCTATATCTATAGATTGTTGTAGATCGGTAATTACTCACATACACAATTCAGCCCCTCTGCCAGCACAGTGAGTACTGGGTGTGTGATTTCTCTGATTAGTGCAGTTGCTGCCCCCCCCCCCCCCTGGCTTGTAATGTGTCCTGCTTTGTGCAGCTAACTATAGTAGCAGTGGTACAATGTGCTAAGCCCCAGCATGTGTGAGAAAACGCGGAAAAGCCGCCACGAGTACTCAGAGTAAGGCGGCTAATTCCGCGTCCAACATGGCAGCTTGCGCGCATGGGCCTGCATCCACCGATGGAGCGCGGAGAAACCGTCGCATGCCCAGTGAACAAGGCAGCGGATTCCGCGTCCGACGCGGCGGTTTGCACGCATGGACCTACCACTGGCAGTATGGTTGAACGCGGAGAAACCGCCGCATGCTCTGACAGCGGTGCGGCTGGCCCCGCGTTCAAACCAGCAGATACATTACAACACATGTCTGGTGTGGCTGGGACTGATAGTCCACACAGGTTCAGAAGGACGCGCGCGCGTGTTGAGAGGCAGAGCCTTTATGACAGTCAGAAGGGTGACAGCTGATCCAGCCGGTCAGCTGACAATTCTACCAGATTTCATTGGTCCAGCACTTAGGGGAGGCGCAGGAGAGCGCTGGTGTATATATACTGGGTGCTGGTCATTTCTCTGGTGTCTGGCGTTGCGATCACTACGTGGTAGCACTCAGACCTTGTCAGTATCTGTGATATTTTCTGTGTTATTACTTCAGGCTAGTTCCAGGGTGTTGATGATCAAGGAACTCACACCCAAGACTAGGGAATTGTATTACCATTCTGTTATTACTTCAGACTAGTTCCAGGGTGTTGATGATCAAGGAACTCACACCCAAGACTAGGGAACTGTATTATCATTCTGTTATATATCAGACTAGTTCCAGGGTGTTGATGATCACGGAGCTCACACCTAAGACTAGGCATTGTTATTATCTGTTATGACTTTCTGCTTTCCTGACCACTCTCTTGATCTCTGATTTGGTACTTCGCTATATCTGATACTCTGTTGCTGAACCCTGCTTGTCTTAAGATTCCGTATCTGTCTCCTGTCTCTGTATCCGATCTGTCTGTCTGTTACCGACCTGGCCTGTCCGACCTCGAGAACTATCTTCCCTGTTTGGAGATAGTTCACAGACCTGTCAGTGACACTTCACCACTGGTGTCACTCACTCTCTGGTCCTTCCCACTCTCAGCCTGGCTCCGCCCCTTGGGGAGCATCAGACCATTGGAAGGAACCTGTTCTCGGAGCAGTATCTAGTACTGCCTGGCACCCTCTATACGGGTGCTCTCCTCAAAGTATTACTGTTGCACCAAACACTCATATTACTCAGGTGTCCAGAGGTTAGAAATATATCTGATTATCGGTGATACTGCAGATCATCAATAATCGGGTATATATCTGTATTTTCGGTGATACTGCAGATCACCGATAATCAGATCCTCTCTGTGTTACACCGATCGTTACAGCATGTCACCTAAGACTAGACTTGAGTGTCATCTTTATTTACATTCTACTTCTTGTGCAGCTAATTACACATGCAGGCAGAGGGCAGTTACTGGGCAGTCGCTAATTTTCAAGGTGCACTGAAACTGTTTTTTATTTTACTTGGAAACAAGTACTGTGTAAGCATACAGGCCCTTTAAGACATGACCAGCAGTCTGCAGAATGAAATTCAATATTACATTCCAATATGACTTGTATATCACATAAATGTCATAGCAATTATTTTTTAATGAAGGTGGAATTTTATTTTAAAGGGCACTTGAGAAAGGTCGATGATTTGCCCAAAACGACGTGTTCAGCTATAAGCCGGTAGTTTTTCTTTTCCCCTCAGTTAAATAAATAGGATGTTTTCCAATGTTCTGCTGGGCTCCAGTCATCTCATCTGCTACATGTGGTTCCTGGGGGGTTTATTACCCTGGAATGCTAGAGTCCTGCAGTGAAATACAGTGATACATAGTGTCATTCCGAGTCATAGCCACATATCATGGGCCCCATAGCTAGGTCACTTGACTTAGATTGGGAGTAAGTATGGAGAGGAGGTAGCTGTAGCAAAGAGGAGCATGAACTGACCCAATGCTGGACACTAGCCATATCTCCCAGCTTTCTGAGATAAGAAAGAGAGACACCTTAATTAAGACCCGCCCCGACACACCTCCAGACATGCCCCTGCCACACCCCTAGTCATGCAGAGCACAAAGTGGGAGATTTATCAACGCATTACTGACATGTTTTTCTTCTTAATCTGTTCTAACCAGCAGGGAGAACAGTTTCACATGATAATTAGAGATGGCCCGAACCTCAGATTTTCGGTTCGCGAACCGGGTTTGCGAACTTCCGCAAAAGTTCGGTCCGCACGAACTTTCGAGAACCACAATAGACTTCAATGGGGAGGCAAACTTGGAAAACTACAAAAAATTATGCTAGCCACAAAAGTGATGGAAAAGATGTTTCAAGGGGTATTACACCTGGAGGGGGGCATGGCGGAGTGGAATACATGCCAAAAGTCCTGCGGAAAAATCTGGATTTGATGCAAATCAGCGTTTTAAGGACAGAAATCACATTGAATGCTAAATTGCAGGCCTAAAAGTGCTTTCACACATCTTGCATGTGTATCCATCAAATCAGGGAGTGTAATTCCTCCCTTCTCCTCCTCCTCCTCCCTTGTCTTGTCTTCCAGGGATTTGTAGGATGTCAAAAGCAACCTTACATACATTGGCCAGGAATCGAACCCAGGTCAACTGCTTTAAAGGCAGCTATGCTCACCACTATACCACCAACACTACATGCTGAAGCCAGCCTAGCATGTACCATTGTGATATACTCAAGAGCAAAATGAGCTTGCTTAGGGATTTGTAGGATGTCAAAAGCAACCTCACATACACTGGCCAGGAATCGAACCCAGGTCAACTGCTTTAAAGGCAGCTATGCTCACCACTAGACTACCAACGCATGCGATCGCGAACCACCCAAAGTTCGCCTGGAACCGTTCGCCGGCGAACTGTTCAGGCCATCTCTAATGATGATAAGAACCGTCTAAAATCCTAGGTAATAGTGGCAATTTAGCATCAATTTCTAGAGCTGTGCTACAGTTAAGAAAATGCAAATCAATCCCTTAACTGCCGCAGATTAAAAAGTGCTTTTGTGTTCTATAGATGAGTGCAGTGCAGAGTGCAGGCTAGACACAGGGGTGCAGCTAAGTTTTTTGTGGCCCCAAGTGGACTGTAGGAAGTGGCCCTACGAAAAAATGGGTGTGGCTATCCCGCATAAGTGGGTGTGGCCATGACATGTGGGTGGAGCTGGAGGGCGGATTGGGGCGGGGTTGTTTGCGGGGAAAATGGATGTGGGGGTGATTGAGGCGCGCGCCGATGGATTTGGCCATGACATTGTATGGGCGGAGCTTAACCGTAGCACAGCAAATATAGCCAACTATGACCAGTAAATAATAAATGCAGCAACAGTTACCCCAGACACCAGAAAATAAAAACGCAATTTGTGCAACATTTCAGCAGAAAACAAACGCAATTTGTGCAACATTTCAACAGAAAACAAACAGAATTTGGGCCACATTTCAGCAGAAATCAAACGCAATTTGGGCCACATTTCAGCAGAAATCAAACGCAATTAGGGCCACATTTCAGCAGAAATCAAACGCAATTTGGGCACATTTCAGCAGAAATCAAACGCAATTTGGGCACATTTTCAGCAGAAATCAAACGCAATTAGGGCACATTTTCAGCAGAAATCAAATGCAATTTGGGCACATTTCAGCAGAAATCAAACGCGCCGATGGATTTGGCCATGACATTGTATGGGCGGAGCTTAACCGTAGCACAGCAAATATAGCCAACTATGACCAGTAAATAATAAATGCAGCAACAGTTACCCCAGACACCAGAAAATAAAAACGCAATTTGTGCAACATTTCAGCAGAAAACAAACGCAATTTGTGCAACATTTCAACAGAAAACAAACAGAATTTGGGCCACATTTCAGCAGAAATCAAACGCAATTTGGGCCACATTTCAGCAGAAATCAAACGCAATTTGGGCCACATTTCAGCAGAAATCAAACGCAATTAGGGCCACATTTCAGCAGAAATCAAACGCAATTTGGGCACATTTCAGCAGAAATCAAATGCAATTTGGGCACATTTTCAGCAGAAATCAAACGCAATTAGGGCACGTTTTCAGCAGAAATCAAATGCAATTTGGGCACATTTCAGCAGAAATCAAACGCAATTTGGGTACATTTTCAGCAGAAATCAAACGCAATTTGGGCCACATTGCAGCAGAAATCAAACGCAATTTGGGCACATTTTCAGCAGAAATCAAACGCAATTAGGGCACATTTTCAGCAGAAATCAAATGCAATTAGGGAACAGTTCAGCAGAAATCAAACGCAATTAGGGCACAGTTCAGCAGAAATCAAACGCAATTAGGGCACATTTTCAGCAGAAATCAAACTCAATTAGGGAACAGTTCAGCAGAAATCGAACGCAATTAGGGCCACATTTTCAGCAGAAATCAAACACAATTAGGGAACAGTTCAGCAGAAATCAAACACAATTAGGGCACATTTTCAGCAGAAATCAAACACAATTAGGGCACAGTTCAGCAGAAATCAAACACAATTAGGGCACAGTTCAGCAGAAATCGAACACAATTAGGGCACAGTTCAGCAGAAATCAAACACAATTAGGGAACAGTTCAGCAGAGAGCAGATATCAAACACAATTAGGGCACATTCTCAGCAGAAATCAAACACAATTAGGGGACAGTTCAGCAGAAATCAAACACAATTAGGGCACATTTTCAGAGCTGCAAAAAGAAAAGGATTTACTCACCTGGCAGTGGCACTGGCAGAAGTCTTCTCTCCCCATCTCCTCTCCTGGCCGTCTCCTCAGGCGCGCCGTTCCCACGGAGCTCCCTCCCTCCTCCAATCTCCCGCGCTGATTGAATCAGGGCTACGAGAAGATGGCCACCCGAAGCCCTGTACTGGGGGCATATAAATAGTCTCCAGAGCAGGGCTTCGGCGGCGGCCATCTTCCCGTAGCCCTGCCCTGCTCTGCTCTGCCAGCCCCGCGGGGCTGCTGGGAAACAGTGACGTCACGCCGACGTCACTGAGCCGCCGAGGCCCCTACGATCTTGAGGCCCCAAGCGACCGCTTGGTTCACTTTATGCCTCGCGGCGCCCCTGGCTAGACATGATTTGTGATGTGCTCCTCCCACCTGCTGACTTCCTCCTCAGAGCCTGCTGCTATCAATGCTGCAGATATATTGGTTACCTCAGCAACAGCAATTCCCCTCACACACTGCACTGTCTGAGAGACCTTCCTAGCTCCTCCTATTATACAACAGTTTTAGAAGGAAGCTGCACTATCTAATGATTTCTTAAAATGCCTGAGACAGTTCTGCACTGATTTCTAAAAACCTACCAGTATTTTGTCTCGGACACTCTTCTTGATAAATGTCCCCCAAAGAATCCATAAGCAAAAGATATATTTTTACTATTCATACCACACTGGTCCTTTCATCATTAGGTGTCCGTAAAGGATACCAGACAATGATGTCATCAAGCTGTCGTGCGCACACGCAGAGCACTCCTGGCCGCACGTGCCTGCATGCGCCTGTGCACAAGCGGCCGACTCCAGTGAGTACAAAGGAAGGGGATGGAGGAGAATGGGGGAAGGACAGCATCTAATACATGCCTGCTATACCATTTTTATTTAAATTATTCAGCTCTGGTATCCTTTAATGTTAACATCTGGAAATAATACAAATACATCAATTCAAAGGATGTGAATAAAGTTTATAGTCAGTTAAACACATTTGTAAGTAAAAAAAAAAGTATATTTACACAGATCTGTGCTTCGGTCCTGAAAGAAGGACAAATGAGTAAGAATGAGTTCATAAAGTGGGACTGTCCCTCTGAAAGTGGGACAATTGGGAGCTATGCACTTGCTGAAAAGGGGGAGTGTTTTACTGGTTACCCTTTCTATGGTGGTGAGGGGGTTAAATGGGTAGCTTACTGGGCACACTTGCTATGGGAAATTGTGACAATGGCCACATATGCTAAAGGGGAAGGTGCTGTACAGGCCACACTTGCTGTGGGTTAGGGATGCTTTATTGACCACACTTCTTATGGGTTGCCCCTGTTTAACTCTCTAGTAAGGCCACATCTGGAATATGGAATTCAGTTCTGGGCACCACATTACAAAAAAGATATTGCAGTTTTAGAGCAGGTGCAGAGACGAGCAACAAAATTGATGCGTGGGATGGAAGGTCTCACTTATCGAGAAAGGTTAGATAAACTGGGTTTATTTAGTCTAGAGAAAAGACGCCTTAGAGGGGATCTAATTAACATGTATAAATACATCAGAGGGCAATATAATACCTTGGCGGATGAGCTTTTTGTCCCTAGGCCTTCTCAAAGGACTAGAGGACATGATCTGCGCATGGAGGAAAAATGTTTTAGCCATTTATTTAGGAAAGGGTTCTTTACAGTAAGAGTGATTAAGATGTGGAATGCATTGCCACAGGAAGTCGTTATGGCAAACTCTATACCTGCATTTAAAGGGGGCTTAGATGCTTTCCTTGCGTTGAAAGACATCCATGGCTACAATTACTAGGTAATGCCTAATGATGTTGATCCAGGGATTTTATCTGATTGCCATCTGGAGTCGGGAAGGAATTTTTCCCTTTAGGGGCTAATTGGACCATGCCTTGTAAGGGTTTTTTCGCCTTCCTCTGGATCAACAGGGATATGTGAGGGAGCAGGCTGGTGTTGTACTTTATACTGGTTGAACTCGATGGACGTATGTCTTTTTTTTCAACCAAAATAACTATGTAACTATGTAACTATGGGAAAGGAAGATTGATACACTGGCTATGATTGCAAGGGTGATGGGTGAAAGATGTATCTGTTATTCAAACACACTTACTATGGGGGGTAGGGGAAAAGCTATACTGACCACACATGTTGTTAGTGGGCAGGGTAATAACCCACACTTGTTATAATGTAGGGCAAAGAGTTATGCAGTCACACTTGCTATATGGGTAAGTTATGCTGACAACACTTGTTGTTGGGATGGGGGTAGATGCAGCACTTGTTAAAGCAAACATGCGAGTTTAAAAATAAAAAATAAAGATACTTACCTCGTTAGAGAGAAGCCCTCCCCCCTGGATCCTCCAGAGGCTTCACCATCATCCTCCTGCTCGTGTTCCAGCACTGAGACCCCCGAAGCTCCCATATGAGAACTAGCATGGCCGCACTGTGCAGGGCAGCTTGCGCCAGTGCAGTAGTACAGAGCCGCCACTCAGGCTCACCGGAAAAAGCCGAGCCCGTTCAGCTGCTTTCTAGTGTGCAGATGTGAGTTGTCAAGGCCTTGTCGACGGACCTCAGGGAGGGGGTTGTCCTAGCACTTGACAGGTTAGGAGGAGGGAGACACAGGAATCCTTCCCTCTACGTAGTTTTTTTTGGCTACAGGTAAGGAGGTAGGGGAGGGGGGTGAATGGCAGCTGCATATGTTTGGGTTGGGGCTGTAACCTCATACGTTGTGGGGGATGACTGCACTTGCTTGGTGGAGAATGTGAGGGTTAACTGTGGTCACACCTGTTGTGGATATAGAACTGGGGGCTCTGAGAGGACTGTAGAACCTATAGAGGGAGGACCAAAGAACTTCATGCTGGGGGACCCCACGGTCTGTAGTTATACCTCTAACTATGTACCTGGAATGTTTAACACACATTCAGTTTTCCTTGGCTGTATGACACAGCCGATGGTAACAACTTCAAAACCACTCAACCCCTTCACCACCCTGCTTATAACATGTGGATCTAGTTGGAGTTGTGTTTTTCCTGTTATCCTGTTTCCCATCATGCTCTTCAGGTGACTCGCCTGCTGCTGAAGTTCGGGGCAGATGTGAACATGAGCGGAGAGGTGGGTGACCGGCCTTTGCATCTGGCTTCCGCCAAAGGTTTCCTGGCAATCACCAAACTGCTGCTGGAGGAGGGCAGCAAGGCAGACGGTAAGACGAGTTTCTGGGTAATGTCGTCTGATCGTTATGTGCTGATCTCCATTGTGGTTTTGAATGTTGGAATGATGATGTTTTGATTGTATCCTCCAGTAAATGCCCAGGATAATGAGGACCATGTTCCACTGCACTTCTGCTCACGATTCGGACACCATGACATTGTCAAATATTTGCTGCAGAACAATGATGTCCAGCCCCATGTTGTGAATATATATGGAGACACACCTTTACACCTGTAAGTGCTAAGACCTCACCGGCCTTACTGATCTCTTTCTTTCTTTCTTAAGAGGGCTGCACTTCTGTGCAGTCGGTGATAATCCCTGGCAGGCGGATTCGTTAACCATATAGCCTATGGTAGTAACGCATCTGCCCTGGGCTCCAGCCAGACCACAGTGGACACAACACTGCTCTCTCTCGCTGGTCACTCATGATCTGGCGCAAGTGGGAACACAGCCTAACTGTATCTGAAACCAACCCAATGATTATCAACACAATGTTCATAAATAGTGAAGGCCATGTCTAGGAGAATTCATGGAGAAGCATGTGATCAGGTTGGTCAGGGGATAGATATGCAAATCTCTGATTTGCTAGTCATGATCATGTGCTAAAGCAGGATGTGATCACAGCAAATCAGAGCTTTGCAAATCTATCAGCTGATCAAAACAAATCACATGCTTCTCCATGAGTGACCATCACTAAAGTACCAATTATTGTTTCTGCATGTAGTAGATAAGACACGCGCCAAAGCGAAGATGCTGAATTACAACGCTATTTTCTCTCAAATTAACGTGCATGGGTTTATTGGAATGCAGTCTAGCTGAGAATATACAGTAGTGTGTTTTATAAGTGGTATATGGTCTATTGTGGTTCGTGGAGACAATATATATGATTCTAATAAATACAAGGTGATTGTGGATGGACTTCCTTTCTTAAACTGATGTTACAAATATCACTTGCTTCTTAAGTGGCCTGCAGATAACTCTGGACTGTTATAGCTATACGCTCTATGGTCCATATTACCGCATTGTTATCATATGCGGGAGCAGACACATAACCACAAATCATGGGGCCCCCCAGCAAAGCTTTGATGGGTCCCCCTTAATGTTCACACCCTTTCCTTTGCATACCTCTGGTTATCCTCACAGTCTGGGGACCCATCTCACAAGGGTCATGAAACAGGTGTGGCCATCATGATCTTCACACCCACAACAAGTGTAGCCACAAAACCACCTGATCTGAGAGATGGACCTCTTTATCAGAGGTGGTGAGGTAGTAGTCGGGGCCTTCTTTACAGTTCAGCCCCCCCCCCCCCCCCCCCCTGTGTTCGCAGGGGCTGCTTTCCTGTAATTATGCCCCTGTGTTGTAGAAATGAATCTGGAATCAGTTGAAAAGGGCTTCTCAGCCATCTGTATTAAAAGGTCTCCTCCATAGACTTCAATGTTATTTCTTCAAATATGGGCTACAAGATGTTTTCTTTCGGCTACAAGGTTTTCGATTCAGCTACAAAAGGGCGCCCCTTTGTAGACCATATTTTTGATTCCGCTACAAGGTTTTCATAAGGTTGGCATATTGGCTACACCAGGCACCCTTTGTAGCAGAATTTGGCATATGGGCTACACCAGGCGCCCTTTGTAGCCAAATATGGCATATGGGCTACAACAGGCGCCCTTTGTAACCGAATTTGGCATATGAGCTACACAAGGCTCCTTTTGTAGCCGAATTTGGCATATGAGCTACACAAGGCTCCTTTTGTAGCCGAATTTGTCATATGAGCTACACAAGGCTCCTTTTGTAGCTGAATTTGTCATATGAGCTACACAAGGCTCCTTTTGTAGCCGAATTAGTCATATGAGCTACACAAGGCTCCTTTTGTAGCCGAATTTGGCATATGAGCTACACAAGGCTCCTTTTGTAGCCAAATTTGTCATATGAGCTACACAAGGCTCCTTTTGTAGCTGAATTTGTCATATGAGCTACACAAGGCTCCTTTTGTAGCCGAATTAGTCATATGAGCTACACAAGGCTCCTTTTGTAGCCGAATTTGGCATATGGGCTACACCAGGCTCCTTTTGTAGCCGAATTTGTCATATGAGCTACACAAGGCTCCTTTTGTAACCAAATTTGGCATATGGGCTACACCAGGCGCCCTTTGTAGCTGAATTTGACATATGAGCTACACAAGGCACCTTTTGTAGCCGAATTTGGCATATGGGCATATGGGCTACACTGGGCGCCCTTTGTAGCCGAATCTGTATCAGGAGCCCTTTTTCCCAGGAGCCCTTTTCAAATGTACGCGTGTGGTAGAATTAGGCAGGGGTCACACTTGCCAAAAATTGCCAAAAATTGCATTGTGAAAACGTACATAATGCTTCCCAGTGCACATCTCAATGCCAATGCACTATCTCACTGCAGTGAGAGCATAGCCGGCACTGCCGCTTTTTTGCACATCGTGTGCGATTCCCCATTGAACAATGCAGATTGGTCCGCGGAAAAACGCGTTTTCCGTGGACTCAAGTATGACCTCCTGCCTAAGCCTTATGTAAGGGGGTCCATTAGCAATAATTGCAAATTGCTGAATTTAGGATCTTTCTCTTAGTACCCGCAGTTTGAATATTATATAAGTATGCAGTATTTTGCCATATGTATCTATACGCTCACAAATGAGTTACTAGTCTGCAATATTTTCAGTTGCATAAACCACAGTGGGATGCGAAAGTTTGGGCAACCTTGTTAATCATCATAATTTCCCTGTATAAATCGTTGGTTATTACGATAAAAAAATGTCAGTTAAATATATCATATAGGAGACACACACAGTAATATCTGAGAAGTGAAATGAAGTTTATTAGATTTACAGAAAGTACGCAATAATTGTTTAAACAAAATTAGGCACGTGCATAAATTTGGGCACCACAAAATGAAATGAAATCAATATTTAGTAGATCCTCCTTTTGCAGAAATTACAGCCTCTAAATGCTTCCTGCAACTTCCAATGGGAGTCTGGATTCTGGTTGAAGGTATTTTGGACCATTCCTCTTTACAAAACATCTCTAGTTCATTAAGGTTTATGGCTTCCGAGCATGGACAGCTCTCTTTCACTCACACCACAGATTTTCAATTATATTGTCTGGGGACTGAGATGGCCATTCCAGAATGTTGTACTTGTTCCTCTGCATGAATGCCTTAGTGAATTTTGAGCAGTGTTTAGAGTCGTTGTCTTGTGGAAAGATCCAGCCCCACCACAGCTTCAGCTTTGTCACTGTTTCCTGGCCATTGGTCTCCAGATTCTGCTGATACTGAGTGGAATCCAGGCATCCCTCAACTTTGACAAGATTCCCAGTCCCTGCACTGGCCACACAGCCCCACAGCGTGATGGAACCACTACCATATTTTATTTTATTGTAGGTAGCAGGTGTTTTTCTTGGAATGCTGTGTTCTTCTTTCCTCCATGCATAACGCCCCTTGTTATGCCCAAATAACTCAATTTTAGTTTCATCAGTCCACAGCACCTTATTCCAAAGGTGCTTTAGCATACCTCAAGCTGATCTGTTTGTGCTGTGGGCAGAGAAAAGGCTTCCTCTGCATCACTCTTGCATACAGCATCTCCTTGTGTAATGTGCGCCGAATGGTTGAACGATGCACAGTGACTCCATCTGCAGCAAGATGATGTAGTAGGTTTTTGGTACTGGTCTGTGGGTTGACTCTGACTGTTCTCACCATTCATCACTTCTGTTTATCCGAGATTTTTCTTGGTCTGCCACTTCGAGCCTTAACTTGAACTGAGCCTGTGGTCTTCCATTCCCTCAATATGTTCCTAACTGTGGAAACAGACAGCTGAAATCTCTGAGACAGCTTTCTGTATCCTTCCCCTAAACCATGATGGTGAACAATCTTTGTCTTCAGGTCATTTGAGAGTGGTTTTGAGACCCCCATGTTGCTACTCTTCAGAGAAAATTAAAAGAGGAGGGAAACTTACAATTGACCCCCTTAAAGCGGACCCAAACCAGACATTTTTTTTAATTCAAAATATTTAGTTGCACCACTCTGACACATACAAAGGTAAATAAACACTCCTTCAAGCCTATGAGCATTTCAGTGCATGCTTTTCACCCTTCTCCTTTCATAACTAGGGTTATACAGGTGGCAGCCATTACTTCTGAGCTTAGTAGGAGGTTTTAGATCATGGGTGTGTTTGTCATAAGCTACCCTCCCAGGGGCATCGTCTACTCTATGTGAAATCTCACACAAGCTGATATCACCTCCCCTGTGACATCATCAGAAGCAGCCTGTGTTTTGTTTTTGTTTTTTATCTCCTCCACCAGTCTGCCGGATTCTTTCCCGGCAATATGAAAGGAAGGGAGGGATTCCTCCAATAAATGTAAAATATTTTATATTTGTCATCATGCAGCCGAAAAAAGGCTGCTATTTATTATTATAATTTAGAAAATAGATTTTATTTCTGAAATCTTGTATTTTTAATTTGGGTCCACTTTAAATACTCTTTCTCATAATTGGATTCACCTGTGTATGTAGGTTTGGGGTCGCTGAGCTTACCAAGCCAATTTGAGTTCCAATAATAAGTTCTAAAGATTTTTTCTCAAATATCACTTTGTGTGTCTCCTATATGATATATTTAACTAACATTTTTTATCATAACGACCAACAATTTATACAGGAAAATCATGACGATGACCAAGGTTACCCAAACTTTTGCATCACACTGTAGCTGTAACTGTTCTTTCTCCCTGCCTTTACTTACTCAGTGCCTGTTACAACGGGAAGTTTGAAGCGGTGAAGGAGTTAATTCAACTCTCCGGCACAGAAAGTCTCAGCAAGGAGAATATATTCAGCGAAACTGCTTTCCATAGGTAACGAACTGTCTTTTGGCTTCTTCTTCTGTAATTATTTTATGTTGTCTCTGGGGTGCCAGAATGGTGTCGGGCAGGGCAGTTTGTAGGTGAATCTACTCCCAGTATGAGTATTGAAAAACAGTCCCTGGGTAGCCAGATGACCCCAGCAGTATAGCTAGCCAGCCCCCCCTCCACCCCCACACACACAATATAGGCAGCCAGAACCCCTCCCCAACTCCCCCCCACACACACATAATATAGGCAGCCAGAACCCCTCCCCCCCATCCCCAACCCTACCCCACTTCCACACACAGTATAGGCAGCCAAAGCCCCCATTCCCCTTTAACACCCCCAAACCCATTATAGTCAGCCAACCCCCCCCCCCTCCCCACCCACAGTATACACACATGCAAGGGATGCAGACACATGCAGGGAGCTGTTAGCTCACCTTACGGGATCCACATGCTGCATCTATCTTCTTCCTCCTAGGCATCTGTCACATTAGTAACAGCACCCCCTGTTATGATGCAGAGTGTGGCTGGGTTTTTAACTGCTCCCTGCATGTGCCTGGCTACCTATACTGGGACAATTATACCTGGCTAACCTATACTGGGGAAACTATACCTGGCTAACCTGTACTGGTGGCACCAATACCTGGGTAACCTATACTAGGTGCACCTATTCCTGGCTACCTATACTGTAGGCAACTATACCTGCCTACCTAAGTACGCATATCCATTTATTTCTATTTTACAATTCTTTAAAGCTGGAGTTTCTAGCTTGCTTTCATCCTACTTGAACCAAGGACAAAAATTACCCTCCTTGTTGTATGACAAATGTATGATTATACACTGCATTTTACAGAACACTGCACAAAGCAAATGCACAAAATGTGCTACTTGAAGTTGGACATTTACCTTCCTTTGGCTTATTGAGCAGTTAATAGTTTTTTTTTTACTTTTTTAAACAGCTTGAAGGGGGTGTCTTTGATTTTTTTTACAGCACCTGCACATATGGAAAGAACCTGGAACTGATAAAATTTCTTCTCGATCAAAATGTCTTAAACATCAACCACCAGGGACGAGATGGCCATACAGGTAAAAGAAAAACAATGATAAGGATAACAGCACTGACACTGTACAAATATGTGCTTCTCCCTGCATAGGCCTGTTTATCAATTGGAAGGATGACTGTAATGAATGGGGAATTATCTCCGTGGTCAGCGCACAACCTGTGCGCTGACACTGCGGAAACCCTCCACAAGCGTTTGAATAAGAGAACCCAGCTTTGGTGAATGCACCTGTAAAGAGGAATTCCAACCGGCAGGTGGAGCTGTGGAGTGCAGAGGAATAAACCCTCTGCACTGCCACAGATGCCAGATAGAAATTGTACGAGGTGAAGCAATACAGGGCAAGATAGCCATTCGAGAGAGAGTGAGCACAGAGACATAATGTATGTATGTCCACCAATCTAGTCGCCACCCAGCGACGGTTGACATACAACAGCGAAGACCAAAGCGTGAAAGCAATCGCAAGAATGGCGATCGCTAGCAGAGACACAAGACGGAGTAAAGACAGAACATAGGATGAATAAAGACAGAACCAATTAGCAACTGCAATCCAACACGAAGGAACAGACAGGACTAGCTACACGCGGTCACCACACGTTAAGCGCAATAGCGACAAAGTGCGTGCAAGGCACGGTCACCGCACGTTAAGCGCAACAGCGGCAAGGCGTACCAACACTGACTAACAAATGAAACACGAAAACAGAAAACAAACAGAGAACGCGAACGCTTGCTAAACGTTTGCCTCACCCAGACAACATCAAGCCTTCGTACCAGACAAGAGAGACAGATGGAGCAACCAGTAGCAACCGCTGCTCTGGCTTACACTCCAAGACAGAATAGAGAGAGATCCACTGCCTCTAACGCTAGGGCGAATGCGATCCAAACAGAAAGAGCGATTCCCTGTCAGCCACTGCTGGCGACAGAACAATCGCAACAGATAAGACAGAACTAGGCAATACAGATAATAAACAACCTGACTGTGCTAGAAGGAATGCTAGTGCACTCCCAAGGATAACTACTTTTAGATAATATTAGCAAACAATTAGCAGAGGGCTGAAACTCAAGGTAAGTCTAGCAGAACCAAACCTTTATGACCAGCAGGGAATTCTGGGAGGAAATGGTATTTATACTGCAAGCCTTTAAAGGAAGCAGATAAGCAATTTGGATGCAAATCCCTCACCAGAATAGCAACTCTGAAACTTGCAGAGGGAAACCAGGTCTCCTTTCCAGGGACCTGCAGCATACAGACCTGAAAAATGGTCAAAAAGCTGCCTGCCTGTGCAGACAGCAGAGCAGATCATTGCAATGACTAGGTATATAGGAATAACTCCATCAATTGAATGACAGGGCTGTACCAGTTAAAATCTTATCGAGATAAGTGATGGTTTTGATTGCTGCTAACTGTGTTTTTCTTGTCAAGTATTCAACCACTTACAATATTGAACTGTTGAAATGAGTCCAAAGTTAAAATTAAACAATAAAATAAGCACATACTTACCTAAGGAGAGGAAAGACTCTGGGTCCTATAGAGCCTTCCCTCTCCTCTCCCGGTCCACTTATTCCACCACTGGCTCCCCCATTCAAATCTCCCGCTGTGGGAGGCCTTGGAAGTCTTCAGGAAGAAGATAGATGCAGCTCCCGAAGACTGGCGGTTTCGCACTACGCATGTGCGAGTGCGCTAAAGAGGGTGCTCGCACATGGGCAGTAAGGAGCAGCCCATCTTTGGAAACACCTCCTGCAGCAGCAGAGAGCAGTCTTCAACCCATCAGTCGGAGACTTCTAATGGGGTAGACTGTGCTGGAACAAGAGGACAAGGAGAGGAAAGGGAAAGCTCTATAGGACCCAGAGCCTTTCCTTTCCTTAGGTAAGTATGTGGGGTTTTTTGTTTTTTGGCTTCAGACTCACTTTAAGTAGTGTTGTTTGCATCAGAGTTATTTTCGCATCCAAAATGCTATTTTCGAGGGGGAATGGTTCGGAACAGATGCGAATGGATCCAATGTTAACCTGTGAATCTGATTGAAACCACACTGGTTCTTTCTATCCTGGTTCATTTTCCTTTATATTAACATTTGAAAATAAGAAATACATCAATTTAAAGGACGGGAAATAAGGTTTAAAGTCTATTAAACACATATTCAACATACATACAGTATAATTTCATAGATCTGTACATCAGTCCTGAAAGAGGGACAAATAGGAAAGAAAGAGGGACAAGGATCCCAAAGAGAGACTGTCCATCAAAAGAAGCACAGTTGGGAGCTCTGCTGTTATTTCCCACAATGCAACAAGGTTCATAGACAGCAAACTGTCAGGTGGATCATGGTCATGACGTCACATTGTGTGTGTGTGTGTGTGTGGGGGGGGGGGGGGGGTCACCACAATATCAGCCATACAGACCCCCCTGATGATCTATGCGAAGAAAAGGTAAAGATTTCTCATGGGATAGTGCGTATCAGCTACTGACTGGAATCAAGTTCAATTCTTGGTTAAAGTTCCACTTTAAGACTACATATACGAAGACTCATTTAAATGAGAATTTTCATAGGCTTTGTCATGTTACAGGCTGACTTTAGTAACAGCTATAAATACAGTAACAAAAAAAATAAATAAATCCATATCTTTGCTTATTTATTGTTTGAACAGCTCAGTGCAAGCCGGGATTCTCCTTTAACATAATTGTAAAGTCTCACATAACGGTGATGATATCTGTTTTATTTTTGCCTTGTCCCGCCCCAAGGTAATTAATTTAGATTAAGAAAACTTTACTGGCTCAGCAATGATCTAGCCGCCTGTCCTTTGCACACTCCCAGCGCTTACACCATTCCTCTTGTCTCTCTCTTTCCTATGTATTCATTTTTGTTTGGCGGTAATCATTCTTCCCGGCTGGCAGAATAACGACCAGCTTGTTGGCTGTAATAAAAATCAAATCATCTTGTCCTTTCAGCTCACGGTAATTTTCTGTATAATGTATTTCCTTGCTAAGACTATCACTCCTGACTGTATGAAGATTGGGAGAGCTGTTATTACTTCCAGCTGTGTGTCGCTGGGGGGGCAAATAGGGCCACAAAGCCTGTGTTCTGTCCAGTAACAGAGGATTGTGGGTAAAAACATAACTGCGGCCATGTGGCTCAGGATTTTAATTGTACTGTAGGACAGACATAGGCTATGTAGAAATAGTTCTATACTTTTAATAACGGGTATGCTGGAAAGTATAGGAAGATGGTCATACGTGTGTCCCTAATATTCTAATTTGTTGCTTTCTCAACTCTGTCTGACTCCATTTCCTCCTTTGTGTCATAACCCTAATGTTGTGTTCAGTAGTCACAGACGCATAATAACTGGAAATAGGTTTATTTACAGTACTCACCAGCTCTCTATATAAGCAGCATCTTTACTCTGTGTTTCTAGCCAGGGCATCACAGGACCAAACACTCCACAACAGTCTAGATAATCTCATACAGCTATACAAGTATAACAGTGCCATCTATAGGCCAGATATAGGAACTCTACATCTAACATCTGCTACCCTAGCTCTTCCCTGCACTGACCACCCTCTATTCCTTGTTTTACATTAATCCTAACCCTTTAGATGCTGTTGCTCCCTCAAAAAACAATCAATAAAATGTAAAGGACACCTGAAGTGTCCTGATATGTAGAGACACCTGATATGTAGGCTGCCATATTTATTTCCTTTTATACAAAGCAAATTCCCTGGCTGTCCTTATGATGCTTTGACTAATATTTCTGACTGAAGTCTGACCTGATTAGCTGCTACTGATGCCAGGCACTTGGCATTGTTTAAAAGATCATAAATATGGCAGCCTCCATATGCCTCTCACTTCAGTTGTCCTTTCAAAGGCAAAGTCATATTTTGCCCTGAAATTCACCTGTACCTCTAGTACAGCCAATGCCAGTAAATGACAAACAAACTAGGTAACCTAAAAAGCCTTTCATTTCTAGAAGATTCCTTATTCTGGCTAGTGTTGGGCGAACATCTAGATGTTCGGGTTCGGGCCGAACAGGCCGAACATGGCCGCGATGTTCGGGTGTTCGACCCGAACTCCGAACATAATGGAAGTCAATGGGGACCCGAACTTTTGTGGTTTGTAAAGCCTCCTTACATGCTACATACCCCAAATTTACAGGGTATGTGCACCTTGGGAGTGGGTACAAGAGGAAAAAAAAATTAGCAAAAAGAGCTTATAGTTTTTGAGAAAATCGATTTTAAAGTTTCAAAGGGAAAACTGTCTTTTAAATGCGGGAAATGTCTGTTTTCTTTGCACAGGTAACATGTTTTTTGTCGGCATGCAGTCATAAATGTAATACATATAAGAGGTTCCAGGAAAAGGGACCGGTAACGCTAACCCAGCAGCAGCACACGTGATGGAACAGGAGGAGGCGCAGGAGGAGAAGGCCACGCTTTGTGAGACACAACAACCCCGGCCTTGCATGAGTGCAAGAAGCGTGCGGATAGCATGCTTTGTACCGCCATGCAGTCATAAATGTAATAAAGATAAGAGGTTCCATAAACAAGGACCGGCAACGCTAACCCAGCAGCAGCAGCAGCAGCACACGTGATGGAACAGGAGTAGGCGCAGGAGGAGAAGGCCACGCTTTGTGAGACACAACAACCCAGGCCTTGCATGAGGACAAAAAGCGTGCGGATAGCATGCTTTTTACCGCCATGCAGTCATAAATGTAATAAAGATAAGTGGTTCAATAAACAGGGACCACGCGGCAACGCTAACCCAGCAGCAGCAGACGTGATGGAACAGGAGGAGGCGCAGGAGGAGAAGGCCACGCTTTGTGAGACACAACAACCCAGGCCTTGCATGAGGGCAAGAAGCGTGCGGATAGCATGCTTTGTACCGCCATGCAGTCATAAATGTAATAAAGATAAGTGGTTCAATAAACAGGGACCACGCGGCAACGCTAACCCAGCAGCAGCAGACGTGATGGAACAGGAGGAGGCGCAGGAGGAGAAGGCCACGCTTTGTGAGACACAACAACCCAGGCCTTGCATGAGGGCAAGAAGCGTGCGGATAGCATGCTTTGTACCGCCATGCAGTCATAAATGTAATAAAGATAAGTGGTTCAATAAACAGGGACCACGCGGCAACGCTAACCCAGCAGCAGCAGACGTGATGGAACAGGAGGAGGCGCAGGAGGAGAAGGCCACGCTTTGTGAGACACAACAACCCAGGCCTTGCATGAGGGCAAGAAGCGTGCGGATAGCATGCTTTGTACCGCCATGCAGTCATAAATGTAATAAAGATAAGTGGTTCAATAAACAGGGACCACGCGGCAACGCTAACCCAGCAGCAGCAGACGTGATGGAACAGGAGGAGGCGCAGGAGGAGAAGGCCACGCTTTGTGAGACACAACAACCCAGGCCTTGCATGAGGGCAAGAAGCGTGCGGATAGCATGCTTTGTACCGCCATGCAGTCATAAATGTAATAAAGATAAGTGGTTCAATAAACAGGGACCACGCGGCAACGCTAACCCAGCAGCAGCAGACGTGATGGAACAGGAGGAGGCGCAGGAGGAGAAGGCCACGCTTTGTGAGACACAACAACCCAGGCCTTGCATGAGGGCAAGAAGCGTGCGGATATAGCAGCAATGCTTTTTGCCGCCATGCAGTCATAAATGTAATACAGATGAGAGGTTCAATAAACAGGGACCGGAAACGCTACACCATCCCAGATGTTCATTGGTCATGTTACTTGGTTGGGGTCCTGGAGTGTTGCGTAGTCATTTCCAATCCAGGATTGATTCATTTTAATTTGAGTCAGACGGTCTGCATTTTCTGTAGAGAGGCGGATACGCCAATCTGTGACGATGCCTCCGGCAGCACTGAAACAGCGTTCCGACATAACGCTGGCTGCCGGGCAAGCCAGCACCTCTATTGCGTACATTGCCAGTTCGTGCCAGGTGTCTAGCTTCGATACCCAATAGTTGAAGGGTGCAGATGGATTGTTCGACACAGCTACGTCATCTGACATGTAGTCCTTGACCATCTTCTCCAGGCGATCGGTGTTGGAGGTGGATCTGCACGCTTGCTGTTCAGTGGGCTGCTGCTGCATGGGTGTCAGAAAATTTTCCCACTCCAAGGACACTGCCGATACCGTTCCCTTTTGGGCACTAGCTGCGGCTTGCGTTGTTTGCTGCCCTCCTGGTCGTCCTGGGTTTGCGGAAGTCAGTCTGTCTGCGTACAACTGGCTAGAGGAGGGGGAGGATGTCAATCTCCTCTCTAAAGTCTCCACAAGGGCCTGCTGGTATTCTTCCATTTTGACCTGTATGGCTCTTTCTTCAAGCAGTTTTGGAACATTGTGTTTGTACCGTGGATCCAGAAGGGTATAAACCCAGTAATTGGTGTTGTCCAGAATGCGCACAATGCGTGGGTCACGTTCAATGCAGTCTAGCATGAATTGAGCCATGTGTGCCAGAGTCCTACCAGAATCCTCATCATCCTCTTGTGAGCGTTGTGATAGTTGTTGTGATGCATCATAGTCGTCACCTTCCTCCTGGTCTGCTTCTGCTGACCATTCGCGTTGAATTGTGGAAGTCCAACGTGCACCGCTCTGGCCCTCGTCAGTGGTGGCATGAAATTCCTGCTCCAACTCCAGCTGTTCCTCCTCCTCTTCTTCGTCATAGCTGCTGGGGCCAGCGTTCCCTGAGGCGGATGGCCTGATGTTGGTACCATCACGCTGATCGTTTTCTCCTTCAGATTCCCCCAGTTGCATCATGACAGCTGTTTCCTTGATTTTTAACATCGACCTCTTCAGTAAACACAGCAGTGGTATGGTAATGCTGACTGAAGAGTTGTCACTGCTCACAAGCAACGTGGATTGCTCAAAATTTTGGAGGACTTGGCAGAGGTCCAACATGTTGGCCCAATCGGATCCACAGAAGCTTGGCAGCTGTCCGGATGCGCCTCGGTACTGCGCCGTCATGTACTGGACCACTGCACTCTTCTGCTCACAAAAGCGTGCTAGCATGTGCAGCGTAGAATTCCAGCGCGTAGGGACATCACACAGCAAGCGATGGTGGGGGAGATTGAAGCGCTCCTGCATCTTGGCGAGTGCCCCCGAAGCAGTACTGGAATTTCTACAATGTTTGGCCACTCGACGCACCTTCAACAGAAGATCGGCCACGCCTGGGTATGTCCTCAGGAACCGCTGAACTACTAGGTTCATCACGTGCGCCAGGCAAGGGATGTGTGTCAGCTTAGCCAACCTTAAAGCGCGAATGAGATTACTCCCATTATCACACACAACCATGCCCGGTTTCAGGTCCAGCGGTGCCAGCCACAAATCCGTCTGTTCCTTTATTCCCCTCCAAATTTCCTCCCCTGTGTGCTGCTTATCCCCAAGGCAGATCAGCTTCAGCAACGCTTGCTGACGCATGCCAACAGCTGTGCTGCACTGCTTCCACGATCCTACTGCTGCTGGGTTAGCGTTTCCGAAAGAGGTACAGCTTTGAGATGCGTTGGAGGAGAAGGAGTCAGAGAGGTAGGTGCTGCTGTTGTTATCCAGTGGGAGGGACGGCGGTGCAGCTGTTTGCGGCGTGGGCAACACCCGCGCCGTAGCAGGTGAGGAATCGCTGCCAGGCTCCACAAGGTTCACCCAGTGCGCGGTAAGGGAGATGTATCGACCCTGGCCGAACGCACTCGTCCAGGTGTCAGTGGTGAGGTGAACCTTGCAGGCAACGGCATTCTTCAAGCTTCGGGTTATTTTGCTGACCACGTGCTCATGCAACTCAGGCACTGCAGAGCGCGCAAAGTGGTAGCGGCTGGGAACCACGTAACGTGGGATGGCCACTGACATCATGCCCTTGAAGCTGTTTGTCTCCACCACTCGATATGGCAGCATTTCGCAGGCCAGAAGCTTGGCTATGCTGGCTGTTACTGCCACGGCCCGGGGGTCATTTGCTGGCAATTTCCTCTTGCGCTCAAACATCTCCGACACAGACAACTGAACCGTAGCGCTGCACACGGAAGGGCTGTTGGTTGTTGTGTTTGATGAACACTGGGAGACCTCAAGAGCACTACTCCGGAAAGTGACAGTGTCAGCGTCGTCTGATGTTTGTGAATGTTGTGAACCACGCAATGGCTGGGCTACTGCTGCTGCTGAGGCGGGTCTGGTGGTGAGTCTGGTGAACCCAAGGGAGGCAGTGTTGCTGGTACCCTGTCCTGCCGCGTTTGCCCACAGAGTGGGATGTTTGGATAGCATGTGGCGGCTCATGCTGGTGGTGGAGAGGTTGTTAATACTTTTCCCCCTGCTCAGGCGAGTCTTGCACACCTTGCAAATCGCCATGGTAACATCCTCAGTGCAGTCTTCAAAGAAAGCCCAGACTTTGGAGCACCTGCCTCCTTGCTGGCGATTTCTGTTTCCTCCTCTTTTGCCTCTCACTCTAACTTCCACGCTTGTGGTGCCTGAAATTGCGCGCCGCCTACCTTGTGGCACAAGGCGAACTCGTGCAGCAGTGGGTTCTTCAACAGACTCATCTGTGCTGCTGCTACGACGGCGATGTTCTCGTTCACAAATAAAATCTGGGTCTCTGTCCACATTGTCCATACCCTCCTCTTCCATCTCCTCAAACTCGTCATATGTCATTGTGGGGGGCCGCCGCCGTGGAGTAGAGCTCCCCAGAACAACCTCTGCGCAGCTCACTCCAACGTCGTCTTCCAGATCTTGTCGGCCGACCTCCTGCAATTGCAACCCCTCCTGCCCAACTTGCTCTGGGATTTGGGTTTCCGAGTCCTCCTCGGACTCGCCTTGTATTTCAGTGCGCGGTGCATTTCCCACAGTTAATGGTTGTGAATCCGGGCACAACATTTCTGGCTGTTCCTCCATTGACCTTTCATAGGTGGAAGTTTGTTGGGCTGGGAATAGCTCCTGCGAATACCCCATTGTGTCCTGAGGTAATTCATAGGACTGGTTATCTGGCAGTTGTGTGCGTGGTGTCGCTGCCGGTTGTGTCAGCTTTGTGCCCACTGGCTCCTTGTAACTGGCTGAGGACTCGGACCTCGTGCGTGATGTGCTGGTGCTGCTTAACCCACTGCTGGACGCTTGAGAGGTCATCCAAGTAATTATCTGGTCCTGTTCTTTTGGATTTGTGAGGGTTGTTGTCCTGGACAACATGGGCGGTATTGAGTGGGTTTTCTTGGGTGCTCCCCTGTGGCCTGTACGTGAACTGTCAGGGGAAACACCTCTTCCCTTGCCCCTTCCTCTTTCACCGGATTTCTTCCTCATTTCACTTATCCTTACAGTACACGCTGACTGGCAGCAGTACAGTGGCAGTACAGAAATGCTATACAGTACCACTATTCCCAGCAGCGACACAGAGCACAATGCTATACAGTGGCGGGTGAGCGGTGTACTACTGTTCCCAGGCCCAGCAGACACAGAGTGGAAGTAAACACAATGCTATATAGTCTGGCTGAGCGGTGTACACAGAGTGGCAGTACACACAATGCTATATAGTCTGGCTAAGCCGTGTACACAGAGTGTCAGAAAACACAATGCTATATATAGCGTGGCTGAGCGAGGTGCACAGTGGCAGTACACACAATGCTATATTAGTCAGGCTAAGCCGTGTACACAGAGTGTCAGAAAGCACAATGCTATATATAGCGTGGCTGAGCGAGGTGCACAGTGGCAGTACACACAATGCTATATAGTCAGGCTAAGCCGTGTACACAGAGTGTCAGAAAACACAATGCTATATATAGCGTGGCTGAGCGAGGTGCACAGTGGCAGTACACACAATGCTTTATAGTCAGGCTGAGCCGTGTACACAGAGTGTCAGTAAACAATGGTATATAGTCTGGCTGAGCGGTGTACACAGAGTGTCAGTAAACAACGGTATATAGTCTGGCTGAGCGGTGTACACAGAGTGGCAGTAAACACAATGCTATATATAGCGTGGCTGAGCGAGGTGCACAGTGGCAGTACACACAATGCTATATAGTCAGGCTAAGCCGTGTACACAGAGTGTCAGAAAACACAATGCTATATATAGCGTGGCTGAGCGAGGTGCACAGTGGCAGTACACACAATGCTTTATAGTCAGGCTGGGCCGTGTACACAGATTGTCAGTAAACAATGGTATATAGTCTGGCTGAGCGGTGTACACAGAGTGTCAGTAAACAACGGTATATAGTCTGGCTGAGCGGTGTACACAGAGTGGCAGTAAACACAATGCTATATATAGCGTGGCTGAGCGAGGTGCACAGTGGCAGTACACACAATGCTATATTAGTCATGCTAAGCCGTGTACACAGAGTGTCAGAAAACACAATGCTATATATAGCGTGGCTGAGCGAGGTGCACAGTGGCAGTACACACAATGCTATATACAGCGTGGCTGAGCGAGGTGCACAGTGGCAGTACACACAATGCTATATATAGCGTGGCTGAGCGAGGTGCACAGTGGCAGTACACACAATGCTATATTAGTCAGGCTAAGCTGTGTACACAGAGTGTCAGAAAACACAATGCTATATATATAGCGTGGCTGAGCGAGGTGCACAGTGGCAGTACACACAATGCTATATATATAGCGTGGCTGAGCGAGGTGCACAGTGGCAGTACACACAATGCTATATATAGCGTGGCTGAGCGAGGTGCACAGTGGCAGTACACACAATGCTATATATAGCGTGGCTGAGCGAGGTGCACAGTGGCAGTACACACAATGCTATATTAGTCAGGCTAAGCCGTGTACACAGAGTGTCAGAAAACACAATGCTATATATATAGCGTGGCTGAGCGAGGTGCACAGTGGCAGTACACACAATGCTATATATAGCGTGGCTGAGCGAGGTGCACAGTGGCAGTACACACAATGCTATATATAGCGTGGCTGAGCGAGGTGCACAGTGGCAGTACACACAATGCTATATATAGCGTGGCTGAGCGAGGTGCACAGTGGCAGTACACACAATGCTATATTAGTCAGGCTAAGCCGTGTACACAGAGTGTCAGAAAACACAATGCTATATATATAGCGTGGCTGAGCGAGGTGCACAGTGGCAGTACACACAATGCTATATATAGCGTGGCTGAGCGAGGTGCACAGTGGCAGTACACACAATGCTATATATAGCGTGGCTGAGCGAGGTGCACAGTGGCAGTACACACAATGCTATATATAGCGTGGCTGAGCGAGGTGCACAGTGGCAGAACACACAATGCTATATTAGTCAGGCTAAGCCGTGTACACAGAGTGTCAGAAAACACAATGCTATATATATAGCGTGGCTAAGCGAGGTGCACAGTGGCAGTACACACAATGCTATATATAGCGTGGCTGAGCGAGGTGCACAGTGGCAGTACACACAATGCTATATATAGCGTGGCTGAGCGAAGTGCACAGTGGCAGTACACACAATGCTATATTAGTCAGGCTAAGCCGTGTACACAGAGTGTCAGAAAACACAATGCTATATATATAGCGTGGCTGAGCGAGGTACACAGTGGCAGTAAACAATGCTATATATAGTGTGGCTGAGCGAGCGGTGTACTACTGTTCCCAGCAGCGACACACAATGACTGGGGGGGACCCTGGCTAGCGTGGCTGGAGAGCGAACTACCCTGCCTGCCTACCCAAAGCTAAACCCACAGACAAATGGCGGAGATATGACGTGGTTCGGGTATTTATTTACCCGAACCACGTGACCGTTCGGCCAATCAGAGCGCGTTCGGGCCCGAACCACGTGACCCGTTCGGCCAATCACAGCGCTAGCCGAACGTTCGGGGAACGTTCGGCCATGCGCTCTTAGTTCGGCCATGTGGCCGAACGGTTTGGCCGAGCACCGTCAGGTGTTCGGCCGAACTCGAACATCACCCGAGCAGGGTGATGTTCTGCAGAACCCGAACAGTGGCGAACACTGTTCGCCCAACACTAATTCTGGCCACATACTGCAATCATTTTGAACAATAGCAACTGTGAAGTATGATTTTTTATGCCACATAACATAACACCAGTCCTGCACTCTGTTCACTGGATCCCTATAAAATGGGGGCTCCTATTCAGGATCGGCCTACTGACATTTAAATCACTACATAATTGTGGCCCTGGATACATGAAAGATATGTTGCAGCTGCGTAGCAATCCCCGCATTCTCAGATCCACAGGTTCTAATAATCTAGTCATACCCAGAGCCCACCTGAAAACTTTTGGTCCCAGAGCCTTCTGTCATGCCGCTCCTACATTATGAAACTCCTTACCTCAGCAGATCAGGACAGCTCCATCTCTGCTCTGGACGTGTATAAATCCATACTGAAAGCCCACCTGTTCAGTTTAGCATTCACAGACAGGGGCGTAACTTGAAATCACTGGGCCCCCCTGCAAATCATTGGATGGGGCCCTCCCCCGCCAGGACAGAGCACTTGGGGAGGGGTAGCGAGCTTGGGGGCTGGATGTTGTACAGAAGTGCCTGCTGCACACTGAATAGCGACTGTCTACAAATCTTTGTCTGCAAAACTTTGTATGATTCCTTATCAGTGGCTGAGCAGATGCAGTCATTAGAACAATTGTGCAGAGAATAGAAAGCTTTTTCTCTCCGTGCCCTTAGTTGTGCGTCTCTCAGGACGGGGCCCCCCTGTGGCTTCTGGGCCTATTGCATCTTCTGCATCCCTTGTAGGGCCTATTGTTACGCCAATGTTCACAGAAATATAATTTTGTTGTGTTAATACTTCATTCTACTACCAATTAATGAATCTGTGAGAGCAAAAGCACTTTGAGTTCTATGGGAGAAAAGCGCTATAGAAATGTTATTGTTGTTGTTATTATTCAGACAGATTGAAGCATTGAATTTATAAAAAATATCAAAAACAAAATTTAACTTTTTTTTGTTCACTAACTTTTTAGAATAAATAATTGATGAGATTGTACTAGAACTAGTTATCTATGATAAGGTCCCTGAGTGGTGAAATAATTATGTCTGCTGGATAAAGAAGTAATTTTTTTTATTTTTTTTAAAAAGGAAAAACAAAAATCAAGAGCTACGGTAGCTTACATGGACATGCAAAATTAGGTTTATAGCTGTCTACACAGTAGACAAAAAATGTAACTCCATTAGGCTCAAATAAGTACAGTAATTCATTTATTTATTAGGGGACAAATCCCACAAAATTAAGAACTATTAAAATCAATGTTGGTTCTAGTCCACCCAGATCAGATCTATAAATAATACAGTTATAAAATATGAACAGTAGTGGTTCCTTTCTGGTTGAAAGGGAACTCCTATTGTTCATATTTAACAATTGTAATCCTTATATATCGGATCTGGGTGGACTAGAACCAATATGAATTTTAATAGGTCTTAATTTTGGAAGGTACATCTTATAAAAAATAAATTGATTACATTACTTATATGGGACTAATGGAGTGGAACTTTTGTCTACTATATATATATATATATATATATATATATATATATATATATATATATATATATATATATATATATATATATATATATATATATATATATACAGTATATGTATATATACAGTATATGAATAGATCCTTTGCAAAACACTCACTAAGCAATAGGAGCAGAACATTTGGTACGGATCTGTTTGATAAGTGTAGTGGAAATATGTTTTCTGAAGGACTTTTCTGGATCAGCCCAGATTAAGCAAATGCCGAAGGAATCAATAAAAGCCTATGAGAACGGACAATGTCAATTCTCCCTAGGGTGGCTGCCGCATACATTTCGCAAATTGATTGCTTGCCGCCGTTCATGTCAGTTCTCCACCGCTGCTCCACTGTGTGGAGGAAGAACCAGATACTGAGATCCGAGCCCCATCAGAAGCATCAGGCCCCCATTGGTTTGCAATAGACCAATAGGAATCGTCCCTCCCCAGGGAGGATTATCAGTGTTTCACTGAGTAGTGGACCAATGAATATCCTCCCTGGTACTCAGGGAGGATTTCCATTGTTCTTTTGCAATTTAATGGGAGCCTGATGCTTCTGATAGGGCTCAGATCTGTATAACTGGGCTTCTTCTGTGCAGAGGACTCAAGTGGAGGAGCCACCAGCAGTGGAGGACCCAAACGGTTTGCAGAAGATGGACTGGACATGTGGCGATGCAAGCAGAACCGAAAGCACAACGGAAGATATGTGAATGAGGCACTTGGGCATTCAATACCGCTCAGTTGTGTCAGTGTAAACCCAGCCTTATACCTCATCCTATATAATAAAACCCCTGTGTCTCTGCGTCCTGTCCCTGTGTGTGTGTCCCTGCTTCCAGACTTGACAGTTTGCTGTCTGAGAACCTCGTTGCATTGTGGGAAATAACAGCTTTTTACAACTGCCAAGCAAGCAACATCTCCCTGTTGTGCATATACTGCAGACAGTGGTGGGAGACGGGAGAGCGGGACGTGGTATGCGCGTTGCCGGGTTTAGCAGCTGTGGCCTAGCACCCATTTTTTAATGGGCGGGCCTTTTTACTAGTTTATAATAACAGAGGATTGCGGTATAGTGAATATAGGAAGTCCTGGATTCTTATATTATTGTACAACAATATAGTCATGTGACTACACAGCATCAATTCAACAACAAAACGACACCCTTCTTACGGACTGCATTTGCGTGCATCAAAAAAGGGTGCTGTGAAAAAAGGGCCCGGCTGCATAAAGAAATAGCGCTGGTGGATAACGAAATCTGATAACGATAAACATGGTTGTCAAACTTGCTTAATTGGTTGTCAAACTTGGTTAATAATAAATACCGTTGTAAAAACAGCCAGGAAATGATAATGAAAAGAACGTTAAAAATCGTTAAATAATTCAACAATACAGCTTAACCCGACCCTACTCTCACACAGAACCCTCCCCTGGTGATGCCTAAAACTACCACCCCCGGTTGTGCCTAACCACCCCCTGGGTGGTGCCTAACCCTTGGTGTTGCCTAAAACTGAACGCCGCCCGGGTGGTGTCTAACCCTAACCACTTCCTCTGCAGAAACGCCCTTTTATACATAGAAACGATAATATCTTTGATAACGTACAATCTGTACATACAAATGAAATAATATGATAAAAACTATAACGTTGCAAGGTAAAACAATAACATACTTCAAAAACTGTAATGTTCTAATGTTGTTTACGATATTTAATGCGGCGCCCTTTTTTCGCTGTAATGACAATTGCATTAGAGTCTATGGCGGCGCCCTTTTCGCCCACCCTCAGCCGGCGCCCTTTTTTCCTGCTACCCTGCATTTATTTCATGTGAGAATCTTCCCTTCCCTCTTCATTGTAGGACTGCACTGCGCTTGTTACCACGGCCACGCTCGCCTGGTACAATTTTTATTGGACAATGGAGCAGACATGAATCTCGTCGCTTGTGACCCCAGCAGGTCCAGTGGAGAGAAGGACGAGCAAACCTGTCTTATGTGGGCCTATGAGAAAGGTACAATTATTTGATACCCCCCTTTCCACAAATACATAAATTGTAACTATTGTGAAAATAAGGTAATTAATGCAATTACTTTTTTTTTTTTTTTACGATATTAATTTATAAATTATTTAGTCCTCTTCTTATCTTTCATCTCCCTGATTTACATTCTGAAATGTATCACAAGTGGCAACATATTTAGTCTTGTCTCTAGAATGTTTGTTTCTGAGATTTCCGAAGCAAGTAACAATAATGTCTGGTCTCCCAGAATGCTCTAGGAGGAGAATTCCACATGGCTAAACAGCCTAGGCTAATTATCACTGGGAGGGTGGAGCTACATGCCAATATACAGCAATATATAGATATAGGAAGTGTTTCTGATGCTGAAACCAGGAAAATGACTGTAAAAGTGGGGATCCTGAATAATTTACGGCATTGTAATATATGTCACTACAGTGTCCCTTTAACATGTGCTTGTCTCATATTAATTAACTCGCATTGTTTATTTAAGAATGAAGATGGTAGCCTTCATAGCCCTCTCATTTAAAGAGACACTGAAGCAGAAAACAAAAAAATGATTATATAATGAATTGGTTGTGTAGTACGAATGATTACTAGAACATTAGTAGCAACGAATATATTCTCATATTTTTATTTTCAGTTATATAGTGTTTTTTATAACATTGCATCATTCTCTAATATTTGCAGTTTACACACTACTCAGCATTCTAAATGATTTTACAGAGCAGGCCAGTGAACTATTGAACTGTCCTCTGCAGAGAAAACAGAAACTACAGTGACTGACAGCTGATATAATAAGCCTCAGAAGACAGAGCTCTCTGCGACTTTGAAAGTCATGGAGCTCAATGGCTCTTTTGCATAGATAACAACTGGAGTTTCTTAACTCTTTCTGTACTGGAAACAATATTAGACTTATGTCTCTGCTCCTAATGTTTTATTTCTTAGCTGTACTACACATACAAATCATTATAGCATAATTTTTTTTTTCCGCTTCAGTGTCTCTTTAAAGTAAACCTAAGACCTAGAAAAATAAAATAAAACAAATTATACATACCTGTGGCTTCCTCCAGCCCCCTTCAGGTAAATTGGTCCCTCGCCATCCTTCTGGGCCGCCTGGATACTCTGTTAGATGCCCCGTTTACTCCACAAATCTGGATGTACTGCACACACCCTGCTACACGCGCTTGCCCCCCGTCATACTACCGGCCGGGGGAGTACGTGTGGCCAGACTGCACCTGCGCCGACTGGTCCCGACTGGGGGAATTACTGGGCCACCTAGCGGAGGATCCAGACAGCCTGGGAAGATGGCGAGGGGTGGATAAGCCTGAAGGGGGATGGAGGAAGCCCAAGGTATGTATCATTTTTTTTATTTTTCTAGGTCTCCGGTACACTTTAAGGTTCCCCTTAAAACAACAGAGAGGGAATAAGGATGTCAGCTTCCATATTCCATTCACTTTTATTCTGACGGAACACTTCCCTTTAAATCCAGTCGTGTTGTACACTGAGACAATAAACACAAAACCTAATATCAGTTTGGGTAAATGACTGCCCCTGAGCCTAATATCCTATATCTTCCATTACTGCTCATGGATTGAAAAGGTCACATAATGAAAAAGCTCTCTGCTCTTAGATCGTATGGATAATAGAAGTTTTAAAATCATTTAAATGTTACGTGGCGGAGCCTGATGAGATTGCGCGGATGTTGATGTGATTGCATCCGCTGGCCGAAGATGAAATGAAATATATTCCATCCGCCAGAGGCTGCAGGCAATGTCAGGCAGCGCGGCCCACAAAGACACAAAAAACTAATATAAATACAATTGTTTATATGTCAGTCAGTTACGAACAAGAGAAAATTGTATAAATATGACCACAAAATAAGAGAAAAAGGAAAATGAGGTGAATTTACAGGTCTGGCTATAGCTCAATGCCTAAACTCCCATAAAGGGAACCTAAAGCGAAAGGTATATGGAGGCTGCCATATTTATTGCCTTTTAAAATGAACCTGTAGTGAAAAAAAAGTGCCAATAGTGGGTACTTACCTGGAGGAAACCTCTGGATCCTAAAGAGACTTCCCTCGTCCTCCCGTTCAGCCCTGGGACACCCTGAAAGTACACCAAAAAGAGTGCACTAGTCATCGGGCAGATAGAGTGTGCTGTGATGTACGGAGGAGACCAACAGCGCTGGAACAGGTAGCGAGGAGGGATGCTCAAATCCGAATTCGGGTGAATCAGGATAGTTGCTATCCGGATTTCACCCAGTAAACCTGTGCGGGGTGGGCGGTGAAGCCTACCTGTCTGACGTCTTCTTCGGTCCGTCCCTCGGTGCCTTACACGCAGCAGTCACGTGAGTACAAATACTTCCTCCTTCCAGGTTGAAGGAGGAAGTGTTTGTAGTCACGTGACACATCGTGAGAGGCACCGAGGGACGGACCGAAGAAGACGTCAGACAGGTAAGCTTGACCCCCCCGGACGCCCCGCACAGGTTTCCTTGGAGATATCCGGATAGCTACTATCCGAGTTTCACCTGAATTCGGATTTGAGCATCCCTGGTAGCGAGTGTAATATTACCTGCTTCCAGCGCCGCGGATCTCTGTACATCACAGCACACTTTCTCTGCTTCCCTTCACTGAGCTCCTGATCACATGATTTGCAATGGTCATGTGATAAGTGATAATCGTAATCAACAAATTACGATTTAGCTAAATTTCGTGTAAATTTTTGCAATTACGCTTATACGTAATTACGATTTGCAAATTCAATTGATTTCGTGTAGTCATTCATAATTTCACATAAAATGTATTTCTTGCCGACTTTAGCAGTGAATAGCAAAGACCCCATACATGCTATTGACTCCAAAATTGCTACGTATGTTAAGGAGAATAGTGGGTACAAGTCACACTAGAGCACAGTTTTGCAAAAAGACCTTATAGTTTTTGAGAAACTCGATTTTAAAGATGCAAGTAAAAAATGTTTTTTAAGCTTGGAAAAATGACAGTTTAAAACCATTTTTCTTTGCATTTTTAAAATCAAGTTTCTCAAAAATGACAAGGTCTTTTTGAAAAACTTTGCTCTAGTGTGACTTATACCCACTATTCTCCTTAACATACGTAGCAATTTTGGTAGCAATAGCATGTATGGGGGTTTTGCTATTAACCTCTAAAGTCGGCACAAAATTATGCGCAATTTCACGAAAATTATGCAAAAAATTACGCTAAATTTTGAAATACTACAATTACATACAAAATTAATTATGATTTTCTCTGAAATTTCGCATTACGATTATGATGCGTAATTGCAAATTTCGATGTGAAATTTCGCCTGTGCGAAATTTCGGCCCGCCACTGTAGGGAGCTGGTGAATGGAAGCAGAGTGAGTGTACTGTGATGTGCAGAGGAGACCCACAGTACTGGAACAGGTAGGGAGTGTAATATTACCTGCTTCCAGCGCCGGGGGTCTCCTCCCTGCATCACAGCACACTCTATCTGCTGTTATTCACCGGCTCCCTATCACATAACCGATTCAAGTCATGTGATTTGGAGCTGGGGAGGGGCACTAGAGAGTGCTGCTGCTGTGATACATGGAGATCTGCGGCGCTGGAAGCAGGTATATATAAACCTCCCAGTGCTAGTCTGGAAGTGTATGGTAGGAGGAGGGCCCCCCGAAGCCACCAGCAATTGTGGAGGTCGCAGGAGCTATTGATACACCCATGAGACAGCCCCTGTGTTGGTAAACCAGTTTGTTGAAAAGTTTCTTGAATTGTAGACTTCCAATCCTTCAGGGAAGGACAGAGTGGAGACAGCCAGCGAAAAACAACAGATTGTTTGGCAGCAAACAGAGTTCCAATAATAAGCCTCTTGTCGTGTTTAGGCAAGCCTTCCTCGGTGAGGTGTAGGATAAGAAAACCAGGGAGCCCATTGTATCATGGAGAATGTTTACTACCTGTTTCCAAAAGTCTTCCAGCAGGGGCATTCCCATAGTAGGTGGAAGAAGGTGGGATTGAGATGTGAGAATTTAGGACATCTTGCAGAGATATTAGGGGGGTACTTATTAACCTCCCTGGTAGGTAACCCCGAGGCATACATGCAAAAGAGAAAATGAAAAGTTTTTGTGTAAAACAATATTTTTTGTTTCTATATTATAATCTAAGATCAAGTGCTAAATATATTGAATTAGAAGTAATAAAAATGCAAAATACCCTGTAAAACAAAAAACTATATCTACACTTGTATTAAGCATAGTAATAAAATTGTAGATATTAAAGATCTCTTACTGCAACTATACCTAACTGTACTCTCACACAGAACTCTCCCTATACCTATCCCTAACCCATAGACCCCCCCCCCTCCCCCCTGGTGGTGCCTAACCCTAAAAACCCCACGGTAATGCCTAACCATAACCCAGGTGGTATTAAGCATAGCAATAAAATTGTAGATATGACAGATATTTTACTACAACCATACCTGACCATACTCTCACACAGAACCCTCCCTATACCTATCCCTAACCCCTAGACCCCACAGGTGGTGCCTAACCTTAACCCCCCGCTGGTGCCTAGCACTTAAACCCCCCTGGTGGTGCCTATGCCTATCCCTAAAACCCCCTAGTGGTGCCTAACCCTAACCACCCTCCCTGGTAGTGGCTAACCCTAACCCCCCGGCTGGTGCCTAACCCTAACCACTCCCCTGGTGGTGCCTAACCCTAACTTCCCCCTGGTGGTGCCTAACCCTTACCACCCCCTCTGGGGGTGCCTAACCCTAACCACCCCTCTGGTGGTGCTTAACCCTAACCAGCCCCAGTGCATAAGCACCCTTACACACATAGCAAAATTAATATATTTGATAATGTAAAATACTTCACTACAAATAACATGAATAGAAAAAGTTATATATTTGTAATAGAATAAAGAGCCTTACAATCATGTTCACCTTGAAAATGTTATGAGTAGAAAAAGTTATATATTTGTAATAGAATAAAAAGTCTTACAATTATGTACGCATTAAAAATCTTCAAATAACGTTAATTTTAAAAGCGATTAGTAAGATAATAAATCTGAAAACTATAATTTACGCATTATGATTCTGAAAACAAGGTTAGTATAAAAAGCAATATATTTGTAATTCAGTAAGCTTGAACACGAAAATTTACGCGGTAAACTTCTGAAAACGAATTTTAAATCGATAAAATAAGTGAAAGCAAAAATGTACTTATTATTCTTCTGAAATGAATTTTAAAAACAATAAAATAAGTTAAACCGAAAGTCAAAACGAATTTATAAATGTTATTTGTCACAAACCTTATTCTGTAAATGAAAAGTTTCACGGACCACGGGACAGGTAACCGCTGAACGCAAGTGAAGTGCGCTCTCTATGTATCTCTCCGGCAGCCTCTGGAGAGATACATACGGAGCGCACTTCCTTTTGCGCAGACTGGTCGCGGCTAGAGGAAGTTACAGGACCCGAGACCGGAGCTGCAGGGTGCGGAGGAGGGCGGCGTGGGAGCGATCCGTACCCATGAGGCTGGAGGAAGCCCAAGGTATGTTTAAAAAGGTAAGTATGTCTCGTCTCTAGTCTGCTTTAACAAATATGGCAGCCTCCATATCCCTCATACTACAGGGACACTTTGAGGTGATCACATCGCAACGCTATAAACAGGCTTTACAGACGCCTGCGTTAATGCGCAGTAATGTAATTTTTGGCAGCAAGCCAAACTATAAAATGGGCTCTCTAGTGCTCACTACCTGTGACACAAATGTGAATTGCAAGGAAGTGTATTGACTATTGAAAAAATTAGCACCGCAACGCGAACGCAAAACTGTTTAAAATGTCTTAGGTTAGCTCTCATAAATAGTCTCTGTTACAAATGGATCTCCAAACTTGATGGTTTAACAATCAGCAGTTACATCAGCATCACATCATGGGGCTGCGATCCCCCACCCCCCCCCAACGTAGAGAGACTCACCAGACTCTATGGCCAGAATGGGCCCAACTTAGGCTCTGGCCTAACGACGCCTCTGCATCTTTTGTAGTTGGTGTCCGGATTCTACTAGCTCCTTTACCTACCTAGACTGTAAATCCTTGAAAACACTAACGAGCCAGCCATAGATGGGAAGAGGAGGGGCTGATGTCTGCATGCAGCTCCTGGGAGAGGCTACAGCAAGAACCCACCTGTGGAGCAAACCGGAAGTGGTCGGTGTTGAGGTGTGGAGGCTGCCGGAGGTGCTGAGGGGTGGCCTATACCCCTAAGGCGAAGTCGAGCCCATTCTGGCCATAGAGTCTGGTGAGTCTCTCTACGTTGGGGGGGGGGGGGGGGGGGGGGGTCGTAGCCCCATGATGTCATGCTGATGTAACTGCTGATTGTTAAACTATCAAGTTTGGGCATCCATTTATAGAAGAGACTATTTATGAGCGCTAACCTAATACTCTTTTCCTTTTCTAAATCACAAATAGCTGAGGAGCGCTCCCCCGTTTATTGGACTGGTGTTTATTAGCCTCTGTAAACTTCCCATTGTATATTCATCCTTGTGAGCGCTTACATACATTTGTCTATTGTGCAGTACCATTGACTTACATTACTTCCGGTCAACGCACGTGCTAGTGTGAAAGGGGCCTAAGAGTCAGTGAGCACGTACATTGGTTAAACGTACTCCTTAGAGGAATATCAAAATGTAGATTCAGCACAAATGAGGATCTGTAATTGTCCTCTTTCATTAAAACTGTACCAACCCTTTATTTTCTTGTCATTTTTTATTACCTTGTCACGTAAACCACGGACAGATAAGCCAAGTAATTTTATACAGGAATCGGGGGACAAAATCGTAATGTTGTCTTCATTATTGTATTTCCATTTTATGGATGCCATGCCGCCAGTTAGTCAGGTGCACAGAAGATTATCCTGATGTTATGAGTACTATATTAAATAAGGTCATACGCTGGATGCGGAGTCCCTCCACGGTCTTCCCAGAGACCTCATCAGGCTCTGTGTTTCTTATGGCTGCATATTAGTGGAGAATCATTAGTTGCTATGGACGCGGGCTGCCCACGAGGGCTGTAACGGAACATAAGGATATCGTGGAAAACCCGTTTGTCTTGTTTTGCAGGACACGATGGAATTGTAACACTGCTGAAACATTATAAGCGGCCTCAGGATGAAGCTCCGTGTAATGAATATTCTCAGCCCGGCGGAGGTATTTAACATCCATATGTTCTATAATAATACAGAACATCAGGTGAGGACAGCTTGAAGGCCTAGAGCTGGAATGAGTCCCAGCATTACCTCATTGGTTCGGAGGCATCCATTTTGTTGGCTACTATAAACTTTCAGGCACGAGGCAGTGGAAATAAAATCCGCAACACATCATTGACTTCAATAAATCTCCTTACACTTTATTTGTAATCAAGGCAGGACAGACAAAGATGGCTGACCTGTTTCAGACAGCAGTGTGTCTTTAGTCATAGTGGGCATACGAGCGGTGTCACTCTGCTTTAAATTTCAGGCTCAGTTTTGTTACAGGAACCTGTCTCTCTGATTGGCTGCAGTCAGCCACCACTAAAATAATGCCTCACATTACCCTACAGAATAGCTGCCATTACTGTCTGTGAACCAGAGGGATACAGAAGTAGTAATTTAAATCTAAGGTTCAAATGCTTATGCTCTCCTGCTGCATGTGTGCACATGTGATTTAACGGAATAAAAGGACTTTTATAAACATCTGATTTGCATTAAAGTTGCATAAATAGAAGGTTTAGAAATGTCACCACTCATCTACATGCATAGCAGTCAGCAGTGACTCATGTATAAGTCGGGACCCCCACTTTTGGGCCCAAAAACTTGACTTATACACAAGAATATAAGCTCTTCAGAAAACAGGAATGGCTTCGACAAATTAGTTGACAAGCTCAGAGAAGCTCTTTTTGCATAGATAACAACTCAAGTTGTTTTTTTTTTTTTTTTAACACTTCCTGTACTGGAAAACAGAAAGGAACTTCACATAATTTCTTATGGCCAGATTTGTACTTTTTACCGCCCAAGGCTCACTCACTAACACCAGCTGCAGGGGGCAGACAGCATCCTAAACTTCCCCCACAACACAGCAGGGATTAGATTGTAGTGATGTGATGGCAGATGGATTAAATTATATAAAATCCTCTGAGGACAGTTATGTGATGGCAGGGATTACACTATATAAACTCCTCTGAGGACAGTTAGAAACATTATGGCAGGGATTACATACTGAGGACTGTTAGTGAAGTGACGGCAGGGATTACATTGTAAACTCCTCTGAGGACTGTTACTGAAGTGACAGCAGGGATTACATTATAAAATCCTCTGAGGACTGTTAGTGAAGTGATGGCAGGGATTACATTATAAACTCCTCTGAGGACTGTTAGTGAAGTGATGGCAGGGATTACATTATAAACTCCTCTGAGGACTGTTAGTGAAGTGATGGCAGGGATTACATTATAAACTCCTCTGAGGACTGTTAGTGAAGTGACGGCAGGGATTACATTATAAAATCCTCTGAGGACTGTTAGTTTAGTGATGGCAAGGATTACATTATAAGATCCTCTGAGGACTGTTAGTGAAGTGATGGCAGGGATTACATTATAAATTCCTCTGAGGACTGTTAGTGAAGTGACGGTAGGGATTACATTATAAGCTCCTCTGAGGACTGTTAGTGAAGTGACGGCAGGGATTACATTATAAGATCCTCTGAGGACTGTTAGTGAAGTGACGGCAGGGATTACATTATAAAATCCTCTGAGGACTGTTAGTGAAGTGATGGCAGGGATTACATTATAAGATCCTCTGAGGACTGTTAGTGAAGTGATGGCAGGGATTACATTATAAATTCCTCTGAGGACTGTTAGTGAAGTGACAGTAGGGATTACATTATAAGCTCCTCTGAGGACTGTTAGTGAAGTGACGGCAGGGATTACATTATAAATTCCTGAGGACTGTTAGTGAAGTTACGGTAGGGATTACATTGTAAACTCCTCTGAGGACTGTTAGTGAAGTGACGGCAGGGATTACATTGTAAATTCCTCTGAGGACTGTTAGTGAAGTGACGGTAGGCATTACATTGTAAGCTCCTCTGAGGACTGTTAGTTTAGTGATGGCAGGGATCACATTATAAGATCCTCTGAGGACTGTTAGTGAAGTGATGGCAGGGATTACATTATAAATTCCTCTGAGGACTGTTAGTGAAGTGACGGTAGGGATTACATTGTAAGCTCCTTTGAGGACTGTTAGTTTAGTGATGGAAGGGATATAAGATCCTCTGAGGACTCTTAGGGACATGATGGAAGGGATTAGATTGTAAAATCCTTGGTGAGCGGCACATTCGGTGAGTGACAGGCAGCTCAGAGATTGCTGTCCCTTCATCCCCCGAGTGCTGTTAGTTGCCCACAGCTATGTTCAATCTCTGTGTAACAAGATGAATTTTCAGCAGGCTAACTGCTACTGCCAACCTGCTGCCCACAGTCCGCCCCTTGCTTTCCTGGTGCCTAAGGCCATGGCCTTTGTGGCCATGCCTGAAATGCGGCCATGCTTAGTAGGACTAGTATCATATGTGAATATGTTTATCTCATCATGTCACATGTGGCTTTAGCATTCAGCTTTAATGTTTTTTAATGCCTGTGCACTCCTTGTGTGTTGCATTTTTCTTGTTTACAAAGATAAATGAAATCAGGGATTCCGAGCCAAGACATTTCTCTTAGATTCTCCATTTCCAAGCTGATGAAAACAGCCTCATTGAGTTGCATTTGCTTGCTTTTAATTTTTGTGCATTTTATTGTGTTCTAAAAGACACCACTGCAATCAGTGTGCAGCAAGCAATATTTTTAAAGAGAACCTGAAGTGAGAGGTAAAGGTAGTATCTGACAGGACTGACAGGTTTTGGACTAGTCCATGTCCTCATGGGGGTTCTCATGGTTTTCTTTATTTTTAAAAGCACTTGGTGAATGGCAGTTGCTCTGTTCAATTGCCCAAAAAAGTGTGCAGTGAGGAGGGAGGCTGGCCAGCATTTTTTGTGTTAATCCTTTTCAGGGAGTGTCTTTATAAAGAATAAAGGCCATGCTGAGAATCCCCCATGGAGAGATGAATTAGTCCAAAATCTGTTGGCTCTGTCAGATTTCAACTACCTACTGTAGGGGACAGCAACATAGGAGAAAAGTAATTTGTGGCTCATTTTACTCGGGAAGAAACATACTTCTTATTTGTATGTGTTTACATGTATTTTAAATTTTACATTTTTTTGCAATAGTGGTCCTTTAACCATTTCACAACTGAGGGGTTTTACCCCTGAAACACCAGCGCTATTTTTTACCTTTCAGCGCTGCCTCCATTGTAGTATTTATGTACTATGATTGGTTATTGGGGACTGGAGAGTCCCCATAACCAATCATTGTACTGCAGAGCCGGGGTGTGTGCGCGTGCGGGTCGCGGAGGCGCGTGACCGCGCGCTGCACATTTGTTTACGTTACATTGTTTTGAATGAAGCTTCTGTTTAAAGCCGTCTTCATTCTACTCGCAATCGGCGAGGCTAATTGGATTTAGGAACGCTCGTTCCTAACATCCAATTAGTCACCTGCTGTGCGGGCTGGCT
This sequence comes from Hyperolius riggenbachi, assembly GCF_040937935.1. Classification (NCBI taxonomy): domain Eukaryota; kingdom Metazoa; phylum Chordata; class Amphibia; order Anura; family Hyperoliidae; genus Hyperolius; species Hyperolius riggenbachi. The sequence goes on along the minus strand of NC_090651.1, from coordinate 46,158,637 downwards.
GGAGTGTGTGCGAGAGTTCCCCGCCCACTCCCAGCAAGTAAATAAACAAGTGCGCCTTTCTCCGTCCCTGGGGGTGAAGCGGATTACTGCCCCTCATTATAACTAAATGTGTCCCCAGGAATAGTGGTCCCCCATTATAGCCAGATGCGCCCTCAGGATTAGCGGGTGCACCCTGGATTAGGGCCCCCCCACCATTATAGCCAGATCTGCCCCCAGTATAAAATTATACACATAAAATAAAATTGTATCCCCTCTTACTTTATCCTCCCCCCCAGCTGCACATTTTACCCCCCACCAGGGGTTCACACACCCCCATAAGGGCCAGCCAGATCCCATACCCCCCCCCCCCCCCCCAGGCAGCACCCTCGGTGGCCAGATCTGTTAAAAAAAAAAGGATTAGAAAACAGCCTGACTCGCCTTACCTAGTTCCAGCGATCAGCCTGCAGCCCAAGCCTTCGATCGCCGCTCTGCTCGCAGCCCTGTGATGCCGGTTACCGGGTCCCGGCTTAATGACGTCATCAAGCCGGGACCCGGCTATTCAGCATCACAGGGCTGCGTGCAGAGCGGGGATCGGAGGCTCGGGCTGCAGGCTGATCGCTGGAACAGGAAAAGGCTGCTTTCTAATCCTTTTTTTAACAGATCTGGCCACTGAGGGGAGAGATGAAGGATGACCGCTGTTTGCTACAGCGGTAATCGTTCATCCGCGGGGGGGTTACTAATTGGCTACAAGGGAACATTTTCCCTTTCACCAATTAGTATTGCAGCTGTTAGTGCCGGGAGGTGCGCTCTAAAGCACACCTGTTCCTGCACAACAGGGCTGCAAGCAGGTCAGTATATCTACGCGGCTGTGGCTTGGAGAGAGCCACAGCTGACGTAGAAATACTGTATCAAAGGACAAAGTGGTTAAGGATGAAATGCAGAAAAATCAGATCCAAAAATGTGCACACTTTCAATGTTATGCCATTGAAATACATTAGTTGCTAAGCTTTTGTATTTTCCTTGCCCTGTGTTGTGAAAAAAGAACGGGTATCCTGTATGTTTTCATGAAAACGTTGAATTGACTTCTATCTGCTTTTTAACTTGCGGTAATGTAATATTCTCTATTTCAGATGGTTCATACGTCTCTGTCCCATCCCCTCTTGGGAAAATTAAAAGCATGACTAAAGGTATTATTTGCTAGAATTTCTTTTATCAGAAATATCCACAGTTGTCAGTTTGCCTCAGTTTCCTCCCATGTCTCATTAGAAAGTAAAATACCCCTTAAAGAGACTCTGAAGCGAGAATAAATCTCGCTTCAGAGCTTATATTCAGCAGGGGCATGTGTGCCCCTGCTAAAACGCCGCTATCCCGCGGCTAAACGGGGGTCCCTTACCTCCCAAATCCCCTCGTAGAGTCCCGGGGATGTCTTCCTGGTGAGGCAGGGCTAATGGCCGCAGCCCTGCCTCCATGCGCGTCTATCAGCGCGTATCTCCGCCTCTCCCCCACCCCTCTCAGTCTACCTTCCCTGAGAGGGGCGGGGGAGAGGCGGCGATGCGCCGCTGATAGACGGCGCTGAGAGGAAGGGCTGCAGCCGTTAGCCCTGCCTCAAGAGCAGCAAAATCTACGACCAAGTTGGTTGCGGATTTTGCGGGGGGGGGGGGGGATTTGGGAAGTAAGGGACCCCGGTTTAGCCGCGGGATAGCAGCGTTTTAGCAGGGGCACACATGCCCCTGCTGAATATAAGCTCTGAAGCGAGATTTATTCTCGCTTCAGTGTCTCTTTAAAGCGGGATCGTCACCATAAAAATCAAATTTCAACAGCAACTGGTGTGAGTGTATTAAGTGATAAAGATGCTAATCCTGCATTCAAAACGTTCAAAACTTTTTCTGTTGTTATGGTTTGGAGTTATCACATACTTTAGGAGCACTGGCCCTCAAGTAGTCAGTGCCAAACAGTTGCATGCCGGGGGTTCTTTTTATCTATAATATATTCCTCCTCTTCTATTTATTTCCCTGCCTAGCTGCTTATCTGAAACACGATCCCCTGCTCACTTGTGTTTACAAGCAAGGCTGAGGTGACTCAGCGATTGGAGGAGAAAAGAAAAAAAAGTAAAGAGCAGAAATGACATCAGGATTTAGCCTAAACTTTGGGCCGATCCCCAACCCACGAGCGATCCGCCGGGTGCATTTACTCAACCTCAGCTGTGCCGATTCCTACACCAATCTCATTATACATGCAGCTGCCCCGCCCACCGCATGATGTCCTGCATGCACCACTCATCGCCCCTCCGTTGCCCCCCCTCCCCCACCCATAGTAACCCAGCACATCATCTTGCGTATGTGCAGCCCAGCGATGTCGCCCAAGGGGATCAGGTCCTTATCCCTGACTGGTGACATACATTGGGAATGTGTGCGCTTTCACCTGCCATTTCTCGGGCATCTACCACAGTCCTGGTATCTCTGTTTGCCTTGAAGTGCTGATAAGACTTGTTAAGAGATGATTATAGGAAGTGTAAACACACAGTTTAGGAGTGAGAAAGAAAGTAATTTAATAGAAACAGACTTGTCAAACAAGGATAAGCCGAGATTCTTACGATTACCCTCTCAGCATAAGCCCAGAGCACAGAGTTAAGGTTCTTACATTCACATGTGAAATGTTGCCCACCGGGGATTAATACCTGATCCCCTCGGATGACATTGAAGGGCCTACACTGTACAGATGTGTCCCTACCCTGCAGGCTAGTTACATTTCCTCAGGGCAGTTTCTAGGCTAAATTGCTCCCAGGTTGAGGGTGTAAAAATTGTGCCCTTCCCGTGGGCTCTAAAACATTATTTGCAACGCGGTATTTAGCCCCCCCCCCCCCCCCCCCCCCACTATAGGTAGCCACTAGCCAGGTATAGTAGGTGCCCCCCATACAGGTATCCAGGTATAGGTGTCCCCGGTATACAGTATAGGTAGCCAGATAAAGGTGTTCTAGTATAGGTAGCCAGGTATAGGTGCCCCAGTATAGGTAGCCAGGCATAGGTTCCCCCAGTATACGCTATAGGTAGCTAGGTATAGGTGCCCCCAGTATAGGTAGCCAGATATAGGTGCCCCCAGTATAGGTATCCAGGTATAGGTGGCACCCCATTATAGGTAGCCAGGTATAAGTGCCCCCAGTATGGGTTAGCCAGGTATAAGTGCCCCCACCCAGTATAGGTAGCCAGGTATAAGTGCCATCAGTATAGGTAGCCAGGTATAAGTGCCCCCAGTATAGGTAGCCAGGTATGGGTGCGCCAGTATAGGTTAGCCAAGTACAGGTTCCCCAGTATAGGTTAGGTACAAGCAGGCTGAGACCCGTGTAATGCATTGTTTTTAAAGTGTTCCACTAATAAACCTGTTTACCTAATGCAAGTTATATAGACAGATTTTTGACCATCCTACCATATTTTTGGGTAACTCATGAGTCATGGTTCTTGCTTCCGTAAGTAAGGGTAATATTGCTGTGCACTGTCTGTGCATGGCAGTATTACCACGATTTTGTGCATCATGTCCATCATGCATTGCTGCTAATTACTGGGAGTGTACTATTTTATGCATTAAAAAGAATTGGAGCCTGAAACTACAACTTGAACCATACTTAGTGGTATCTGGTGGCCATGCGTAGGAGCTAAGATGGTCTGCAGTAGAGCTGAGAGTCCTCCACATCCTGACCAGATGGTTCCTCTTCTGCTGCCTTTTAGACACCCCCAGTGGGCCTCCAGTTCTGCCGTATGCAGCAGATGCATTGCACACCTCTGATTGTCTTTACTCCCGTACCTGTAGGATCTTTATCTTACATGTTCCTCTGAGCTCAGCCGCCCCTCCTCTAGCACTATTCAGGTGAGACTTTACCCTAAACAGACAACTAATTATGGCTGCCTGCACACAACTGTCTTTAATACGCCGCAGACATAAATATTACATTGGCTCATTCCAAGCAGATTGTCATTAGGAGTGATCTGTAACAGCGGCAGATGCCTTGCAAAGTAAATAGCTGGAAAGCATGTTGAGAGTTTTCACATGGGCAAAGTTCCAGCCTAGAGAAAGTCTACCAGTCTACCAGTATTGGTGGATAAAGGCGGCACAAGTTTGTGATCAGAATACAGAAGTGGAAGCCGTTAGGAAAGGTTACTCCGCCATCAGATATACATAAGGGGCCTTGCTGCAGCTCAACTTTCTAATGATGCTTCATTAACTGTTTCCAATCCCTTTTTCCCGTTCACCCACTTCTCCCCCAAGCATTTATTTTTTCCAAAGAGATCGTGGGTGATCGGGAAAAAAGGATCATTGTGCAGGGATCCGAAAGCTCTGCATAGGTGGCGGGGGCGGAGCCTGACATCAAATATACTCGAAATAAGTTTGATATTACCTTTTTATCCAGGCCTGGATTTACAAGACGGAAGCCTATGGACACAGATGTCCTGGCACCCTAGACTTCCCCCCCTTCATGAACCTACAAACCCCCACTAAACTGCACTGCAAGTGTGCTAACTGCCACAGATGTCACTTCTCCCCTACTTCCCTTGCCCATCATAGGTAGCTACAGGTGCCCCTTAGTATTAGCCAGAAGTACCCTCAGTATTACACAGCTAGTGGTCCCCCACTGATCTAACCAGTGGAATGCTGAGAGATGGGTGAGTAACCTCTTATTAACACTCTGTTCAGGACTCTGCATAGGGAAGGAGGGAGGGAGGCACTCGGGGAGGGAAGTGGGGCCGCCTTTCCATCATCAGGCGCCTGAAGGCTCGTGCCTACAGTGCCTTATGGTAAATCCAGCCCTGTTTTTAGCTACTACTAAAAAGCCAAAGACAAACACTTATATCGCGCTTTTCTCCTGGCGGACTCAAAGCACCAGAGCTGCAGCCACTACGACGCGCTCTATAGGCAGTAGCAGTGTTAGGGAGACTTGCCTAAGGTCTCCTGCTGAATAGGTGCCGGCTTACTGAACAGGCAGAGCCAAGATTCGAACCCTGGTCTCCTGTGTCAGAGCCCTTAACCATTACACCATCCAGCCACCCTTACACCACAGCCACCCTTACACCACCACAGCCACCCTTACACCACCCAGCCACCCTTACACCACAGCCACCCTTACACCACCCAGCCACTCTTACACCACAGCCACCCTTACACCACCCAGCCACCCTTACACCACCCAGCCACCCTTACACCACCCAGCCACCCTTACACCACAGCCACCCCTACACCACAGCCACCCTTACACCACCCAGCCACCCTTAGGCCCGGTTCACATTAGCGGTTGTTTGCCAAACGGACCGGATGACCTGACCGGATCCGGACCGGATCCGGATCGGAACCGTACGGTTCTGATCCGGATCCGATCCGGATCCGGTCAGGTTGCATCAGGTGTCCATCAGGATGCGATCCGGATCCGTTTGGCAAAAGTACGTTAAAAACAAAAAAAATGTTGGGGTCTGGGAGGTCAGCAGAAGGGGGACCTGTGGAATCAGGCCCTCTGCTGTTTAGCACTCACCTCCACCTCCGACATGCTGCCAACATCTCCGGATCCGGATCCAGCTGTGCTGCTCCACTCCAAAATGCTTGCCCATGTGTCCCCATCCAATATCGCCGCAACAATCCCCATAGGAAGTGGGGTAGAACATCCGGATTTCTCAGCCAGTGTGTTGTGCGCTCTCCGGTTCCCATTGGTGTGTATTGGCCGGATGGTGCAGTCCGGCTCCGCCCCGGATACGGCTGCCGGAGGAGCCGGATGAAAAAATAGCGCATGTTGGAACGGAGGCCGGAGTCCGGATCCGGCCCGGATCCGGTCCGGCTCCGGTTCGGCAGAACGGACGCATGTGAACGGACGCATAGGCTTTCATTGCTATGCCGTGCGTCCGTTCCGTCCGTTCTGCAAGCGGTGCGGCTCCGGCACGGCGATTCCGGAGGGCCACCGCAAGTGTGAGCCGGGCCTTACACCACCCAGCCACCCTTACACCACCCAGCCACCCTTACACCACAGCCACCCTTACACCACCCAGCCACCCTTACACCACAGCCACCCTTACACCACCCAGCCACCCTTACACCACCCAGCCACCCTTACACCACCCAGCCACCCTTACACCACCCAGCCACCCTTACACCACAGCCACCCTTACACCACAGCCACCCTTACACCACCCGGCCACCCTTACACCACCCAGCCACCCTTACACCACCCAGCCACCCTTACACCACCACAGCCACCCTTACACCACCCAGCCACCCTTACACCACCCAGCCACCCTTACACCACCACAGCCACCCTTACACCACCACAGCCACCCTTACACCACCACAGCCACCCTTACACCACCCAGCCACCCTTACACCACAGCCACCCTTACACCACCCAGCCACCCTTACACCACAGCCACCCTTACACCACCCAGCCACCCTTACACCACCCAGCCACCCTTACACCACAGCCACCCTTACACCACCCAGCCACCCTTACACCACCCAGCCACCCTTACACCACAGCCACCCTTACACCACCCAGCCACCCTTACACCACCCAGCCACCCTTACACCACAGCCACCCTTACACCACCACAGCCACCCTTACACCACCCAGCCACCCTTACACCACCCAGCCACCCTTACACCACCCAGCCACCCTTACACCACAGCCACCCTTACACCACAGCCACCCTTACACCACCCAGCCACCCTTACACCACCCAGCCACCCTTACACCACCCAGCCACCCTTACACTACAGCCACCCTTACACCACAGCCACCCTTACACCACCCAGCCACCCTTACACCACCCAGCCACCCTTACACCACAGCCACCCTTACACCACCCAGCCACCCTTACACCACAGCCACCCTTACACCACCCAGCCACCCTTACACCACCCAGCCACCCTTACACCACCCAGCCACCCTTACACCACAGCCACCCTTACACCACAGTCACCCTTACACCACCCAGCCACCCTTACACCACCCAGCCACCCTTACACCACCCAGCCACCCTTACACCACAGCCACCCTTACACCACCCAGCCACCCTTACACCACCCAGCCACCCTTACACCACCACAGCCACCCTTACACCACCACAGCCACCCTTACACCACCCAGCCACCCTTACACCACAGCCACCCTTACACCACAAGCCACCCTTACACCACAGCCACCCTTACACCACCCAGCCACCCTTACACCACAGCCACCCTTACACCACCCAGCCACCCTTACACCACCCAGCCACCCTTACACCACCCAGCCACCCTTACACCACAGCCACCCTTACACCACCCAGCCACCCTTACACCACCCAGCCACCCTTACACCACCCAGCCACCCTTACACCACCCAGCCACCCTTACACCACCCAGCCACCCTTACACCACAGCCACCCTTACACCACCCAGCCACCCTTACACCACCCAGCCACCCTTACACCACCCAGCCACCCTTACACCACAGCCACCCTTACACCACAGCCACCCTTACACCACCCAGCCACCCTTACACCACCACAGCCACCCTTACACCACCACAGCCACCCTTACACCACCCAGCCACCCTTACACCACAGCCACCCTTACACCACCCAGCCACCCTTACACCACAGCCACCCTTACACCACCCAGCCACCCTTACACCACCCAGCCACCCTTACACCACCCAGCCACCCTTACACCACAGCCACCCTTACACCACAGCCACCCTTACACCACCCAGCCACCCTTACACCACCCAGCCACCCTTACACCACCCGTGACCCAGCCACCCTTACACCACAGCCACCCTTACACCACCCAGCCACCCTTACACCACAGCCACCCTTACACCACCCAGCCACCCTTACACCACCCAGCCACCCTTACACCACCCAGCCACCCTTACACCACAGCCACCCTTACACCACCCAGCCACCCTTACACCACAGCCACCCTTACACCACCCAGCCACCCTTACACCACCCAGCCACCCTTACACCACCCAGCCACCCTTACACCACCCAGCCACCCTTACACCACAGCCACCCTTACACCACAGCCACCCTTACACCACCCAGCCACCCTTACACCACCCAGCCACCCTTACACCACCCAGCCACCCTTACACCACAGCCACCCTTACACCACCCAGCCACCCTTACACCACCCAGCCATCCTTACACCACCACAGCCACCCTTACACCACCACAGCCACCCTTACACCACCCAGCCACCCTTACACCACAGCCACCCTTACACCACCCAGCCACCCTTACACCACAGCCACCCTTACACCACCCAGCCACCCTTACACCACCCAGCCACCCTTACACCACAGCCACCCTTACACCACCCAGCCACCCTTACACCACAGCCACCCTTACACCACCCAGCCACCCTTACACCACCCAGCCACCCTTACACCACAGCCACCCTTACACCACCCAGCCACCCTTACACCACAGCCACCCTTACACCACCCAGCCACCCTTACACCACCCAGCCACCCTTACACCACAGCCACCCTTACACCACCACAGCCAAAAAGTTATTTTTAGATTAGATATAAATCTATTAGCTGATCAAACAAATCATATGCTTCTCTATTATTGCCTGGTACACACCATGCAATGGCCCGTCAGGTAGACCGGTCAAATTGATTACTTCCAACAGGTTCAATCTGATTTCTGAACAATTTCTGATCTATTTTCTGATCATTTCTATACAAAATCGTTCAGAAAAACAATCAGATCGAACCTGTCTGAAATAATCTATTCAACCCGTCTATGTGAGGGGAAATAGCATGGTGTGTACCAGGCATTAGAGTTCTCCTAGACATCACCACCACTAATTGCAAGTCAGTCTGATAAATTGTCCTGAAACTGATCTGATCTCCGATTTTCTGATCATTTCTATACAAAATCTGTAAAAAAACGATTGGAAATCAGATCAGACCTGTCAGAAATAATCAGTTCAACCGTCAACCCGATAGAAAATTGCAGTAGCGGCTCTCCCCTCGGAAATAGGCGAAAATAGCTGATCCTAGTCGGGTCCGCTCTACTGCACCTGCACAGTAAAGCGGACCAGACTGAGATCGGCTATTTCCACCTATTTCCAAAGGGGAGAGCCGCAACAGTGCCCCCGTCGCTGGAACAGGGAAAGGTAAGTATTGCAGAGCCTGACAAATTGTCTGCTGTGCATTCAGTGGGCTGCAGTGAGACCCAGAAGGATGGGGGAAGCCTCAATAGGATCCCGAGGCTTCCCCCGACAGAGGTGAGTAACGGCCAGGGGAATTTTTTTTCATTACAGAGTCTCTTTAAGAGTGGGTATCCTGAACAATTTACTACATTCCACTATATGTCTCTACAGTGCCTTTTTAAAACGAACACTTTCATTCCAGCGCAGGCAGGGGCTTAACTAGAAATCCCTGGGCCTCCCTGCAGAACTTTGGATGAGGCCCCCTCCTACCAAGGTGGCTGGGCGATGTACACAAGAGCCTGATGCACACTGAATAGGGACTGTCTAAAAATCTTTATCTGCAAAACTTTGTATGAATCCTTATCAGTGGCTGAGCAAATGTGGTCATTAGAACAATTGTGCAGAGAGCAGAAAGTTTTTTGTCTCCTTGCCCTTAGTTGTCAGTCTCTCAGGATGGGGCCCTCTGTTGCTTCTGGGCCCCCCTGCAGATGCATCCCTTGCAGGGTCTATTGTTACGCCCCTGAGCGCAGGAGATTTGGGCGCAGCCGGCACCACAATAGGCCGTAATAGGAATTACTGCTATAGTGGCGCACAGTGAGTAACTGTGTAAAACACAATAATACACTATAATTCGGCCACCAGCAATTGCTGGAAGCCGAATTATTTCATACCCCACCATCCGTGGCGGCCTGGAGGGGGAATAGTATTTAACGCCGCTGGGACTGTATCCTGCGCCCAAGTCTCCCGGCAGCGATTCCTCTCGTATGCTTTTAGAATAACTCTCTGAATAACAATATACGGAGCAGGAGCTGATAGCAGGATTTCCTGGTTTGTAGAGGATGCACAGTATATTACGACATGTAATCGGTCATCATTTTTAATGTCAAACCCAGACCTTTTGTTTCTTTATCAATAATCTTTTGCAGAGAAAGCGGACGTGCTGCTTCTGCGTGCCAGCCTGCCCTCGCACTTTCACCTCCAGATGTCCGAAATTGAATTTCATGAAATAATTGGATCAGGTGTGAGATAAGTTGTGAGCTGCAGCCTCTGAAGTGCTGTTAATTATTTAGTCGTAGCTGTGAACCTTTCTTTCCTATCTCGCAGGGTCATTCGGGAAAGTATACAAAGGAAGATGCCGCAATAAAATCGTGGCTGTGAAAAGGTGAAATCAGGAAATTTATTTCATCTCACAAAAAAAGACAACATGACTGTCAAGAGTCTTGTATTTAGTATTTATTGAACCAAAGTAAAGTTAGGAAAAAAAAGAGAGGGAAAATTTTTCAGATTTTCAGAGCGTAGAAGCTCATACACCAACCAGATGTCAGTTTGCTTAAAGGGAAGGTTCATGCAGTTAAAAAAATCCAAATCCACTTACCAGGGGCTTCCTCCAGCCCCTGGCAGGCAGGACGTGCCCTCGGCGCCGCTCCGCAGGCTCCCAGTGTTCTTCGGTGGCCGACCCGACCTGGCCAGGCGGGCTGCCTGCCAGGTCGGGCTCTTCTGCGCTCCAAAATGCGCTTCCCGGGGGTGCGCTGACGTCATTAGACATCCTCCGGGCTGTACTGCGCAGGCGCAGAACTACTGCGCCTGCGCAGTACAGCCTGGAGGATGTCCGATGACTTCAGCGCGCCCTTTTGAGGCGCACGTTGGAGCGCAGAAGAGCCCGACCTGGCAGCCGGCCTGGCCAGGTCAGGCACGCCACCGAAGACCACCGGGAGCCTGCGGAGCGGCGCCGAGGGCACGTCCTGCCTGCCAGGGGCTGGAGGAAGCCGCAGGTAAGTGGATTTGGATTTTTTTTTTATTTTACTGCGGATCTTCCCCTTAAAGCAAACCTGAAGTGGAAAAAAAAATGATATAATGGATTATTGGATTATTGTATGTGTAGTATGGATAGAACATTAGTAGCAAAGAAAAAAGTCTCATATTTTATTTTTCAGTTATATAGCTTTAAAAAAAAAGAAAAAGAAAAAGAAACCTTGCATAATACTGTCACAGTTGCAGTTTAGAAACCACACTCTGGCAATTAACTTTTGCAATTAAGTTTTCTCCTATGAGATATTTTTTCATCTTCTATTTATAATACACTAGCTGATGGCCCGGCGTTGCCCTGTATGTATTTGGCTGGTGTTGCCTCCGCCCATTTTTTCTAACCCTAACACACAATTACTCAATTACTCAATGACCTACCGTAGTTTGTGAGCTTGTGGTCTTTGGCATCAATCATTTGCATTGAATTGAAACAATTCTGATTGGCTGTGGCTCCACCCCTTTTCTGAATTTGAACCCCAGTCACCCAATGACCAATGGTACCAGGTTTGAGGCTTGTGCCATTAACAGTGCAAGAATGGCAGCAATGAAATATTCTCCTTGAAAATCAATAGGTGAATATTGATTGGCTTTTATAGGCTCCACCCACTTTTCTGAATATTAATCCCAGCCACCCAGTGACCAACTGTGCAAAGTTTGATAACCAAGTTTGTGAGCTTGCGTTCTTTGGCATCAATAAGTTGCACTGAAATGAAACAAATCTGATTGGATGTTTGTGGCTCCATCCCCTTTTCTGAATTTGAACCCCAGTCACACAATAACCAACTGTACCACTTTTGAGGCTTGTGCCATTAACAGTGCAAATGGCAGCAATTAAATAATCCCCTTTGAAATTTGTATTTGTCTCCACCCACTTTTTGGTTATGGGGATAAAAAGTATCCTATATGTTATTCCAGGTAATGTACTATGTATGTGCCAAATTTCTTTCAAATCCGTTCAGTCATGGTTGCGTAATTGAGTAAAAAACATCCAAATATCCAAACTTTTGCATTTATAAATATTAGTAAGATTTTCAGCACTTTGCAATTCTCCGCGCTCCCGCGCTCGTGCACGCCGCCGGCTGCTCGCCCGGAGATAAATAAGCAGGAAAAACCATTCCCGTTCGTTGATCTCAGCCCCAGCAATGATCGGCTGCTTCTATGAGAAGCAGCGCGATCATTGTGAGAAAACAAAAGTTTCCCAGCCTCATTGAACGTCCTGTAAGCGTACTTCCAACGCTTACAGGTCGCATGAACAAAAAATTACTGTGGCCATCTTGTGGCCAAATAGTAAAACTACATCCAAAACATTTTTCATATACAAATACATACTTTTACACTATAAATTAACTCATTACCTCCCACACTTCCCAATTTATTTATTTTTTGTAATAAAAAGAAAAAAAAATGACAATAAAAAAAAAACATAAATAGTTACTTTAGGGGCTGAACTCTTTAAATATTTATGTCAAGAGGGTACAACACTGTTACTTTATAAACTATGGGCTTGTAATTAGGGATGAGCGCAAAACTGAAAAAAAATGCACCTTTATTTCCAAATAAAATATTGGCGCCAAACATTGTGATAGGGACATAATTTAAATGGTGTAATAACGGGGACAAGTGAGAAAATACATTTCATGGATTTTAATAACAGTAGCACACATTATTTAAAAACTATAAAGGCCGAAAACTGAAAAATATTGATTTTTTCCCCACATTTTTTCCTATTTTCCCATTAAAACACATTCAGAATAAAATAATTCTTGGCATAATGTCCCACCCAAAGAAAGCCTAATTGGTGGCGAAAAAAACAAGATATAGTTCATTTCATTGCGATAAGTAATAATAAAGTTACAGGGGCTTGCAAAAGTATTTGGCCCCCTTGAAGTTTTCCACATTTGGTCACGTTACTGCCACAAACATGAATCAATTTTATTAGAATTCCCCGTGAAAGACCAATACAAAGTGGTGTACACGTGAGAAGTGGAGCAAAAATCATACATGATTCCAAGCATTTTTTACAAATAAATAACTGCAAAGTGGCGTGTGCGTAATTATTCAGCCCCCTGAGTCAATACTTTGTAGAACCACCTTTTGCTGCAATTACATCTGCCAGTCTTTTAGGGTATGTCTCTACCAGCTTTGCACATCTAGAGACTGAAATCCTTGCCCATTCTTCTTTGCAAAACAGCTCCAGCTCAGTCAGATTAGATGAACAGCGTTTGTGAACAGCAGTTTTCAGATCTTGCCACAGATTCTTGATTGGATTTATAGGGTCTTCTCAAAAAATTAGCATATTGTGATAAAGTTCATTATTTTTTGTAATGTACTGATAAACATTAGACTTTCATATATTTTAGATTCAAATACACACAACTGAAGTAGTTCAAGCCTTTTATTGTTTTAATATTGATAATTTTGGCATACAGCTCATGAAAACCCAAAATTCCTATCTCAAAAAATTAGCATATTTCATCCGACCAATAAAAGAAAAGTGTTTTTAAAACAAAAAAAAGTCAACCTTCAAATAATTATGTTCAGTTATGCACTCAATACTTGGTCGGGAATCCTTTTGCAGAAATGACTGCTTCAATGCGGCGTGGCATGGAGGCAATCAGCCTGTGGCACTGCTCAGGTTTTATGGAGGCCCAGGATGCTTCGATAGCGGCCTTAAAGGGAAGGTTCAGGGACTATCTGAAAAAAATAAAAATCCCCATCCACTTGCCTGGGGCTTTCTCCAGCCCGTGGCAGGCAGGAGGTGCCCTCGGCGCCGCTCCGCAGGCTCCCGGTGGTCTCCGGTGGCGCGCCCGACCTGGCCAGGCCGGCGGCCAGGTCGGGCTCTTCTGCGCTCCAAGGCCCGGCACTTCTGCGTCCCACGCCGGCGCGCTGACGTCATTGGACGTCCTCCGGGCTGTACTGCGCAGGCGCAGAACTACTGCGCCTGCGCAGTACAGCCCGGAGGACGTCCGATGACGTCAGAGCGCCGGCGTGGGACGCAGAAGTGCCGGGCCTTGGAGCGCAGAAGAGCCCGACCTGGCCGCCGGCCTGGCCAGGTCGGGCGCGCCACCGGAGACCACCGGGAGCCTGCGGAGCGGCGCCGAGGGCACCTCCTGCCTGCCACGGGCTGGAGGAAGCCCCAGGTAAGTGGATGGGGATTTTTATTTTTTTCAGATAGTCCCTGAACCTTCCCTTTAAGCTCATCCAGAGTGTTGGGTCTTGCGTCTCTCAACTTTCTCTTCACAATATCCCACAGATTATCTATGGGGTTCAGGTCAGGAGAGTTGGCAGGCCAAATGAGCACCGTAATACCATGGTCAGTAAACCATTTACCAGTGGTTTTGGCACTGTGAGCAGGTGCCAGGTCATGCTGAAAAATGAAATCTTCATCTCCATAAAGCTTTTCAGCAGATGGAAGCATGAAGTGCTCCAAAATCCCCTGATAGCTAGCTGCATTGACCCTGCCCTTGATAAAACACAGTAGACCAACACCAGCAGCTGACATGGCACCCCAGACCATCACTGACTGTGGGTACTTGACACTGGACTTCAGGCATTTTGGCATTTCCCTCTCCCCAGTCTTCCTCCAGACTCTGGCACCTTGATTTCCGAATCACATGTAAAAGTTGCTTTCATCCGAAAAAAGTACTTTGGACCACAGAGCAACAGTCCAGTGCTGCTTCTCTGTAGCCCAGGCCAGGCGCTTCTGCCTCTGTTTCTGGTTCAAAAGTGGGTTCATGCTTCCATCTGCTGAAAAGCTTTATGGAGATAAAGATTTCATTTTTCAGCACGACCTGGCACCTGCTCGCAGTGCCAAAACCACTGGTAAATGGTTTACTGACCATGGTATTACTGTGCTCAATTGGCCTGCCAACTCTCCTGACCTGAACCCCATAGAGAATCTGTGGGATATTGTGAAGAGAAAGTTGAGAGACGCAAGACCCAACACTCTGGATGAGCTTAAGGCCGCTATCGAAGCATCCTGGGCCTCCATAACACCTGAGCAGTGCCACAGGCTGATTGCCTCCATGCCACGCCGCATTGAAGCAGTCATTTCTGCAAAAGGATTCCCGACCAAGTATTGAGTGCATAACTGAACATAATTATTTGAAGGTTGACTTTTTTTGTTTTAAAAACACTTTTCTTTTATTGGTCGGATGAAATATGCTAATTTTTTGAGATAGGAATTTTGGGTTTTCATGAGCTGTATGCCAAAATCATCAATATTAAAACAATAAAAGGCTTGAACTACTTCAGTTGTAGTGTAATGAATCTAAAATATATGAAAGTCTAATGTTTATCAGTACATTATAAAAAATTATGAACTTTATCACAATATGCTAATTTTTTGAGAAGATCCTGTAGATCTGGACTTTGACTGGGCCATTGTAACACATGGATATGTTTTGTTTTAAACCATTCCATTGTTGCCCTGGCTTTATGTTTAGGGTCGTTGTCCTGCTGGAAGGTGAACATCCACCCCAGTCTCAAGTCTTTTGCAGACTCCAAGAGGTTTTCTTCCAAGATTGCCCTGTATTTGGCTCCATCCATCTTCCCATCAACTCTGACCAGCTTCCCTGTCCTTGCTGAAGAGAAGCATCCCCAGAGCATGATGCTGCCACCACCATATTTGTCAGTGGGGATGGTGTGTTCAGAGTGATGTGCAGTGTTAGTTTTCCGCCACACATAGCGTTTTGCATTTTGGCCAAAAAGTTCCATTTTGGTCTCATCTGACCAGAGCACCTTCTTCTACATGTTTGCTGTTTCCACTACATGGCTTGTGGCAAACTGCAAACGGAACTTTTTATGCTTTTCTGTTAACAATGGCTTTCTTCTTGCCATTTTTCCATAAAGGCCAACTTTGTGCAGTGCACGACTAATAGTTGTCCTATGGACAGATTCCCCCACCTGAGCTGTAGATCTCTGCAGCTCGTCCAGAGTCACCATGGGCCTCTTGACTGCATTTCTGATCAGCGCTCTACTTGTTCGGCCTGTGAGTTTAGGTACACGGCCTTGTCTTGGTAGGTTTACAGTTGTGCCATTCTCCTTCCATTTCTGAATGAGCGCTTGAACAGTGCTCCGTGGGATGTTCAAGGCCTTGGAAATATTTTTGTAGCCTAAGCCTGCTTTAAATTTCTCAATAACTTTATCCCTGACCTGTCTGGTGTGTTGTTGCTCCCAATATTCTCTTAGACAACCTCTGAGGCTGTCACAGAGCAGCTGTATTTGTACTGACATTAGATTACACACAGGTACACTCTATTTAGTCATTAGCACTCATCAGGAAATGTCTATTGGCAACTGACTGAACTCAGACAAAGGGGGCTGAATAATTATGCACACACCACTTTGCAGTTATTTATCTGTAAAAAATGTTTGGAATCATGTATGATCTCCGTTCCACTTCTCACGTGTACATCACTTTGTACTGGTCTTTCATAGATATCAATGAGATAATCTTCCTTCCTAATGTCTTTGCTTATAGGTCTGGTCTAGATCATATTAGTATTATCTTTAATGTCATATTAGTATTATATTAAATGTCATCACGGTATTTACGGTATATGACTATTATTGACCTATACTATGTTTGCATAATATTGACGATGTTTCTTGTTACCTTTGTTTCAAATTAATAAAAACTAGCCAACCCGCGTCGTAGCATACGCCGCATCTATCTATCTAATACAGTACGTGCCTCAACCTTGAAGCAAGAAGAAGTAGGCTTTCCATGAGAAAATGTATGCGTGCTCAGACACCAAGTTTAACCCTAGCAAGTCTGGCTTTGCAAATCCGGCCTAATTGGCTATTCATGAGGCAATGCTCATGCAAATATGCATTTGCTTTCGCATGTCAAACTATGCAGGGTCCAAAAACCAATACCGCAAAGCGATCGCCCTGCGGGTATTAGTTCATGCTACATTAGCACTATCCAGGAGCGCCACGGGGAGGATTCCGAATGCCCCCATACAACCGGGGGACTGCGGGGTCCCAGGCTCTCTTACTGCCTGGGAACCACAGCGGCACCCCGGAGGGGGAGGCTGGGTGGCGCAGCTGCACCCCCCCCCCCCAAGTGTGGGGGGGAGAAAAATTTTGCGTGCTCAAACACCAAGTTTAACCCTAGCAAGTCTGGCTTTCCAAATCTGGCCTAATTGGCTATTCATGAGGCAATGCTCATGCAATTATGCATTTGCTTTCGCATGCCAAACTATGCAGGGTCAAAAAACCAATACTGCAAAGTGCTCTCTCGCTGCCTGGGAAGTGGGAGTGGGAGGCTGGGTGGCGCAGCCGCCCCCCCCCCCCCCCAAGCGTGGCCAGCGCTTAGGAGAGCCGTCCGCACCCACCTCCTAATATTAAAAACAGCCACTTACCTTAACATCCATTGGGTTCTGCTACATGCGCATTAATTTTCTCATGGAAAGCATTTTGTGCAGTTTGTATCCTTTGGAGGCAGGTGGTGGATGGCTTGCTCCGGTGGTGTGAACCCTGGAGTGAGTGCGCCTGTCCTCCCCCCCCCCCTCTGGAGTGCTGTATGTGAGCCAGCCCTGAGCTCTAAAGCTCGGGGTGACCCATGCTTCTCTCCTTTCTCATGTGGTACCCCCAAATTAATGCGCATGTAGCAGAACGCAATGGACGTTAAGGTAAGTGCCTGTTTTTAATATCGGGAGGTGGGTGCAGAGGGCTCTCCCCGGCGCTGGTCACACTTGGGGGGGGGTTGTCCACGCCACCCAGCCTCCCCCTCCAGGGTGCCGCTGTGGTTTCCAGGCAGTGAGAGAGCCTGGGACCCTGCGGTCCCCCCAGTTGTATACAAAAGGGGGCATTGGGAATCCTCCCCGTGGCGCTCCTGGAGGCCTGGAGCACACCAAAAACTGCTAGCAGATCCGCAAAATGCTAGCAGATTTTGAAACGCTTTTTCTTATTTTTCTGTAGCATTTCACCTAGCATTTTGCGGTTTTGTAAAGCGTTTTTGGTGTAGTAGATTTCATATATTGTTACAGTAAAGCTGTTACTGAACAGCTTCTGTAACAAAAACGCCTGCAAAACCGCTCTGAACTGCCGTTTTTCAGAGCGGTTTGCGTTTTTCCTATACTTTACATTGGAGGCAGAAACGCCTCCGCAATCCAAAAAATGCCTCACCTCGGGAGTATGCGTTTAAGCAAAACGCCTCCTGCTCTGGTGTGCACCAGCCCATTGAAATACATTACCCAAGCGTATCGGCAGCTGCAAGTGGATCGCAAAACGCTGCCGAACCGCTCTGGTGTGCACTAAGCCGGATAGTGCTAATGTAGCATGTAGCAGGGTGACTGCTTTGTGGTATTGCTTTGTGCATGCATTTGCATGAGCATTGCCTCATGCATAGCCAATTAGGCCAGATTTGCAATGTCAGACTTGCTAGGGTAAGGCCTCTTTTCCATGGACTGCGAATAGGCAGTGAAATGGCTCTCAAACTCTCACAACTGCTCACTGCTGCCTGGTAACTGCTCACTGCTGCCTGGTAACTGCTTGCTGCTGCCTGGTAACTGCTTGTTGCTGCCTGGTAACTGCTTGTTGCTGCCTGGTATCTGCTCACTGCTGCCTGGTAACTGCTTGCTGCTGCCTGGTAACTGCTTGTTGCTGCCTGGTATCTGCTCACTGCTGCCTGGTAACTGCTTGCTGCTGCCTGGTAACTGCTTGTTGCTGCCTGGTATCTGCTCACTGCTGCCTGATAACTGCTTGCTGCTGCCTGGTAACTGCTTGTTGCTGCCTGGTATCTGCTCACTGCTGCCTGGTAACTGCTTGCTGAGCACACAGCTCAACAGTCCGTGGAAAAGAGGCCTTAAACTTGGTGTTTGAGCACGCATACATTTTCTCATGCAAAGTACTTCTTCTTCTTGTTTGAAGGTTGAGGCACTTAGTCTATTATATATATAGATTGATTGTTTCAACAACAACAAAAAAAGTTGAAAAATTATATCCCAGGAGAAAACTCAGGAGAAAAGGTTAATTGCATATGGGCCTCTGTCTTTTAAAGTGAACCTTAAGTCAACTATAAAAAATGAGATTTACTCACCTGGGGCTTCCCTCAGACCCCAGCAGCCGATCGGTGCCCTTCGCAGCCCCGCTCTGACGCTCCAGGACCCGCTGGCGAACACTTCCGGTTTGGCCGTCACCGGCCGACAGGCATGGGGACGTGAGTGATTCTTTGCGTTCCCAGCCTGTATATTGCCCCCTATGCTGCTATTGCGGCCAGGAGGCCGCAGGTGAGTAAATCTCATTTTTTATAATTGACTTAAGGTTCACTTTAAGCTATAAAACAAAGCAGAAATAATGACTCTTTGAACTTTCCTGCAGTAGAACCTGATTTCAAGCTGTTTCTTGGCTGTTTAAGTGCTTCAAAAAACAAGACTGTATTCAGCCGAATAGCTCAGAGAAGCTCTTTTGCATAGATAACTGAAGTTTTTTTTTAACTCTTCCTGTACTGGAAAACAATATGAGACCTTTTTTTTTTTTTTTTTTGCTACTAATGTTTTATTTCTTAGCTGTACTACACATATAATTAATTTTCTCATAAGTTTATTTTTGCTTCAAGTTTCCTTTAAGGCATATCAATGTGACATGAATTCTGATTGGTAGATAAAGATTAAATTATTTGCCCCTTTTGCCAATTCCAGGATTTTTATTTTATTTATTTTTTACTTTTCATTCTGGATACATTTTTTATTTTGTAGAAAAATATTAAAGGTTCCCAGTGATTCTGACTCATTTCCAAACTATCCAAAACTAAAACAAAATTCTCTATGCTGAGCTCTTTATTCCTATAATGGATTTGTACTGCAACTAACAAGCTGATGATGTTCCCAATCTATCAGGTACAGAGCCAACACGTACTGCTCCAAGTCCGATGTGGACATGTTCTGTCGAGAGGTCTCCATACTCTGCCGCCTCAACCACCCTTGCGTCATCCAGTTTGTTGGCGCCTGCTTGGACGACCCCAGCCAGTTTGCCATTGTGACTCAGTATGTCTCTGGGGGATCGCTGTTTTCTCTCCTCCATGAGCAAAAGAGGTAAACGATGCTTGGAAAAAAATTGTCTGTTGAGATTTCAGATGAAGGACATTTCGGCCTTCAGACCAAAGTTTGTAAAACAATAAATAGGAATATGCAGCTATCCCAGAAAGTCAATCTGCTGCACCAATCACCTCATTGGTGATTTATCGGGGCAGGAAATACAGTATGCTATAATGCTGTTACTGCAACAACAGTATTCTGTGGGTCACCTTGTAGCTAAATATTTATCTCTTTGAGCCTCCTGCCATTCAGGTCCACCACCACACTCTAGACAATCATAGAACCTGAGGAAGGGTGGGTAGGCCAAAACACCATGCCAGCCTGTTTCTATTTTCTAGTAGTAATAAGCTTCAGACAATAGTTATGCACATAGAAGGGAAGGAGGCGCCCAGGTTGGATAAAAACTTGTAAGAACAGTTTAAAAGCGAAAAAGTAATGAGGTATCTTACCTCAATG
Source organism: Hyperolius riggenbachi (assembly GCF_040937935.1). Lineage (NCBI taxonomy): Eukaryota > Metazoa > Chordata > Amphibia > Anura > Hyperoliidae > Hyperolius > Hyperolius riggenbachi. The sequence continues at coordinate 46,138,172 of NC_090651.1, read as the reverse complement.
GCGAAATCCATGTAAACTTACAAAATATTTTTATTGAGCACAGGCAACGCGTTTCGCGGGTCTGAGCCCGCTTCCTCAGGCCAATACATTTTGGACCACCCTGAGTGGAGCCGGGTTTGTGATTTCCACCTGCTTCTTGTGGTCGGTTACCCCATGCAACCCTCCTTTGTGAGCAGTGTCTTTATTTTCTTTTACACACAATATTGATACCTGACGTATTGCACTACTGGGCTCCCGCTTTTGTTTCCTGTGCCTTTTCTGTAGGGTGTCAAGACACCCCCACATCTCCCAGACAATAGATACGGTAGGTTAACGAGAGGTGGTTAAGTCCTGGTCTTGGTCTATTTTTGCAACAATGCATCTAATGTACCTTACCATTTTTTGTGAAATAATGCGTAAATGTATGCTAAGTTAATTCAGAATAAAATATTTGTTTCAGAAATCTCGACTTACAATCAAAGCTGATTATAGCTGTAGACGTGGCCAAAGGCATGGAGTATCTTCACAATCTCACCTATCCCATCATCCACCGGGACCTCAACAGGTATCATAACATCTCTTCCAATTCTGCTGTATATTTTATAAATAATTCATTTTGGACTTTATTTAATCAGGCAGAAAACTCTATTTAAACCAGAATAACCCATATAACTTGATGCTCAACCTTTCATATGGGCCTATTCATGTAGGCCAGTGGTGCCCAACCTTTTTGCGCCCGAGGGCCGCACTTCATATCAAGATAAATTTTGTGGGCCAGAACACATACATACAAAATATAAATCTTTAACATTTTTCTAGTAAAGGTAAACATGGTGTTGGAAAATGAATGGGTGTATGTGCAGAAGCTTTCTGTGTGATCTCCCTGCCCAGCACAAGTGCTGTGTGAGCTGCGGGTAGTTGCGGCCTACTATTCAGCAGAAGCTGGGGTCTCAATTAGTTGCCGTGGCCTAGCCGGGGGTGAAGGTCAGCGTGGAGCAAAGTTTTTTTACAGCTTGACCGGCTGGTAGGGTGTGATGTCACACTGTCCCCTGAGATGAGAGGCCGGAGCAGTGGCAAAGCATCTAGGAGAGGATAACCGGAGCACGTGAGGACAGCCAAAGCAAGAATCCGTACTGAGGAGGAGGATCGAGGATTGTCATAGGTTTACACAGCGTTCTCGGGTTCTTTGCAGTAGCGCTGTGATAGTTATAGACTCTCGCCCATTAGTTACTGCAGGAACCTCCCTCCAATAGAAATAAGGCTGATTCCTATTGGAGGGGGGTTCCTGCAGCAACCAATGGACGAGGTACTCTATCTATCACAGCGCTACTGCAGAGAACACGAGTACGCTGTGTAAACCTATGACATAGTATGACACAATCCTCAACCTAAGGACACTTACGTGGGCCACAAAAGTCGGCTTTGCGGGCCACAAATGTCCCGCGGGCCTTAGGTTGGGCACAGCTGATGTAGGCAATGCATGTACTCATTCATGCACTGTATGTGTTTTAAAAAAAAGTTGCTGCGGTAACTAGTTGAATATCAGTAAAATTACCAACATTCTGCTATTAAGAACTGGCTAATACTGATAGTAATATATTGGTAATTCTTCCCAATATTCTACTATCACTTTACCTCACCTTCTTCTCACACTAACGCACCCTCTACCTACTCGTAACAACAACAAAACATTTGTAAAGCCCTTTTCTACCGTTAGACCCAAAACGCCTACGCTTGTCTCAGATCAGTGCACAGTGATGGGTACAGGGGAAGAAGTTATGTGATCATAAATGCCAGACTAAACAGGTGGCCTTTCAGTTTTGATTTAAACATGTCCAGGGTTGGAGCTGTCTTGATCAAGTTTGTCATTCCACAGGGTAGGGGCAGCATGACAGAAAGCTCTAGCTCCAAGGGTTTTTAGTTGGACTCTGGGGGTGGTCAAGTTATTATTGAATCCTTTTGATCTGAGGTTGTGGGTGGTTTGAAGCAGTTGTAACACTAACCTACCACCCTCCCATCGATCCCTCTGCCGATATCTGTGTTGCCTTCTACCGCTATTTGCTCAAAACTGAAGTCCGGAACCCAAAATATACACTGGGCATAGCTATAGTTTCAATTAACATTGCTGTCTATGTGGCATCCAGTTTTACCTGGTGGCTGGCGGTGCCCAAATTACCTGATTCTTTATGCACTGCCTGTGGTGTTCCTGGGAGTCCAAGCCTTTCCTCCATGACCCGGTGCATGTTATGACGTAGAATGGCGCAGGGTCACTGGGAAGATGGTAGCGGAGAGAAAGACAGGAACCCAGAGAGCCACAGTCCAATGGAGGAGCGCACTAGCCAGGACAGGTGAGTCGCTACACTACTGTAAATGTTGCAGGGTCACCAACGACCACAATAAAGTTGAGGAGGCCCCCGAGCTGGCTTGTGGCCCTGGGCAATTCGCCAGTTTGCCCCTATAGCCAAAAAGTATCACTGCACTCCAATGGGAAAGAATATCAGGCGATCACAGCAATAGTAAGGTCACTTCACCTCTGTCACTTAACACTAATGGGATTACAGGATTACTGCATTTCCTTACTCCTTCCTGTAAAATAATTTAAAATACACACATAGTGCCAAGTATTGCCTGCAACAAGTTACAATATGCACCCTGTGCCGCACTCCAGAGGGCAGTTCCACCACCTTATAAGGGATACAAGCTTGACACCCCCTTTTTGGGTCCACTCACCAGAAATGCTTCTTGGTTTGCTGTGTATCATATAAAGCCAGTCAGCCAAAGAAGAACTCACTCCATGAATGCAGACTCCCTTGAATGAGTCACGAGCGTGACGAAACGCGTAGGGTGGTGTCGAAGGTGCATGTGCAATCCCCTGCATGTCATTTTTAACCATTAAACCTTGGAGTCTGCATTCATGGAGTAAGTTCTTCTTTGGCTGACCGGCTTTATATGTTACGCAGCAAACCTCAAAGTGCTTCTGGTGAGTGGACCCACAAAGGGGGAGTCAAGCTTGTATCCCTTATAAGGTGGTGGCACTGCCCTCTGGAGTGTGGCACGGGGTGCATATTGTAACTTGTTACAGTTTGCCCCTATGAAAGCACTGGCCCTGAACTTTGGCACTGTTAGGAATTGTACGTAAGGATAGCCTTTAGTGGGGTTTGTATATTATTGCAATTATCCAGGGGTAAAAACCCACATCGAACAACCACTCAGAGGGGATTAATACCTCCTAAAGTTACTCTTGTTCACTGTGCCATTTGTTGTGCATTGTTACAGAGTTTATAGTCATAGCTGGTTTTCAGGCAAGGCCTTTAAGGCCATGGTCTAGGGCACCAGGAAAGGAAGGGGCGGGCTGTGGGCAGCAGGAAGGCAGTAGCAGTTATCCTGCCGAATATTAATCCTACTACACAGAGTTTGCACATAGCGGTGGGTGGCTACCAGCAGTCGGATCTGGCACTTGGGGGATGAAGAGGCAGCATATGGGCACTTACAGTGATCTCTGTAATGCCTGTCAATCATCAAAAGTGCTGCTCAGCAAGGAGCTTTTAATCTAATCCATGCTATCATGTCATTAACTGTCCAGAGAGGAGCCTGCAATCTAATCTCTGCCATGTTGGGGGGGAAGTCTAGTATGCTGTTGGCCTGGGGGCAGCTGGTAATAGTGGGGCTAGGGCAGGAAAAAGTATAAATCCGCCCCTGTATATAGTGTTGTCACTTAACTGTCCTCCGGAGAAGCTCACAATCTAATCCCTATGTGCCCATCATAGTATAGGGTCAATTTTTGGGGGAAGTAAATGAGTTTATCTTTATTCTTTTAGATATACAATGAATGGACAAGTCTGCATGTTTTGGAGACCACTGTTTCTTTTTTAATCCTTTTGGTATACTCAACATTGTACGTAGCCTTAAAAAAGCCAAAGTTTCCTGGCTACCTGTCTTTTTTTGCCAGATAAATCATTACTCTGCAGCATAAAAAGATAGAATTCTTCTTGTACTTGTCTTGAAAAATAAAGTAATTCTGTCAGATTTCTGTCCACACTGTATCTAGTGTCCCGCAGAGTGGACAGTTCATACCCTTCGCTCTGAATTTTTCAATCAATTTCTGTAATGCATACAGATAATCCTGCTCTGCGGATGATATCTTCCTTGCTCTTTGAACTGGCCCCCGGGCCCCAGGTATTGCTTTTTTAGCATTCAGGTCATTAAAGAGACTCCGTAACAAAAATTGCATCCTGTTTTTTATCATCCTACAAGTTCCAAGAGCTATTCTAATGTGTTCTGGCTTACTGCAGCACTTTCTGCTATCACAGTCTCTGTAATAAATCAACTTATCTCTCTCTTGTCAGACTTGTCAGCCTGTGTCTGGAAGGCTGCCAAGTTCTTCAGTGTTGTGGTTCTGCTATGAACTCCTCCTTCCAGGCCCCTCTATGCACACTGCCTGTGTGTTATTTAGATTAGAGCAGCTTCTCTCTTCTCTCTTATCTTTTACAAGCTGGATAAATCGTCCTCAGAGCTGGCTGGGCTTTCACATAGTGAGGAATTACAGACAAGGGCAAAGCTGTTTGCAGGAAGAAAAGAGCAGCCTGAAACTTCAGTGCATGAGAGATGCAGGGGGAAAGAAACACATAAATGATCTCTTGAGATTCAAAAGGAAGGCTGTATACAGCCTGCTTGTGTATGGATGTATTTTCTATGTGTGGACATACTGTACATCAACCTACTTCCTGTTTTGGTGGCCATTTTGTTTGTTTATAAACAAAGTTTTTAAAACTGTTTTTAACCACTTTTAATGCGGCGGGGAGCGGCGAAATTGTGACAGAGGGCAATAGGAGATGTCCCCTAACGCACTGGTATGTTTACTTTTGTGTGATTTTAACAATACAGATTCTCTTTAATGTTGTCTGTACGCAATACGTTTTTCTTATAGGCACGTTTACTAAACAACCTTCTTACAAATGTGTCTTTTTTTCTTACTGTTGTAGACATGATAGCATCAGTGATGAGCGAAAATGCTGATATTCTTTTCGCAATAATAATGCAAATGCTATTAAACAAAAATGCCATCAAAAATAATTTTGCAATAAATTTGTAAATTTTTGCATTGTTAATGAATCTTTGTAATAAAAATAAATGATTTTTGCGTTTTCCCGGTAAAAAAACAATTATTCACATCTTCACATTTTTTTGTCATAATGCAAAATACAATGTATTTTCCAAATTTTTTCTCATAATCAAAAATGTCATTTTCGATGTGAAAATGACTTTGGCCAAGGTTTGCAGGCATATAGGAAAATATTAGCCTTGGTAACAATTAGTGATGGGCGAAGATCCAGATGTTCGGGTTCGAGAACGTTTGGCCGAACGGTGTCCCGATGTTCGGTACGTTCGTGCCGAACACCGAACATAATGGAAGTCAATGGGGACCCGAACTTTCCTGCTTTGCAAAGCCTCCTTACATGTAACATAGACCAAATTTTCAGGGTATGTGGACAGGGGGGGGGGGGGGGGGGGTATAAGAGGAAACTATTTTTTTCCGAAAGGACCTTATAGTTTTTGAGAAAAACGATTTTAAAATTTCAAAGGGAAATTGTCTTTTAAATGCGGAAAATGTCAGTTTTTTTTGGCACAGGTAACAACAATCTTGTATTATTTTCAAAACAAAGCAATGAGTTTTGTCGCCATGCAGTGATTAATAAATAGAAATGGGATATTACGGAAAGTGGCAACGCTAAGCCATCACAGATGTTCATGGTCCTTGGTCGGCTTCGGACTCGGGGAGTGTTGTGTATTCGTTTCCAATCCACGATTGATTCATTTTAATTTGTGTCAGCCGGTCTGCATTTGCTGTGGAGAGGCGGATACGCCGATCTGTAATGATGCCTCCGGCAGCACTGAAACAGCGTTCGGACATAACGCTGGCTGCAGGACAAGCCAGCACCTCTATTGCGTACATTGCCAGTTCGTGCCAGATGTGTAGCTTAGAGACCCAATAATTGAAGGGTGCAGATGGATTGTTCAACACGGCTACGCCATCTGACATGTAGTCCTTGACCATCTTCTGCAGGCGATCGGTGTTGGAGGTGGAACTGGGCGATTGCTGTTCTGTGGGCTGCTGCATGGGTGTCATAAAATTTTGCCACTCCAAGGACACTGCCGATACCATTCCCTTGTGGGCACTAGCTGCAGCTTGCGTTCTTTGTTCCCCTCCTCGTCCTGGGTTAGCGGAAGTCAGTCTGTCGGCGTGGAACTGGCTAGAGGAGGAGGAGGATGTCAATCTCCTCTCTAATGTCTCCACAAGGGCCTGCTGGTATTCTTCAATTTTGACCTGTCTGACACTTTCTCCAATGAGTTTTGGAACATTGTCTTTGTACCATGGATCCAGAAGGGTATAAACCCAGTAATCCACGTCGTCCAGAATTCGAACAACGCGCGGGTCACGTTCAATGCAGTCTAGCATGAATTGAGCCATGTCTGTCACAGTCCTAACAGAATCCTCATCATGTTCTTCTGAGCTTGACGCACCCTCATCATCATCACCAGCATCACGCCGTCGCCCACCTTCTTCCTCGTCTTCTTCTGCTGTCCATTCCCGCTGAATCGTGGAAGTCCAACGTGCACCGCTCTGTCCCTCGGCAGTGGGGGCATCCAAGTCCTGCTCCAACTCCAGCTGTTCCTCGTCCTCTTCTTCAGCATAGCTGGGAGGACCAGCGTTTCCTGAGGCAGATTGTCTGATGTTGGTATCATCATCACGCTGATCGTTGTCCTCTTGACATTCCCCCACTTGCATCCTGACTGCGGCTTCCTTGATCTGCAACATTGATCTCTTCAGTAAACACAGCAGTGGTATCGTAATGCTTACTGAAGAGTTTTCACCGCTCACAAGCAACGTGGATTGCTCAAAATTTTGGAGGACTTGGCAGAGGTCCAACATGGTGGCCCAATCAGATCCACAGAAGCTTGGTAGCTGCCCGGATGCGCCTCGGTACTGCGCCGTCATGTACTGGACCACTGCACTCTTCTGCTCGCAAAAGCGTGCTAGCATGTGCAGCGTCGAATTCCAGCGCGTGGGTACGTCACACACCAAGCGATGGTTCGGTAGTTTGAACCGCTCCTGCATCTTGGTGAGTCCCTCCGAAGCGGTACTGGACTTTCGGAAATATTTGGCCACTCGTCGCACCTTCAGCAGAAGATCTGCCACGCCTGGGTATGTCCTCAGGAACCGTTGAACAACTAGGTTCATAACGTGTGCCAGGCAAGGGATGTGTCTCAGCTTAGCCAACTTTAAAGCGCGAATGAGATTGCTCCCATTGTCACACACAACCATGCCTGGTTTCAGGTCCAGCGGTGCCAGCCACAAATCGGTCTGTTCCTTGATTCCCTTCCAAATTTCTTCACCTGTGTGCTGCTTATCTCCAAGGCAGATCAGCTTCAGTAAGGCTTGCTGACGCATGGCAACAGCTGTGCTGCACTGCTTCCACGACGACCCTATTGCTGGGTTACCGATGCCGGATGAGGTACAGCTTTGAGAGGCGTTGGAGGAGAAAGAGTCAGAGTCGAGATTGGTGCCTCTGAGGGACGTCGGTCCAGCAGTTTGCGGCGTGCCGGTGAGGAGGAGTCACTGCCAGGCTCCACAAGGTTCACCCAGTGCGCCGTCAGGGAGATGTATCGACCCTGTCCAAAGGCACTCGTCCAGGTGTCTGTGGTGAGGTGAACCTTGCAGGCAACGGCATTTTTCAAGCTTCTGGTTATTTTGCTAACCACGTGCTCATGTAACGCTGGCACTGCAGACCGCGCAAAATAGTATCGGCTGGGAACCACGTAACGTGGGATGGCAAGCGCCATCATGTGCTTGAAGCTGTTTGTCTCCACCACGCGATATGGCAGCATTTCGCAGGCCACAAACTTGGCTATGCTGGCTGTTAGTGCCACGGGCCGGGGGTCATTTGCTGGCAATTTTCTCTTGCGCTCAAACATCTCCGGGACAGACAACTGAACCGTAGGATCTCACACTGAAGGACAGTTGGTTGTTGTTGTCGTGGTGGTTGAAGACTGGGAAACGTCAAGAGGACTGTTGCGGAAACTGACATCGTCGTCTACTACGGATATTTGTGCACCACGTAATGGCTGGGCTGCTGCTGAGGAGGGTCTGGTGACAACGGAGGCAGTGTTGCTGGGAGCTGGAAGCGAGCCGCTACCCTGGCCTTGCGTGTTTGACCACAGAGTGCTATGTTTGGCTACAATGTGGCGGCGCATGCTGGTGGTGGAGAGGTTGTTGACATTTTTCCCCCTGCTCAGTCGGGTCCTGCACACCTGGCAAATCACCATGGTAACATCCACCCTGCAGTCTTCAAAGAAAGCCCAGACTTTTGAGCTCCTGCTTTGCTGGCGAGTTTGCTTCGTGCCTCTTTGGCGTCTCACTTCTACGGCTACGCCTGTTGTGTCCGAAATACCCCGCCTACTTTGTGGCACACGGCGAACTCTTGCAGCAGTGGGTTCTGCAGCAGACTCATCTGTACTGCTGCTATCCCGACGGCGAGGTTCTACTCGATAACCCGGGTCTGTGTCCACATCGTCCAAAACCTCCTCTTCCTCTGTGACTGTGTCTGTGTGCAGTGGACTAGAGCTCCCCAGAACACCCTCTGCGCACCTCACTCCCATGTCTTCAAGATGTTCTTGGTGGACCTCCTGCAATTCCAATTCCTGCGCACATTGCTCAGGGATTTGGGTGTCTTCGTCCTCGCCTTGCATTTCAATGAGTGGTGCAGTTTCCTCGCACAATGGTTGTGAATCCGGGCACAACATTTCTGGCTGTTCCATTGTTTGTGGGGGTAGGAGTGGGAATAGCTCCTCCAAAGAGCCCATTGTGTCCGGAAATAATTGTTCGGACTGGTTATTTGACCATTGTGTGCATGGTGTAGCTGCTGGTTGTGTCACCTTTGTGCCCACTGGCTCCTTGTAACTGGCAGAGGACCTCGTGCGTGACAAGGATGTGCTGGTGCTGCTGCTGCTTAACCCGCTGCTGGACGCTTGAGAGGTCAACCAATTCACTATCCGGTCCTGCTCTTGTGGATTAGTGAGGGTTGTTTGTCTGGCACACATGGGTGGTATTGAGTGGGTTTTCTTAGGTGCTCCACTGCGGCCTCTACGTGAACCGTCAGGGGAAACACCTCTTCCCTTGCCCCTCCCTCTTTCACTGGATTTCTTCATTATGGTTGTACTGATCCCAGCAGTACACGCTGACTGTGGCAATACAGTGGCAATAAGACAATGCTATATAGTATATACTGGTGACGGACGGAAATACTACTGATCCCAGCAGTACACGCTGACTATGGCAATACAGTGGCAATAAGACAATGCTATATAGTATGCTATATACTGGTGACGGACGGAAGTACTACTGATCCCAGCAGTACACACTGACTGTGGCAATACAGTGGCAATAAGACAATGCTATATAGTATATACTGGTGACGGACAGAAGTACTACTGATCCCAGCAGTACACGCTGACTGTGGCAGTACAGTGGCAATAAGACAATGCTATATAGTATGCTATATACTGGTGACGGACGGAAGTACTACTGATCCCAGCAGTACACGCTGACTGTGGCAGTACAGTGGCAATAAGACAATGCTATATAGTATGCTATATACTGGTGACGGACGGAAGTACTATTGATCCCAGCAGTACACGCTGACTGTGGCAGTACAGTGGCAATAAGACAATGCTATATAGTATATACTGGTGACGGACGGAAGTACTACTGATCCCAGCTGTACACGCTGACTGGCAGTACAGTGGCACTAGACAATGCTATATACTGGTGGCGGAAGTACTACTGATCCCAGAAGTACACGCTGACTGGCAGTACAGTGGCAAATAGACAATGCTATATACTGGTGGCGGAAGTATTAGCTGGTGAGAGAGTCTAACCTGCCTGCCTACCCAAAGGTAAACCCAACTTCAAGTGGCGGAGAAATGACGCGGTTCGGGTATTTATTTACCCGAACCACGTGACCCGCTCGGCCAATCACAGCGTGAGCCGAACGTTCGGGGAACGTTCAGCCATGCGCTATCAGGCCGGACATAAGTTCGGCCACATGGCCGAACGCATGGTCGAACACCACGAGGTGTCCGGCGGAGCCCGAACCGAACTCGAACAGCCCAAAATCCGGGCGAACCCGAACAGTGGCGAACACTGTTCGCCCAACACTAGTAACAATCCTTAATTTTTATATCACAATAGTGACTTAAGGCTGCTTTCACAGCGAGACGTTACAGGCGCACGTTAGTGCATCCTGTAACGCACCCCACCGCACAGCAATGAAAAATCAATGGGCTGTTCACAGTGCCCACGTTGCGTTGCACAGTAACACTGCGCGTTAATTTGAAGTGCAGCATACTGTGCGTTCTAGCGGCTTAAGCCGCGTTAGACTGTTTGCACATGCTCAGTATGTTTTTTTTTTGTTTGTTTTGTTTTGTTTAATTTCAGGGGCGGAGAGGAGACGGGGAGAGGCTGCTACGTAGCCAGGCACATGGCTACTTGACATTCACTGCACTTGCAGTGTTTACTTCTTGGAGCGGCCACTGATTGGCTGGCGGGACCACGTGATGCGGAGAGCTCCGCTCACGTGGTCTCCGCAGTGCCTCCGACAGAGCAGGCGCACCAAGAGCTGCTTGTAACGCGGCTCTTGGCAGCGTCCTGCTTCAACACCACCAGGCGTTGCGTTAGGGACACGTTATGTGCCCTATAACATCCCCTAAACACAACGTCTTGGTGAGAAAGCAGCCTAAAGTCAGAATGTATAGAGCTGTCATGAAAAAAAAAAAACAAGAAAAAAAACAAAACAAAAAGAAAATAACCGGCCCTCAACCCCTCCTCACAGTGAGCCTGATGCATACAGGAAAATTTACCAGTTCTAATGCAACAAGAACACCGCCCGTTTTCCCAATAGCCCCACTTGTGTTACAGGTGTAATCTGTGTGGGCCTGATGCTCTACACGCCGGTAAAGTTGCCGTGCGCAGGGAGAGCACTGCAATTTTACTGGGAGACCACAACCTGTTAACACAAAAGCACCATGCACATTACCAGATTCTAGCAGTGTTCTTGCGGTATTAGTACTAGTAAAATTGCCATGTCCTGAGGCCAGTAGCTTTGCCGGTGTATAGTGCATCAGGCCCAGTGTCTCTTAAAGAGAAACTCCGACCAAGAATTGAACTTTATCCCAATCAGTAGCTGATACCCCCTTTTACATGAGAAATCTATTCTTTTTCACAAACAGACCATCAGGGGGCGATGTATGGCTGATATTGTGGCGAAACCCCTCCCACAAGAAGCTCTGAGTACCGAGGTACCTCTGGCAGTTTCCTGTCTGTGAACCCTGTTACATTGTGGGAAATAACTTTTTTATTACATTATTTTCACTGTAGTTCCTCTTTAAAGCCCTGTAGCATGTCCCACAGCTCTCAACACCCAAACCACACCCTCTTCACAGACAACAAAAGGGAGAGATCAGTGCCAATACATCACGTTCCAAATTATTATGCAAATGTATTTAAGTGTCATAAACATTAAATATTTTGTTTTTCAATTAAATTCATGGAGGGTGTGTCTCAGAGCTCTTTTGATCACTGAAATAGTTCTTGGACACCTGTGATAATTAGTTTGCAGTTTGAGCCCAATTAAACGAAAAAATACTAAAGAAGGATGTTCCACATTATTAAAGGAAATCTAAAGTCTGGAAAAAAAATCGCTTACCTGGGGCTTGTTGCTGCCCCCTGGAGTCATCCTGTGCTTGTGCCGTCCCTCTGCATCACTCCAGTGAGCACCAACCACGACCGGCCAGCTTTGAGGGAGTCGCTGCTATTGACTGAAAGGTCCCGGAGTGACAGCATGGGCACAAGATGACTGCAGGGGCTGCTTTTTTAAACTGCTTTTTTTCACTTAAATAACCCTTTAAAGCGGAATATAACCCTGCATTTCATCTTTGCTCTAAAACATTATTTAAAGCATATTATATGCAACCAGCATTCAAAGGGTTACACACAGAGCTTGAAAGTTCAGTGCAGTGAAATGTGGATGCATCTGAACTTTAGATAATGTTATCTTGTGTTTACTTAAATGTATCAAGTGAGGAATGTGACACACTCTCTGACTGTGGAGAAGCAGCTCCACACAGACAGAGAGTCAAAGCATGTCTGCCTTCACTACATAATGAATAAAATCAGTTATTAATAAAATGCAAAGTCAGCTCACAAAGCGAAAAACTGTACTTTTGGGAACCTTTAACTTCTAAATGAATAATAATACTTATGCACAAATGCAAATATGATAACCGTATGGCTTATAAAAAGTAGGAAAACATGTTTTTATTGAATATTATGTCAGGGTTTTCTACCACTTTAAGCAGCCCACCATATACAGTATAGGATTCTGTAGGCTAAATCTGACTTGATGTCACACAGTTTTACCTCCATTGAAATGTGAAAAAGATCTCATCAGTGATGCTTTATGTCTGCATTTTTGCTCCGCCTCCACAACTACCACCAGACCATACTTCACTCACTCTGTTTATCCACTGTGATTAATGGAATTCTACGTCCTTTGTTTTAAAAAATGGTGATGACCCAGTAACAGGTTCTGTGTCAGCACTCCGTTAACTAATAACAGTAACAGTAACAGTAACTGACAGCAACTGATAAACTGGAAGAGGACCTTAAAGAGAAACCGTGACCAAGAATTGAACTTCATCCTAATTAGTAGCTGATACCCCCTTTCCCATGAGGAATCTTTACCTTTTTACAAACGGATCATCAGGGGGCTCTGTATGGCTGATATTGTGGTAAAATATGCTGTCTGTGAACCTAATTGCATTGTGGAAAATAACAGCTGTTTACAGCCGGGTCCAACTGCCAAAAAAGTAAGCAGCATCTCTTTCCACAGACACCTGCCAGCAGTAAAAATGTCACCATGTGGTAAATGTCAGAATGTAAATCAGGGAGAGGAAAGATTTTACAATGGGCAAACACTGACTAAATTATGATACAGAAATATTATTTTCACTGGAGGTCCTCTTTAAGGCTTTCAGCTTGTAGAGACAAGTCTGACTAGATCTAGTCAGAAAAGGAATCATTATTAGAGATGGCCCGAACCTCCGATTTTCGGTTCGCGCGGATTTTCGCGAACCGTAATAGACCTCAATGGGGAGGCGAACTTTGAAAAATAGAAACACTTATGCTGGCCACAAAAGTGATGGAAAGATGTTTCAAGGGGTCTAACATCTGAGTTTTTGCATGGCAGAGTGGGATAGACGCCAAAAGTCCCGGGGAAAAATCTGGATTTGACGCAAAGCAGCATTTTAAGGGCAGAAATAACATTGAATGCTAAATTGGAGGCCTAAAGTACTTTAAAACATCTTGCATGTGTATACATCAATCAGGGAGTGTAATTAGAGTACTGCTTAACACTGACACACCAAACTCACTGTATAACGCACCGCAAACAACTGTTTGCGTAGTGACGGCCGTGCTGGACTGGTGCGCACCATGGCGAAAATGCAGGTTGTGGCGGTTTTCAAGCCCACATCAAGCCCACATGGTCGCCGGGCTGTGGTAGCTCAATGATAGAACAACAGTGACTGTCCAGTTGATCAAATTTGGTCTGTCCACATAGGTAGGTATCCCTGTATAGGTAGATAGGCATAGGCAGGTGCCCCAGTAGTTAGCTAGGCATAGGTAGGAGTCCCAGTATAGGTAGGTAGGCAAAGGTAGGTGTCCCAGTATAGGTAGATAGGCATAGGTAGGTGCCCCAGTAGTTAGCTAGGCATAGGTAGGACTCCCAGTATAGGTAGGTAGGCAAAAGTAGGTGCCCCAGTAGTTAGCTAGGCATAGGTAGGAGTCCCAGTAGTTAGCTAGGCATAGGTAGGAATCCCAGTATAGTAAGCTAGGCATAGGTAGGAGTCCCAGTATAGGTAGGTAGGCATAGGTAGGTGTCCCAGTATAGGTAGATAGGCATAGGTAGGTGCCCCAGTAGTTAGCTAGGCATAGGTAGGAGACCCAGTATAGGTAGGTAGGCATAGGTAGGTGCCCTAGTATAGGTAGGTAGGTAGGTAGGTAGGCATAGGTAGGTGCCCCAGTAGTTAGCTAGGTATAGGTAGGAGACCCAGCATAGGTAGGTAGGCATAGGTTGGTGCCCTAGTATAGGTAGGTAGGTAGGTAGGCATAGGTAGGTGTTCGCATAGGTAGGTGCCCCAGTAGTTAGCAAGGCATAGGTAGGAGACCCAGTATAGGTAGGTATGCATAGGTAGGTGCCCTAGTATAGGTAGGTAGGCATAGGTAGGTGTCCCCGTATAGGTAAGTAGGTGCCCCAGTAGTTAGGTAGGCATAGGTAGGTGTCCCAGTATAGATAGTTCGGCAGTGCCTGGCTGGCACAGTAATAGCAATTACCAAGGTCCAGCTGCAACCGATAGGGCTGTATAATGCAGTGTCAGTGGGCAACACAAAAAAAACATATCAGGAGAACATTAGCTCTCAAAAGAGCTGTTGAGGGGTGCTATTTTAGCAATAACAATCAGCCAGGAGCAAGCTAACAAGCCTACAAGAGGCTAACTAATCTTTCCCTATGAGAGTCTGCCAGCAGCTGTCCCTTCACTAATTAATGCAGGCACACGAGTGAGTGTAATGGCCAGCGCTGTCTGCCTTATATAAGGGGGGGAGTGGCTCCAGGAGAGAGTGTAGCCTAATTGGCTACAATGTGCCTGCTGACTGTGATGTAGAGGGTCAAAGTTGACCCTAATGGCGCACTATGGGGGCGAACCGAACTTCTGGAGAAGTTCGCGTTACATGGCGGGCGCGAACCACCGGAAGTTCGCCTGGAACTGTTCGCCGGTGAACCGTTCGGGTCATCTCTAATCATTATTAGGGAAAAAAAGGTGAGCTGAGAGAAACTGAAGACGAGGTTTGTATGTAATAATGTAATATTCATTTGCAGGTGTTTGTTTTAAATAATTTTACTTGGCTCAGTTTCACTTTAAAGGGAACCTTAACTGAAAATGATATGGATGTTTCCTTTTTATTATTATTATTATTTTTTTTTTTTTTATTTATATAGCGCCAGCATCTTCCATAGCGCTGTACATAGTACAAACAAATAATGGGGAACAAATATACATAAGAAATACAAGACACTGTACAGTCATGACATTGAATAGAATAAATATAGATACATACATAGTTGATATGTAGTTGGTACATGTACATATGTTAAAATAACAGCAGTATGAGAAACACTAGGAGGAGGTCCCTGCCCTTGCGGGCTTACAATCTAGAGGGTAGTGGGGAGGAAACAAAAGGGAAGGAAACACAAGGATTAGTGGGTGAGCCAGTGGGAAGCAGGAAATTTGGGCGCATGAGGCAGGTGGGCAAAAAGGGCGCCGCCATTCACTCCCATAATAAATATCGTTTAATGGGCGCCCAACAGGAAAAAAGGGCGCCGGAGAAAAATAACGTTTTAAAAGCGGCGCCTGGAGACTTTTAATGTTTTATAACTGCTTCTCATGATTACACATTATTTAATGATTTATAATTTTTTAAACATTATTTTTAAACGAAAAACAGTACAATATTTTTTTAAAACATTATTTTTAAACGAAAAACCATACAATTTTTTTTAAAAAACATTATTTTTAAACGAAAAACCGCACAATATTTTTTTTAAAAGTTATTAATGCTTATCACAGGGGGGTCTTAGGTTTAGGCATCACCAGGAGGGTCTTAGGTTTAGGCACCACCAGGGGGGTCTTAGGTTTAGGCACCACCAGGGGGGTCTTAGGTTTAGGCACCACCAGGGGGGTTTTAGGTTTAGGCACCACCAGGGGGGTCTAGGGGTTAGGGATAGGTACAGGGAGGGTTCTGTGTGAGAGTAGGGTTAGGTATATCTTTCATAACATTCTTATTAATGTTTTATAAAACGTTATTATAAATTTCACTTTTTAAACGTTTTTACAATTGCCGATTTCATACACATTATTTAATGATTTATAACTTTATAAAACATTATTTTTAAACGAAATATAGCACAATTTTTTTTTAAACGTTATTCATGCTTATCGTTTGAAACCCTGCGCCCTTTTTTCCCGGCGCCCTTTTGCAACGTACGCGAGCCAGTGTGCCTTCAGTGCTGCCTATAGCAAATTATAGGCTTGTCTGAACAAGTGTGTTTTCAGAGTACGTTTGAAGGTTTCCAGACTCGTGGCATGACGAACCGGCTGAGGGAGGGAGTTCCAAAGGAGAGGGACAGCCCGTGAGAAGTCTTGGATGCGAGAGTGAGAGGAGGTGACTAGGCTGGAGGACAAAAGGGTCTCCTGTGAGGAACGGAGGGTCCGGGCGGGGAGGTATCTGGAGATTAAAGAGGAAATGTATGTTGGAGGCGATAGCTTGTGTAGAACTTTGTATGCAAGTGTGAGAAGTTTAAACTGGATCCTTTGGGCAACTGGTAGCCAATGGAGGGATTGGCAAAGAGGGGCTGCCTCAGAGGATCTAGAAGAGAGGTGGATGAGACAGGCCGCAGAGTTTAGTAGGAATTGGAGAGGTGCCAGTCTGCTTTTTGGTAGACCACAGAGTAGGGTGTTGCAGTAGTCAAGACGGGAGATGATTAGGGCATGCACAAGCATTTTAGTTGCTTCTTGTGAAAGGAAGGGACGGATTCTGGAAATGTTTTTGAGATGGAAGTAGCAGGAGGTAGTTAAAGTGTTAATATGTGGTTTAAAGGAGAGCTCAGAGTCCAGAGTTACCCCTAGGCAACGAGCTTTGGGGGTTGATGCTATTGGGGTGTTATCTACATTGATTGTGACAATGGGAGGTGGAACAGAGAGCGAAGGTGGAAATATCACAATCTCTGTTTTGCTCATATTGAGTTTAAGGAAACGGGATGACATAAATGTAGATACAGCAGATAGACATTCGAGGATTTTTGATAGTAGTGTGGAGAGGTCTGGGGCAGAACAATACATTTGGGTGTCATCAGCATAGAGGTGATATTGAAACCCAAAAGAGCTCATTATCTGTCCCAAGCCATGGGTGTAAATGGAAAAGTGGAGGGGTCCAAGGACTGACCCTTGTGGTACTCCCACAGACAGTGGGCGTGGAGAGGAGTTGGTATTGGCATAGGAGACCATGAAAGAGCGTCCAGACAATACCAGTTGCCTGGCAGTCCTGCTCATCTCTTTGGCTGCAGTAGTGGCTGAATCACACACCTGAAACAAGCATGTAGCTAACCAGGGGAGGACTGGCCAGGGGGGAAGGGGGGAGATTTCCCCCCAGGCTGCCTCTCATTTAATGATTTAGGGCTGGCTGATCCACCAATCGCTTCATAATTATTATCCAATCAGATGAAAATCTGTGCCACCACATGCATGCCCATATAACAATTTGACTTAATTTGGGTGGAAAGTAGTTGAATGTATCGATGTGCCGATGTGGTCATGAAGTGTGATAATAACAAACTATGAACACGATGGAAACCCCGGCCGTTGTCCTTCAAAGTGTATTATGTGCCCCACAGTGCCTGTGCATTGAAACTTTACCTGTCATGCTGTCCCTTGAGTATCCTTGCTGCATTGGCGACCAACATGGCTACCGGTATAAAGTACTTGAGGCGCACGTGACGTCAATTGGGCTGGGGTTGCTGTGAAACCGGGTCTCTAGTTTGTGTTTTTCCTCCAGGCCAAAAGGTCCCAGTCCTCCCCTGTAGCTAACCCAGTCTGACTACAGTCAGAGCACCTGATCTGCATGCTTGTTGAGGGGCTGTGGCTAAAAGTATTAGAGACACAAGATCAGCAGGAGAGTCAGGCAACTGGTATTTTTCAAGAGGAAAAATCCATATCCTTCTCAGTTATGGTTCCCTTTAAGTGAGGAATTGTGGTTTCCCATGATGCATCACTCCCGAATATTAACTCAAATGCCTTCTGTTTTAAGAAGGCAAAATTATATTCAGCACTGCAGTGCCATGTGACTGCGCGAGAGGACAGGGATCCAGGAGAAATCATAGAGTATTTATTTACACTCATGCTGATTGTCAGGTGAGCTGTATTGCTGCTATCCTTAGGGAGCGTGGCTAAATATCACAACCGACGCAGATCAGGACCACTTCTCTTCAACAAGATAGGTCTCTGAGGTCTGAATAACAGGAAAGCAAGGTTTAGATAGCATATAAAGTACTATTATTAAAGGGAGCCTGAACTGAGCAAAACTATTTAAAACAAACACCTGATGTACCTGCAAATGAATATTACATATTTACCTCACCATCAGTTCCTCTCAGAAGCTCACCATTGTCTTCTAACAATGATTCCTTCCAGTTCTGATAAGATTTTGTCAGAACTGAAATATACCAGTTGCTGTCATTTATATATCAGCTGATTATAACTGAAAGGACAACTGATGAGCAAGGCAATGTCCATGCTTCCCTATGGCTCATATGGGCGATATTACAGTTTTTACAGTGACCCAGAAGCCGTTGCAGGGTCATCACCATTTTTAAAATGGAGGATGGAGAATTCCATCAATCACAGTGAACAAACAGGATGCAGGAGAGGAGAAAGAGATTGATGAGTAGGCTACACAGGAGGTAAGTACGATCTGTGTATGTTTATTTTTAATTTTAATTTTCAGTTCAGTTTTGCTTTAAAGGGACACTATAGGGGGGTCGGGGGAAAATGAGTTGAAGTTACCCGGGGCTTCTAATGGTCCCCCACAGACGTCCTGTGCCTGTGAAGCCACTCCCCAATGCTCCGGCCCCGCCTCTGGTTCACTTCTGGAATTTCAGACTTTAAAGTCTGAAAACAACTGCGCCTGAACTGCGCTACTCTTGCTGATGGCACCAGGAGCATACTGCGCAGGCCCAGTATGGTCTGTGCCTGCGCCGTGCGCTCCTGGTGACATCAGGGGAAGCGAGGACACAGCAACGCAGGCGCAGTGGTTTTCAGACTTTAAAGTCTGAAATTCCAGAAGTGAACCCGGAGGCGGGGCTGGAGCATCGGTGAGTGGCTGCGCCAACACAGGATGTCTGCGGGGGACCAGTAGATGCCCTGGTACGTTCAACTCATTTTCCCCCGACCACCCTAAGGTGTCCCTTTAAAGTGTCAGTTACCGGTAATTGATTAAAGGGCTACATAGTGAACCCAAAACACCATGTATGAGCATATCCACTGATTTCTCATTTGTTTATTTTAGATGGCCTTTATACTATGCTTGTTTTACTCCCTGCACAACAAGACAGACAAAATAATTAAAAGGAATTTAAAAGGAATTTAAAATTTTTTAGGAGGAGTGCATTTATTTAAGGAGACAAGTCACATTCAGTATAGGGGGAAGTAAGACTATTATCTGATGCATTTTGATGGTTGTAGCTAACCTCTTCTGTTGTTCTATGGATTTTCAGCACCCATCGAAAGATTGCTTCTCTGTAGACCTGGTCAGGCGTAGGTATTACAATGTAGCCAATGACATAGGCTCAGGGTGAGACAAAAAATAGACATGAGACTGTGGGGGGACATCTAGTGGACAAAAAGTAATATT
This sequence comes from Hyperolius riggenbachi, assembly GCF_040937935.1. Classification (NCBI taxonomy): domain Eukaryota; kingdom Metazoa; phylum Chordata; class Amphibia; order Anura; family Hyperoliidae; genus Hyperolius; species Hyperolius riggenbachi. The sequence goes on along the minus strand of NC_090651.1, from coordinate 46,118,614 downwards.
ACATAAAAAAAATATTAAAGTGGACCTGAACTCTTCTACAGTACAGAAGAAATACGTAGAGAAATACATCCTGTATATATTTAGAGAGTTCAGCCTGTTTAATTCCCAATCATTTGTGTCTAGTCACAATTTGTAATTTGATTACTCCCCTGTGTCACATGACAGCCACGGCAGATAAGGCGGATAAACTCATTTGAAAGCACAGGAGGTTAACAAAATGTCTGTTTCCATGAAACAGGAAGTAGAAACTGTGCAGATTTGTTGCAGGATTTGTAAAAGCTGTAACAAAGAAATGTTTTTTGTATTTATTATGCTGTTGTGTATCTTTTAGAGCAGAGAAGACATTCTAAATCCAGGTCCGCTTTAAAGAGACTCTGAAGTGAATAACAATTGTTATTTTTACCTGCTAGTTTGTTTAAGGGCTATAAGGAGAGGTGAAACAAACGCTGCATTCCATCGGCAAAACGAGGGCTTTATACCCTCCAAATCCCGGGGCAAACATCCACGACTTTTAAAATCGTGGACTTTGCTGCCCAGGGAGGCAGAGCTTAGCGCTGTAGCTTTGCCTCTACTGAAGTCAATCGCCGTGCGGATCTCTGCCTCTCCCTGCCTCTCTCAGTGAAGGAAGAGTGAGGGGGCGGGGAGAGACGGCAATCAGCGGCGATTGACTTCAGTAGAGGCGGAGCTACAGCGCTTAGCTCTGCCTCTTTCAGGAAGCGCTCCCCGGGGATTTGGGGGTTATAAAGCCCTCGTTTTGCCGCTGGAATGCGGCGTTTCACCTCTCCTTATAATCCTTAAACAAACTAGAAGTTAAAAATAACAATTTGTATTCACTGCAGTCTCTCTTTAATACATTTCTTACACCTATAACAAGCCCATTAACCCCCTGTTCCCCCTCCACCGCCACCATTTAACACACCTGTTAAAGAAAAGGGCCAAATATATATGCGCTGATTGAGATATTGCTTTCTCGGCATATATAGTTGGGACATATATAGTATCTATATAAATAGTTATGTATGTATGTGTGTATATATAAATATGTATATATATGTATATATATATATATATATACGGTATATATATATATATATATATATATAGATAGATAGATAGATAGATAGATAGATAGATAGATAGATGCATAGAGAGAGATACTGCTTGCTTGGCAGTTGGAAACAGCCATTATTTCCCACAATGCAACGAGGTTCAGAGACAGGAAACGGTCATGGCCATGGCTCTGACATCACACTGTGTGAGGGGTTTCACCACAGAATCAGCCATACAGATGTCCCTAATGATCTATTCTTGAAAAAGGAAAAAGATATCTCATGGGAAAGGGGGTATTGAGAGAAAGTTCAATCATGCGTTAAAGTTCTTCTTCAATCTGCTATAAATGTGAGCGGGATGCTTTACAATGGGAAACATATAGCAATAGTGCAGCAGCTGGCCTGCCCACATCCCAGAGGACACATTGTTGCGTGCCTGGTCGGTTTACCAGCTGGTCATGTGTAAACAAAACGCCACTGCCCCTTGTGTTCCACCAATGTATGGGATTATGCATCATATTTTCAATATTGTCCTAAGGGGCTGTTATAAATCTTATTTTAATTACAATCTTCCCAAACTAAACCTATCCCGTAACAATGTATGTAATTGCTTCTCTAAGCCAAACAGACCCAGCAAACAGAGCATACCTTCCCCGTGCTAATTGCATATGCTCCTTATTATCGGGTAGAGGTTAATTATCTCCCACTGTCTGGAATCAGACATTCACATATACATGATATAGGCAATTCATTATTTCTAAATTGAAAGCTCAAGTGCTAGTTGGGTTAAACATTCCCTTAATTAAAAGTTAATGCCTAATTATGTCACTGTTTCCGATTTCAATCTACAGAGCTACATCACACAATTAGAAAAAAGAAAGTTGGGGAGAATGTTCTGCATTCCAATTAGCTCTGGGCTGTCCATATATAGTGATGATGTGGCAGAAGCTCTATAGGGCTGCCAGGAGTATAAACCAGCGTTTTTGTCTTATTGTTTTGTTATTTACATATATATATTTTTTTGTTATTTTCAGTGCTTTGAAAGTAACTAAGTATAGTCCAACCCTAGGTAAAGAATCCCTAATTATTTGTAGTCAGCCTATTAGCTATACGTCGGCTCACTATACACCAGCGGTACGGGATGTGCTGCCTTGCTTTCAGGGGCGTAACGAGATAAGTTGCATACTCTGGAGTGATGCATTGTGGGAAATCACAGTTGCTCACTTAGGGCTCCTTCACACTAGGAGAGTTTTCGGGCCTTTTTCAAGCGCGGGCGATTTTTAAAATCGCCCACAAAACGCTTGTGCAATTAATCTCTATGAGAAGGTTCATATCAGCGCGGTTCAAGCGCTGTGCATTCAGCAAAGTGGGGCCTGGACCATTTTTTGGGTGATTTTGCCGCAATAGAAGGTATAGGAAAAATGCAAATGCTCACAAAATCGATTTGTGTAGCGATTACGTTCACGTTTTTAAGAATACATTGTACTTATTATTTTCCGAGTCAAAGAGTTCACTTCCTGACTTGCGTCAGGGAGTGAATTAAAAAAACACTCTGAAAAAGCGCTTAGAAAAGCGCTTTTCACAAAAACTGAACTCCCACCCAAGCATCGGGAATCGGAAAAAAAGTGACAAAAAAAGCCCAACGCTAACGTGAGCTGAATGCAATTTGAACGAGCACTTAAAGATGAATTATCGCAAATACCTTCAGTTCTAAGATGGCAAAAAACAAACCACATGGGTAGATGTAAGGATTTAGTGATGCACAATAAGACAACGCGTTTCACGGGTGCCAGCCCGCTTCCTCAGGTCAATAACAAGTGCCTACGTTTGCAGCAGCCACGGGTGTGCGCGCCTCTCACCCTTGACTGCTGCAAACTGAGGCACGCACTTGAGGAAGCGGGCTAGCACCCGTGAAATGTGTTGTCTTATTGTGCATCACTAAATCATTATATCTACCCATGTGGTTTGTTCTTTTCTGGAGGTAAGATTTACCAACTCCTATGCAGTATAATCTAGAGATTAGAATATATTTTAGGGCGCCTCCAACAGTTCGTTTTAGCATTAGTTCTACCCTTCGGGGTTGAATATTGGATATTTCGTGTCACAAAAACCCAAGGAGAGCGACCAACCAGTAACTGTATAACAGACCTTGCATACCGAGCGGGAACAGTCATTTTCCCATAGGCTCTGTCGGTGGTTGCAGCATCCTTGTGAGTATAAATAACTACATTATTCTCGGCCATGTATCCTAACGATTCTGCACCATTGGGCTCCCAGTCTCTCTCATTGTAGAATCTTGGAGGTTGGAATCTCAGCCACTAGGAATCACCTTGAATCCTTTTATTAAAGGGCTTTTTAGTCTCTTTTAGCTCTTTATACCTTCTTAGTAGTTCTCCAGCTGTGTGGCAGATATTGTGGTAAAATCCCCCCTACAGTGTGGTGTCAGGGCAATGGCCATGACAGTCTCCTGTCTGTGAACTTTGTACATTGTGGGAAATAACGGCTGTTGCCAACTTTCATGAAAGCAGTTTTATACATTTTGTGCCCCTAGGCTGAGTATGCTGTAGCTTGCCTTTCATGTGCAGCATTGCCCCTCCCATTCCATGTGCCCCGTCTTCCATGTGTATCATGCATTTACTGTAGCCCTTCTCTTTACGAACAGCTGCCTTGGGCATCAGTTTCCCTTTTTCCATGTATTGCTCCCCATTTTTAGCCTCCTTTTTCCTATGTAGCAGCCCCTTGGGCTGCTGCCACCCAAGGCCTAGGCCTTAGTGGCCTTTACTGAAATCCAGCCCTGGAGAAGAATGCAAATTGTTACCACTAGACAGTTTATATTTTCCGATTTGTGCACCTTTCCACCCATAGGTACTGACTGGAGAAAAGGAAGGGGGGTTGCTTACTTGAAGCAGCCCCAGTTGGAGAATTTTGTAAGTTCTTTATTCCTAGAAAAGCCAGGAAAACTATTACTGAAAGAAAATAATGTGCGTCCCTCAACCAACCGTCTCCCCTTAATAAGAAAATGTCCCAATCCGCAGGCAAGCGTACAGTGCAAACAGTGACACAATTTTCATTTGTCATGCGTCCCTGGTCTGCACACTTCCCAGAATGTCCTTCACCTCCTGATTTCGGCACGGATCAATTCCAGCCGGATGAGCAATTAGAATTTTTTCCATTCCCCTACACTTTATTTGCTGTATCATTTAGTCTGTTATAGGCTTTATTGTTTCCCGAGCTTAGAAAGCACATTTGTTTTATATTCTGCCTCGGATTATGTACTGGCTAAGCAGTAGCACTCGCTCTGGGATACTTCCCGACTCATAAAGTTCCACGTGTGAATCATTTTATGTTCCCGCAAGGTTTTTTGCTGAATAGAAGCGTGTTATTGGTAACATCGTACAGCCCTGCGATAATCATATTTCTTTATTTGTGATGGGAGGGAAGATGCCACAATTACACTTGGAACAAGCAGAAGGAGGAGGAGGCAGGCACGCGGTATTAAAGCCCATATATTTTATTCCAAATGGCATTTTATGGTCGGAGTTCTTCAGAGCCTCTGGGAGCTTTGAGAGGGGTTCTTCTGTGCTGTATTCAGGATGTTGTTAACACAAAAAGCAAAAAGAAAACAACTAGAGAAAGGCCATTCACAAAGCTGGGATGCAGACAGGGACTTAAAGGATACCCGAACTGACATGTGACATGATGAGATAGACATGTGTCTGTACAGTGCCTAGCACACAAATGACTATGCTGTGTTCCTTTTTTTCTTTCTCTGCCTGAAAGAGTTAAATATCAGGTATGTAAGTGGCTGACTCAGTCCTGACTCAGACAGGAAGTGACTACAGTGTGACCCTCACTGATAAGAAATTCCAACTATAAAACACTTTCCTAGCAGTAAATGGCTTCGGAGAGCAAGAAAGAGGTAAAAAGGGGAATTTCTTATCAGTGAGAGTCACACTGTAGTCACTTCCTGTCAGTACTGAGTCAGCCACTTACATACCTGATATTTAACTATTTCAGGCAGAGAAAGAAAAAAGGAACACAGCATAGTTATTAGTGTGCTAGGCACTGTACATAAACATGTCTATCTCATCATGTCACGTCAGTTCTGGTATCCTTTAAGTAGAACGGAGCAGCCCTGTTATTGCAGGGGGGCCCAAACTACTAACCGTCGCTTTCTCCGATACAGGGGACTATACATCAGATCAGGTGTTTTTATGGCTACGTTTGTTATAGAAGATATGAAGTGTGAAGATCATGATGGCCACAAATGTTTTATGACCTTGTGAGATAGGCCCCAAAATTGTCAAGGGCACCAAGGAGAGGCAAGTAAAGGTGTGAACATTGGAGGGGCATCAAAGTTTTGCGGTGGGGACCCATGAATTGCAGTTACACCACTGGTTGCAGAGATGTAACTTTAAATCAAGCAGTGCGGAACGTTGGGGAGGGGCCAGGAGGACTTCGGGGTATGGAAGAACCCATGGGTAAATAACTGGCCACATTGCCATTAATTTAACATTTTTCTTTAATGGCACAGCCCCTCTTAATGCCAGACCCCTTACGTGCCACTTAGTTGCACAGTTACCCTCCCCCCCTCTTTAGTGGCAGAGCACCCCTTATTAATTCAGACACCAGTCATTGCAGCAGCACCAGTCGCACACATCCTGTTCCCATGCTGGCTCCCATTCTTGTAGGAATCGCTGCTGCGACTCTTCTGCCTCTTTCTCCTCTCACCACCAGCGTCTCAACCATGAACTAAAGACGCTCACATATGCACAAGAAGGGGAGGGGAGGGAAGGAGCTTGTTGCTGCCACTGGGCTGTCCCTTTTGAGTATTGGTGTGCACCACGGGGAAAAGTTGGCACTCCTCAATGGCAACATTTACACACCTACCCCCCCTTGTTTGAAGAAGGACATGTACATGCCTTGACCTCTGGCACCGGCTGTGGGCGGCCGCTGAGCAGGGTTGTGGTGGAGTGCAAAATTCATCCGATTCTGACTCTGACTCAACAGTTTATGAAACCACTGACTGCGACTCCAGGTATCCAAAATTGCTCCAACTCCGACTTTTCAACTCCAACTACTCTACAGCCCTTGCATGCTTATGAAGTGGGTACAAAAATCATCCAACTCCCACTCCTCAATTTGACTCCTCGACTCCTAAATTAAGATGTCTGGGGACATATGACCTCCCTTGCAAACCCCCCCCCCCTACCCCCTACAACTCTGTCTGCAGGATTGGACCCCTGTATCAGGAAGGGAAGATTTGCAGTTGAGGGTTCCCTACAGCTCTGGGTACCCCTGCTGTTGCCGGAGCAGCTCCCCTATAGTTACACACTTGTTTCCCTGAACTCTTCCCCTTCCCAAGCAGGGTAAAACAGCAGCCATCACTCATAGACATGAGAGTGTTGCCAGGCATAGCAAAAGGCATGGCTGGATTTACCATAAGGCCCTGTAGACACGTGCCTACAGGCACTTGATTGAAAGGAGGCTCACTCCCCTCTCCAAGTGCTTCCCTCCTGCCTTGTCCCGAGCAATGTGTAAACGAGAGGTACCTCACCCGGGTCTCAACATTCCACTGACCAGATCTCCCTTCAGTCAAGGGCACCTCTAGCTACTTAATACTGAGGTTCTTCTAGCTACCTAATACTGGGGGCACCTGTAGCTACCTATGACGGGAAAGGGAAGTAAGAGAGAAGTGACAGGCCAGCCAGCACACTTGCGGTGTGTGCAGTAGGTTCATGGAGGGCCAAGTCTAGGGTGCCAGGACATCTGTGCCTATAGGCTCCCGTGGTGTAAATCTGGGCCTGGCAAGAGGTACGCCTCCTGGTCTCCCCTGTCCACAGCATGGTGCCCCAGCAGCACTGCCCCCACCCTCGTTGTATCACTCTCTTATCAGGCCTATGGCTGCTGCTGCACTTTAAACCTTTTAAGAGAGCTGGTTCATTTTGATGAAGCCATTGCCTAAACTCCCTTTCATTTATTAAGATTTCTGTTACCATGACTTCAAAGGCTTCTAATAAAATGAATCATTTTACATATCACAGCGCTGAAAATACTCGCGCACGCTGATTTGAAACCCATTTACATAATCTGATTTCAGATAAGACTGTTCTGTTTAAATGAAGAGGGGTTTTTTCATTATGTAGAAATTCAAATTCTACACCCCCTTTATTCAAATATTTTAACACCCCCAACACATTTTTTTTTTGTTTTTTTTTCCTCCCAATGGCTGAATACAATTGCAAATAAGTGCTTTGCATCTATTCCTCTGTGCATTGCATTTTGGGGAGTTGAGATGCAGGAATAGAGAATTTAGCCTTGGGTTGGAGATGGTTTTGTTTGCATACTGTTCTGGATTTGTAATTCATGAATTTGCAGTTTTAGAGTTTAAAGGGAATAACTGTCCTAACTAATTAGGCTTATGTGAGTTGTTTATGGATTAGGTTTTTGAGCTGAGCGGGGAAGCTGTATATATGTATTCCGTCAATGCATTTATTGTACGGCATACCTGTAGCTGAGGCTTCACATTTAAAGGGACACTTAAGTCAAACAAAAAAAAAATGAGTTTTACTCACCTGGGGCTTCCAATAGCCCCCTGCAGCTGTCCGGTGCCCTCGCCGTCTCCCTCCGATCCTCCTGGCCCCGCCAGCAGCCACTTCCTGTTTCGGTGACAGGAGCTGACAGGCTGGGGACGCGAGTGATTCTTCACGTTCCCAGACACATTAGCACCCTCTATGCTGCTATATGGTATATGATATATGCTATAGTAGTATAGATGGCACTATTGTGGCCAGGAACGCAAAGTGTCACTCGCGTCCCCAGCCTGTCAGCTCCCGTCACCAAAACAGGAAGTGGCTGCCGGTGGGGCCAGGAGGATCGGAGGGAGACGGCGTGGGCACCGGACAGCTGCAGGGGGCTATTGGGAGCCCCAGGTGAGTAAAACTCATTTTTTTTTGTTTGACTTAAGTGTCCCTTTAAAGTGGATTTGAACTCTTTGAACAGGACAGAAGGAAAACACAGAGAAATGCACCCTGTATGTATTTAGAGAGTTTAGCCTGTCTAATTCCCCGTTATCTGTGTGTCAGCTCAGAAGTCTCTGCTGCCTCGGCAGAGCAGCTTATTTGTAAACACAGGATATTAACCCTATGGGCTTGATTCACAAAAGAGTGCTAACTGTTAGCATGGCCATTTTCGCGCGAAGTTTTGCGTTTGCGCGCGATCACGAATTTTCACACAAAATTGTTATCGGTTGCGCGCAAAACCGATAACAATTTAGTGTGAAAATTCACGTTTGCGCGCAAAACCGTTTATTTGCACACGAACATTTGCGAATGCGTGCAAACGCAAAAATTCACGCGAAAACGCCCGTGCTAACAGTTAGCACTCATTTGTGAATCAAGCCCTATGTCTGCTTCCATGAAAGCAGGAACTAGATACACTGCAGATTTATTGCAGGATTTGTATCAGCTGTAACAAAGGTTATTATGTGGTTGCGTATCTTTTAGAGAGGAAGTTCTGAGTTCTGGCCAACACTTTCAGCCATGGATGAGCACATGTGGACTGGCCATAAGGGAATAAGGTCTGTGCATGTCTGGTAGAACAAATCGATCATAGTCAGGCCCGGATTTACATCACATGAGCCTATAGGCACAGATCTCCTGGCACCCTACTTCACCCTACATGAACCTAAAGACCACCACTGAACTGCTCCGTAAGTGTGCTGGCTGTCCCAGCTGTCACTTCTCCCTTACTTCCCTTTCCTGGCGTAGGTAGCTACAGGTGCCATTTAGTATTAGGTAGCCAGAGGTTCTCTCAGTATTAAGTAGCTAGAGGTGACCCAAAGTATTAGGTAGCTAGAGGTTTACCCAGGTGAAGGTAGATGTCATCAGTGGAATGCTGAGAGTCAGGTGAGTAACCTCTCATTTAAAGTGAACTAGCCGACCCGCAGCGTATCATACGCTGCATAAGGGGGTAGAGGGCAGGAAGGGGGTATTGGGCACAGTGGCGGGGAGGGGGGTTGGACCCCCCCCTCAACTGGGTCCCCCATGTGTGCTCCCCCTCCAGCTTAAGATCAGCAGGAACCCCCCCTCCCTCACCTGGGTCCCCCATGTGCACTCCCCCTCCAGCTTAAGCTCAGCAGGAACCCCCCCTCCCTCACCTGGGTCCCCCATGTGCAATCCCCCTCAAGCTTAAGCTCAGCAGGAACCCCCCCTCACCTAGGTCCCCCATGTGCATTCTCCCTGCAGCTTAAGCTCAGCAGGAACCCCCCCTGCCTCACCCGTGTCCCCCATGTGCGCTCCCCTCCTGCTTAAGCACAGTAGCAGCCGCCACTATTAGTAAGAGGCAGCGGGCGGGGATGCCTCACCTCTTCCGTGTTCCAGCGTGCGATCCACTGTTGTCACTTCCTGCAATGCTCCCCACTATATTGGTGTAATTTGCCTTTTTAAAACAGAAGGAAATCTGCAATAATTCAGCTATAAGTGAACATTTTTAAATATGCAATTTATCCCTTTTCAACCTTAGTAATCCAAGCAAGCATCCAGAACCACTGGTGTATAGCAAGCTTATAGCTTTAAATTTTACACAGCTATATCAAACCCACATGTGACAGCCTGTTTCAGACTTTTGGTCCTCATCAGTACATAGCAGAGATTGATATGGCAGTATGAGATGGGGCTTGGACCAGTACAACAGAGTAACCAAGCAGCTCAGGGTGACCCAAACCACTCGGAATGTATAGGGGGATAAAAGGAACCAAAAAGACCTTCTACTAAAAAAAATCAAAGCTTGGTGTAATTTGGCTTCTTAAAACAGAAGAAAATCTGCAATAATTCAGCTATAAGTGAACATTTGTGGTTACCCACAATGCACCGCTACTAAATATGCAAACTAATCCTTTTCACTCTTGGTAAGTCAAGCAAGCCTATGGGCCGGATTCACAAAGCGGTGCAAACTGTTTAGCACGGTTGTGCTAAACAGCACGTGAAGTGCCGTTCGCGGACTTTTGCGCGCACAAAGTGCTGCAATTTGCGTGATTGCGGTCTTTTGCGCGCGCAATTTGCCACAAATCGCGGTACTTTACACACGCAAAAGTCCGCGATTGCGGTCTTTTGCGCAATTCACAGCACTTTCCACGCACAAAAGTCCACAAATGGCACTTCACGTGCTAACTGTTTAGCGCACCCATGCTTAACAGTTTGCACCATTTTGTGAATCAGGCCCTATAGCTTTAAATTTTACACAGTCATATCAAAACCAAATGTGACAGCCTATTTCAGACTTTTAGTCCTCATCAGTTCACAGCAGAGATTGACATGGCTGTATGAGATAGGGCTTGGACCAGTACAACAGTGTAACCAAGCAGCTCAGGGTGACCCAAATTACTAAGAATGTATAGGGGGATAAAAGGGACCAAAAAGCCCTCCTACTAAAAAAAGCAAAGTTTGGTGTAATTTTCCTTCTTAAAATAGAAGCAAATCTGCAATAATTCAGCTATAAGTGAACATTTGTGGTTATCCACAATGCACTGCTACTGAATATGCAAATTATCCCTCTTTGCCCTTGGTTTGATATGACACTACTTCTTCTTGCTTGGACCAGCCCCTTCTTCTTGCTTGGACCGGCCCTGGGGGCAGGGCACTACTTCTTCTTCTTGCTTCAAGGTTGAGGCACTTACTCTATTATATATATATATAGAAGATAGATTCCCCCTCCAGGCCGCCATGGATAGTGGGGGAATGATATAATTCGGCTTCCATCGATTGCTGGAGGTCGAATTATTGTGTTTTTTAAGCAACTTCGGCTCCGTCTTCTGACGGCGCTGACGTTACTCACTGAGCGCAGCTATAGACTGATTCCCATTACAGTCTATGGCGGCACTCGCTGCGCCTAAATCTAGCAGTGCTGTAAAGCACTGCTCCACGACCGCTTTGCAGTATTGGTTTTTTGACCCTGCATAGTTTGACATGCGAAAGCAAATGCATATTTGCATGAGCATTGCCTCATGAATAGTCAATTAGGCCAGATTTGCAAAGCCAGACTTGCTAGGGTTAAGCCTCCTTTCCACAGACTGTTGATAGGCAGTGAAATGCCTCTCAAACTCTCTCAACTGCTCACTGCTGCCTAGTAACTGCTTGTTGCTGCCTGATAACTGCTTGTTGCTGCCTGATAACTTCTTACCTGTGCCTGGTAACTGCTTGCTGAGCACACAGCTCAACAGTCCGTGGAAAGGAGGCATCAAACTTGGTCTTTGAGCACGCATACATTTTCTCATGCAAAGTACTTCTTCTTGCTGGAAGGTTGAGACCCTTATTCAATTATGAATAGCCAATTAGGCCAGATTTGCAAACCCAGACTTGTTAGGGTTAAGCCTCCTTTCCACAGACTGTTGATAGGCAGTGAAATGCCTCTCAAACTCTCTCAACTGCTCACTGCTGCCTAGTAACTGCTCACTGCTGCCTAGTAACTGCTTGTTGCTGCCTGATAACTGCTTGTTGCTGCCTGATAACTTCTTACCTGTGCCTGGTAACTGCTTGCTGAGCACACAGCTCAACAGTCCGTGGAAAGGAGGCCTCAAACTTGGTCTTTGAGCACGCATACATTTTCTCATGCAAATTACTTCTTCTTCTTGCTGGACACTTACTGAATTATATATATAGATGGGAACTGCATTTAGAAAAAAATGAAGTAAATACTTACCTAAGGAGAGGGAAGGCTCTGGGTCGTATAGAGCCTTCTGTCTCCTCTCTCGGTGCTCTCTATCCTGTGCTGGCTCCCCCCCCATTTCAATTCCCCACCGAAAGGGTATTTGGAAGTCTTCGGGAGCCGTGTGCTCCCAAAGACGTGCGGCTCCATACTGCACACACGTGAGCGTGCAAGAGGGCGTGCTTGCGCAGGCGCAGTACAGGGCCGCCCTTCTTCAGGAGCACTCGGGCTCCCTGAAGACCTCTGAAGCCTCCTTCAGCCGGGTAAAGCAGTATTTGACTAATTTAGTCAAATACTGCTGCCGGGCGAGCCAGCACTGGCGCGAGGGGACCAGGAGAGGAGCGGGAAGGCTTTATAGGACGCAGAGCCTTCCCTCTCCTTGGGTAAGTATCTGTCTCATTTTTTAAATGCGGTTCCCATTCACTTTAAACTTGACTTGGGCCTCTGCACAGGGAAAGAAGAGAGGGAGGCACTCAGAGAGGGAAGTGAGCCGCCTTTCCATCATCAGGCACCTGTGTGCACTTGCCTACAGTGCCTTATGGTGAATCCGGCCCTGATTGTAGTGAGTTCCTTTGACTTGGTTGAGGACCTTACCGACCATACTTATCTATGGCCAGTCCAGATACGCTCATCCATGGCCAGAAGCACGATCCAAATATGAAGAGGGATCCTGTGCTGGAACAGTGGACTCTAAAAGGATGGGAATAATTGCGGAAGCCACTGGAACATCCATTGGCTTCCAGCAACTGAGGTAGATAATGTTTTTATTTTATGTTTTATTCTATTTATTTTGTTTACTTCAGGTGTCCTTTAAATCCATTGAAATGATGAATTAAAAGTTTCCCAGTACCCTTTCTCCTAGTCCTTTCCCCCACAACAGCTGCCAGTGGGGTTCGTTCCTCTGGCTAGGAGAACAAATATCAAGCAAAGCTTAATTGTTCTATCATTCACATTACACTTGTCCTGTGTGCTAATACTACTTTTCCTTCTTACTTGCTCTTGAAAATAAGAACTGTTTCAATTTAGAGGATGGGATGGGAACAAAGTATTGAGTATTAAAAACAAACTTGTTACATCATTGTCCCCCAGAGCAGCTATTGGCCATTTTGGCACCCAAGCAAGGTACCTGTTATCTGCCCCCAACCCATAAAAATATGTATTCGTACTAGGCGAGATACACCTCACTGGCTCAGGCTCACTCAACCCACATAACAAATCCTTCTTATAAATGTTAAGGAAGGAGTGCAGTCATTTTATAAACAATAAAATTATACTGTTAGTATGAAGCCTGTGTCTTTACATGTGTAAATATTGTCCTGGAAATATGGTTCATAAAGTGTACCTGAGACGGAAAAAAAGCATTTATACATAACTGGGGCTTCCTCCAGGCTCCCTTGCCGTCCTCCTGGGCCGCCTCGATCCTCTGCTTGCCATTCGGATCGTCACCAGCCGGCCACGTACTGCACGTCTGTACACTGGCATCGCACTCCCATTGCCAGGAGCATTCTGTGCCTGCACAGTATTACTATGCAGGCGCAGAACACAAGTGCCTGATGGGGGAGCACACACATGGTGACAGGTAGCGATTGGAAGATGCACTTGCACAGCCAAAGCAGGATTTTAGAACCCCGGAAAGGACGGAGAGGGAGTCAATGGCCTGAAGAGGGCTGGAGGAAGCCCAGATATGTATAAATGCTTTTTTTTAATCTCCTGTTTCCTTTAAGTAAACATTTTTACTTACAAGGAAGGCTTTCACATTTCTTTTATGTACCTAAGAGTAGGAGTTTAATCACACTAGTTAAATGGATACTTAAGTCTAGTTTTAAACAAAGGCAGTTTGACTTACCTGGGGCTTCTACTGGCCCTCTGCAGTCACCCTGTGCCCACACCGTCACTCACCGAGCCGCAGCTCAGTTTCTGTTTCGTCAACTGAACTTGTCGCCGGCCACCTCACCCTGGGCATCCCTGGCTGCGCGTGTCCTTTTTCATACTCCCGTTACCAGGAGTGTCCTTTTTTTTGTACACCAGAAAATCTCTACTGCACCTGCGCAGAATGCTTGCGGCGACAGGAGCACAAACAAGGACGAGCGTGGCCATGGCCGTGCAGGCACAGTGGCGAAAATGAAACTGAGCTGTGGCGGGGGACCAAAGGATCGTAGAGTACTGGCACGGGCACAGGATGGTTGTAGGGGGCTGGTAGAGGCCCCAGGTAAGTAAAACTGGCTTTTTTTATTAGATTTAAAGAAAGTCTGAAGCCTCGTTTGCCGCAGGATAGCGGCGTTTCAGCTAATCTATTAATACTTAATAAGACTGGCTGAAAAAATGGCATTTTAGGAGGATACAGATTCTCTTTAAGAATCCCTTAAAAAAAAAAAAGTGGAAACAAAGACCCATTTTTGGGATCAGTATTGTACTAACTCATGCGGGAATTTTGATGGACAGGAAAAAAATTGAACCTCTAGTACTCTATCTTTGACTGTTATGTAACAATGTGCAGCAACCTCTGATGACAAAGTGTCCAACCTGCCAATTGGCTGAGACAACGTTCCAAAAATGATTTTGGATTTGAATCGAGCATAATTCCACTCCTGGTGCCAATTCCTAGAAAGTATTCAGCTGGAGTTCAGCCAAGCATCATTTAGGCCATTTCAAATAGCTTGGACTTGTACTGCACTAAAGTTAATATTAAACCTCAAATACCGCAACACAAAATGTTTCACTAACTACCGGAAGAGAGATGGCTGACAAATGACTCACAGCTGCCAGCACCAAATTATCAGACTGACACACTAGCAAATGATTGGCCAGTAATGCTCCCGAAACTGACACTGCCCCACCAAAGGCACACAAGAAACTCGATTTTCCTCCAACAAAACCAGTCACTGCGCTTAAAGGACAACTGAAGTGAGAAGAATATGGAGGCTGCCATATTTATTTCCTTTTAAACAATTCCAGTTGCATGGCAGCCCTGCTGATCTATTTTGCTGCAGCAGTGCCTGAATCACACCAGAAACAAAAGCATGCAGCTAATCTTGTCAGATCTGACAATAATGTCAGAAACACCTGATCTGCTGCATGCTTGTTCAGGGTTTATGGCGTACTAGAGGCAGAGGATTAGCTGAATAGACAGGCAACTGGTATTGCTTAAAAGGAAATAAATATAGCAACCTTCCATATACCTCTCACTTCACTAAATATTAGCCACAGCATGATAACATTTATGGGAAAACAAAAAAATCTTCATTACAATTTATTATGAAAAAAAAATGATTATGGGAAAAAAAAATTTGTTACAATTGATGATGATCATTACAATAGATGATTATCCATCAATAGTGATGTTTTTCAAAGAACACATCAATTGTATGTATCTGTGCTTGTGTCACTAGTTTGTACGGTTTGTATGGTATTGTACAGCAGGAGACATTGGCAGCGCTCCCAAACAGAGGCTGCACCCGAATTGACTACCTGCAATAGATGTGCAGAGCTCCACTATGTGGACTAAAATACACAACTTGCATTCAAAACAGGTACAGCAAAGGAGGACGTTAGCTTCAGTATAAATAATATGTGCACAAATTATTTCCTACTAGACTTCCCCACGGCGATGACGGGTTCTCTCGGGGAAGACCTACCGCTAATCTAACGATAAAAACACGATTTTTTCCTAGTGCTGCTAGTCATAAAATGGTATACACATTTCTCTCAAACAGACATCAAACAAATGACAGCACTCATAGGCTGCAACTGAATTGTGGACCAACAGAGGCATGCAGAGCCCCACAGAGCTAATTAAATGCAAATCAGATGCAAATCATGTACTAGTCCTAATCTATAATTTGAATGCAAATTGAAGCATATGGATGCAGCTTGCATGCCTCTGTTGGTCTACAATTCAGTTGCAGCCTATGAGCGCTGTCATTTGTTTGATGTCGGTTTGTATGGTATGTTGAACTGCTCATGTATCTATGCAGGGTCGGACTGGGACACTGGGGGCCCACCAAAGAAATTTCAACCTGGGGCCCACCAAAGAAATTTCAACCTGGGGCCCACACATCCCATGATTGCGGTGAAAAAAGGGCGTGACCATGCACCGGAAGATGGGCGTCGTCATGATGTATTATGGACAGGACCAAATGTACATGATCTTAACAGCAATGTAATTCAGAGACACGGCTGCCCAGCAAAACTTTGCATAGAGTCCCCTCCTTCAATATAAAGTAATGTCCTACTTTGCAGAGGTTGCGACCGCAGAGGTTGCGACTGCATCGGGGCCCTTGGGCCAAAGGAACCCCGAAGGGCCCTCCCTCAACTACAGTATTACCTTTCTATTGATCATGTGCTCATAATAATCACTTCTATAGATACTTTGAACAGTGGTAATCATTAACAAGCTGCTTCCCATCCTCTTCTTGCACCTCTGACACTGTAGTTGCCATTGGCAGGTTTTGGTGCATCATATCAATTGTTATGTATAGAGTGCTTGGGGGGCCCCAATGTAAAATTTGCATTGAGGCCAACAGCTCCTTAGCTACGCTACTGCTCTCAGCATGAGTGATTACAGCACTGAGAAGAGAATTTTTGTGCTGCAGGCAGCAATTGGAGCTCTGTCAGACAAGAAGGAAGGGGCCCACCAGAGACCTGGAGGCGGGTCCCACCGAGGGAAAAAACTGTACTACTGTGGCCCAGTCCGACCCTGTATCTTTGCTCCCCATTATTGTATGTTTTGTACATTGCACAGCTCTATGGAAGATGTTGGCACTACAGTAATCATTTATGGAAATCCTTAAAAAACTGCAGTTTTAACTTGGATTTATTTTCCAGGAAGCATTGAGAGGGTTAAGCCTCTGTGTTACTGTATGAGGAGACAGCCATGGCTGAGCTCCTGTAGTCTATTCACAGCTACTGTACTGATAAAAACTTATTAGAGATTTTGATCTAGCTAAACAAACACAGATTACAGAGCTGTGAATTTTTTCAGCAACTAGATGTGGAATAAAGATCTTTTATTGTGCGCTGTGCAAGAGTTCAGGTTTGCTTTAACACCATCTTCTGTGATTGTAACACCCATATTCAATCCCTTTTACAATGAGCAGGAATTTAGCATAATCGTAAATTCACATAGTTATTCGCAGTTATGATGCAAAATTTTGGGAAACATCATTATTAATTTTGTATGTAAACGTAATCAGGAACTGTAATTTTGCAATTTCACATAATTTTCATGTCATTTCATGCTGATTTTAGTATTTAATAGCAAAGCCCCCATACATGCCATCATCTCCAACATGGCTTTGTATGTTAAGGCGATTAGTGGGAATTAAGGTGGCCGCACACCATACAGTTTTCATGCAATCTGGCTGTACAATCAATCACCAAGAGCTGTTATACTACATGGGTGTTGGTAAGATTGTATAAAAATTGTACAGTCAGTTGCATGAAAATTGTATGGTGTGTGGCCACCTTGGGCATGATTCACTAACCGGTGCTAAGCCGGTTAGTGTGCCGTATCTGAGGTTAGTGTGCCTTATCTGAGTTAGTGTGCCTTATCTGAGGTTAGTGTGCCTTATCTGAGTTAGTGTGCCTTATCTGAGGTTAGTGTGCCTTATCTGAGGTTAGTGTGCCTTATCTGAGGTTAGTGTGCCTTATCTGAGGTTAGTGTGCCTTATCTGAGTTAGTGTGCCTTATCTGAGGTTAGTGTGCCTTATCTGAGGTTAGTGTGCCTTATCTGAGTTAGTGTGCCTTATCTGAGGTTAGTGTGCCGTATGTGAGTTAGTGTGCCTTATCTGAGGTTAGTGTGCCTTATCTGAGTTAGTGTGCCTTATCTGAGGTTAGTGTGCCTTATCTGAGGTTAGTGTGCCTTATCGGAGTTAGTGTGCCTTATCTGAGTTAGTTTGCCTTATCTGAGGTTAGTGTGCCTTATCTGAGGTTAGTGTGCCTTATCTGAGGTTAGTGTGCCGTATGTGAGTTAGTGTGCCTTATCTGAGTTAGTGTGCCTTATCTGAGGTTAGTGTGCCTTATCTGAGGTTAGTGTGCCTTATCTGAGTTAGTGTGCCTTATCTGAGTTAGTTTGCATTATCTGAGGTTAGTGTGCCTTATCTGAGGTTAGTGTGCCTTATCTGAGTTAGTGTGCCTTATCTGAGGTTAGTGTGCCTTATCTGAGTTAGTGTGCTTTATCTGAGGTTAGTGTGCCTTATCTGAGGTTAGTGTGCCTTATCTGAGTTAGTGTGCCTTATCTGAGGTTAGTGTGCCTTATCTGAGTTAGTGTGCCTTATCTGAGGTTAGTGTGCCTTATCTGAGTTAGTGTGCCTTATCTGAGTTAGTGTGCCTTATCTAAGCTTAGTGCTCCTTAAGAAGTAGCTTTGTGCACACTAAAAGATGCACATAGCTACATCGCGCACTGCACGATAACATCAAACCCGCTATACTGTACATGATGCGACCTTAACCACTTGAGGACCTAGGGCTTTCTACCCCTTAAGGACCGGCCACTTTTTTTCCATTCAGACCACTGCAGCTTTCACGGTTTATTGCTCGCTCATACAACCTACCACCTAAATGAATTTTGGCTCCTTTTCTTGTCACTAATAAAGCTTTCTTTTGGTGCTATTTGATTGCTCCTGCGATTTTTACTTTTTATTATATTCATCAAAAAAGACATGAATTTTGGCAAAAAAATGATTTTTTAAACTTTCTGTGCTGACATTTTTCAAATAAAGTAAAATTTCTGTATACATGCAGCGCGAAAAATGTGGACAAACATGTTTTTGATAAAAAAAAAAACCATTCAGTGTATATTTATTGGTTTGGGTAAAAGTTATAGCGTTTACAAACTATGGTGCAAAAAGTGAATTTTCCCATTTTCAAGCATCTCTGACTTTTCTGACCCCCTGTCATGTTTCATGAGGGGCTAGAATTCCAGGATAGTATAAATACCCCCCAAATGACCCCATTTTGGAAAGAAGACATCCCAAAGTATTCACTGAGAGGCATAGTGAGTTCATAGAAGATATTATTTTTTGTCACAAGTAAGCGGAAAATGACACTTTGTGAGAAAAAAAAAAAAAGTTTCCATTTCTTCTAACTTGCGACAAAAAAAAATGAAATCTGCCACGGACTCACCATGCCCCTCTCTGAATACCTTGAAGGGTCTACTTTCCAAAATGGGGTCATTTGTGGGGTGTGTTTACTGTCCTGACATTTTGGGGGGTGCTAAATTGTAAGCACCCCTGTAAAGCCTAAAGGTGCTCATTGGACTTTGGACCCCTTAGCGCAGTTAGGCTGCAAAAAAGTGCCACACATGTGGTATTGCCGTACTCAGGAGAAGTAGTATAATGTGTTTTGGGGTGTATTTTTACACATACCCATGCTGGGTGGGAGAAATATCTCTGTAAATGACAATTTGTTAATTTTTTTTACACACAATTGTTCATTTACAGAGATCTTTCTCCCACTCAGCATGGGTATGTGTAAAAATACACCACAAAACACATTATACTACTTCTCCTGAGTACGGCAATACCACATGTGTGGCACTTTTTTGCACCCTAACTGCGCTAAAGGGCCCAAAGTCCAATGAGTACCTTTAGGATTTCACAGGTCATTTTGAGAAATTTCGTTTCAAGACTACTCCTCACGGTTTAGGGCCCCTAAAATGCCAGGGCAGTATAGGAACCCCACAAATGACCCCATTTTAGAAAGAAGACACCCCAAGGTATTCCGTTAGGAGTATGGTGAGTTCATAGAAGATTTTATTTTTTGTCAAAAGTTAGCGGAAAATGACACTTTGTGAAAAAACACAATTAAAATCAATTTCCGCTAACTTGTGACAAAAAATAAAATCTTCTATGAACTCGCCATACTACTAACGGAATACCTTGGGGTGTCTTCTTTCTAAAATGGGGTCATTTGTGGGGTTCCTATACTGCCCTGGCATTTAAGGGGACCTAAACCGTGAGGAGTAGTCTTGAAACGAAATTTCTCAAAATGACCTGTGAAATCCTAAAGGTACTCATTGGACTTTGGGCCCTTTAGCGCAGTTAGGGTGCAAAAAAGTGCCACACATGTGGTATCGCCGTACTCGGGAGAAGTAGTACAATGTGTTTTGGGGTGTATTTTTACACATACCCATGCTGGGTGGGAGAAATAACTCTGTAAATGGACAATTGTGTGTAAAAAAATCAAAAGATTGTCATTTACAGAGGTATTTCTCCCACCCAGCATGGGTATGTGTAAAAATACACCCCACAACACATTATACTACTTCTCCCGAGTACGGCAATACCACATGTGTGGCACTTTTTTGCAGCCTAACTGCGCTAAAGGGCCCAAAGTCCAATGAGTACCTTTAGGATTTCACAGGTCATTTTTGTTTCAAGACTACTCCTCACGGTTTAGGTCCCCTAAAATGCCAGGGCAGTATAGGAACCCCACTAATGACCCCATTTTACAAAGAAGACACCCCAAGGTATTCTGTTAGGAGTATGGTGAGTTCATAGAAGATTTTATTTTTTGCCACAAGTTAGCGGAAATTGATTTGAATTGTTTTTCTTCACAAAGTGTCATATTCCGCTAACTTGTGACAAAAAATAAAATCTTCTATGAACTCACCATACTCCTAACGGAATACCTTTGGGTGTCTCCTTTCTAGAATGGGGTCATTTGTGGGGTTCCTATACTGCCCTGGCATTTTAGGGGCCCTAAACCGCGAGGAGTAGTCTTGAAACTAAATGTCGCAAAATGACCTGTGAAATCCTAAAGGTACTCATTGGACTTTGGGCCCCTTAGCGCACTTAGGGTGTAAAAAAGTGCCACACATGTGGTACCGCCGTACTCAGGAGAAGTAGTATAATGTGTTTTGTGGTGTATTTTTACACATACCCATGCTGGGTGGTAGAAATATCTCTGTACATGACAATTGTTTGATTTTTTTTACACACAATTGTCCATTTACAGAGAGATTTCTCCCACCCAGCATGGGTATGTGTAAAAATACACCCCAAAACACATTATACTACTTCTCCTGAGTACGGTGATACCACATGTGTGACACTTTTTTTGCAGCCTAGGTGCGCTAAGGGGCCCAACGTCCTATTCACAGGTCATTTTGAGGCATTTGTTTTCTAGACTACTCCTCACGGTTTAGGGCCCCTAAAATGCCAGGGCAGTATAGAAACCCCACAAGTGACCCCATTTTAGAAAGAAGACACTCCAAGGTATTCCATTAGGTGTATGGCGAGGTCATCGAAGATTTTATTTTTAGTCACAAGTTAGTGAAAAATGACACTTTGTGAAAAAAACCCAATAAAAATCAATTTCCGCTAACTTTTGACAAAAAATAAAATCTTCTATGAACTCGTCATACACCTAACAGAATACCTTGGGGTGTCTTTTTTCTAAAATGGGGTCACTTGTGGGGTTCCTATACCGCCCTGGCATTTTACGGGCCCAAAACCGTGAGTAGTCTGGAAACCAAATGTCTCAAAATGACTGTTCAGGGGTATAAGCATCTGCAAATTTTGATGACAGGTGGTCTATGAGGGGGCGAATTTTGTGGAACCGGTCATAAGCAGGGTGGCCTTTTAGATGACAGGTTGTATTGGGCCTGATCTGATGGATAGGAGTGCTAGGGGGGTGACAGGAGGTGATTGATGGGTGTCTCAGGGGGTGATTAGAGGGGAAAATAGATGCACTCAATGCACTGGGGAGGTGATCGGAAGGGGGTCTGAGGGGGATCTGAGGGTTTGGCCGAGTGATCAGGAGCCCACACGGGGCAAATTAGGGCCTGATCTGATGGGTAGGTGTGCTAGGGGGTGACAGGTAGTGACAGGAGGTGATTGATGGGTGTCTTAAGGTGTGATTAGTGGGGGGAATAGATGCAAGTAATGCAATGGCGAGGTGATCAGGGCTGGGGTCTGAGGGTGTGGGCGGGTGATTGGGTGCCCTAGGGGCAGATGGGGGTCTAATCTGATGGGTAGCAGTGACAGGGGGTGATTGATGGGTAATTAGTGGGTGTTTAGAGGAGAGAACAGATGCAATGCACTTGGGAGGTGATCTGACTGCGGGTCTGCAGGCGATCGGATGGTGTGGGTGGGTGATCAGATTGCCCGCAAGGGGCAGGTTAGGGGCTGATTGATGGGTGGCAGTGACAGGGGGTGATTGATGGGTGATAGGTGATTGGCAGGTGATTGACAGGTGATCAGTGGGTTATTACAGGGAAGAACAGATGTAATTAATGCACTGGCGAATTGATAAGGGGGGGTCAGAGGGCAATCTGAGCGTGTTGGCGGGTGATTGGGTGCCCGCAAGGGGCAGATTAGGGTCTGATCTGATAGGTAAAAGTGACAGGTGGTGATAGGGGGTGATTGATGGGTAATTAGTGGGTGTTTAGAGGAGAGAATAGATGTAAACAATGGATTTGGGAGGTGATCTGATGTCGGATCTGCGGGCGATCTATTGGTGTGGGTGGGTGATCAAATTGCCCGCAAGGGGCAGGTTAGGGGCTGATTGATGGGTGGCAGTGACAGGGGGTGACAGGGGGTGATTGATGGGTGATAGGTGATTGGCAGGTGATTGACAGGTGATCAGTGGGTTATTACAGGGAAGAACAGATGTAATTAATGCACTGGCAAATTGATAAGGGGGGGTCAGAGGGCAATCTGAGCGTGTTGGCGGGTGATTGGGTGCCCGCAAGGGGCAGATTAGGGTCTGATCTGATAGGTAAAAGTGACAGGTGGTGATAGGGGGTGATTGATGGGTAATTAGTGGGTGTTTAGAGGAGAGAATAGATGTAAACAATGGATTTGGGAGGTGATCTGATGTCGGATCTGCGGGCGATCTATTGGTGTGGGTGGGTGATCAAATTGCCCGCAAGGGGCAGGTTAGGGGCTGATTGATGGGTGGCAGTGACAGGGGGTGACAGGGGGTGATTGAAGGGTGATAGGTGATTGGCAGGTGATTGACAGGTGATCAGTGGATTATTACAGGGAAGACCAGATGTAATTAATGCACTGGCGAATTGATAAGGGGGGGAGGGGGGGTCTGAGGGCAATCTGAGCGTGTGGGCGGGTGATTGGGTGCCCGCAAGGGGCAGATTAGGGTCTGATCTGATAGGTAACAGTGACAGGTGGTGATAGGGGGTGATTGATGGGTAATTAGTGGGTGTTTAGAGGAGAGAATAGATGTAAACAATGGATTTGGGAGGTGATCTGATGTCGGATCTGCGGGCGATCTATTGGTGTGGGTGGGTGATCAGATTGCCCGCAAGGGGCAGGTTAGGGGCTGATTGATGGGTGGCAGTGACAGGGGGTGACAGGGGGTGATTGATGGGTGATAAGTGATTGGCAGGTGATTGACAGGTGATCAGTGGGTTATTACAGGGAAGAACAGATGTAATTAATGCACTGGCGAATTGATAAGGGGGGGTCAGAGGGCAATCTCAGCGTGTTGGCGGGTGATTGGGTGCCCGCAAGGGGCAGATTAGGGTCTGATCTGATAGGTAAAAGTGACAGGTGGTGATAGGGGGTGATTGATGGGTGATTGATGGGTAATTAGTGGGTGTTTAGAGGAGAGAATAGATGTAAACAATGGATTTGGGAGGTGATCTGATGTCGGATCTGCGGGCGATCTATTGGTGTGGGTGGGTGATCAGATTGCCCGCAAGGGGCAGGTTAGGGGCTGATTGTTGGGTGGCAGTGACAGGGGGTGATTGATGGGTGATTGATGGGTGATTGACAGGTGATTGACAGGTTATCAGGGGGGATAGATGCATACAGTACACAGGGGGGGGGGGGTCTGGGGGGGGTCCTGGGGAGAATCTGAGGGGTGGGGGGGTGATCAGGAGGGGGCAGGGGGCAGGGGGGGAGATAAAAAAAAATAGCGTTGATAGATAGTGACAGGGAGTGATTGATGGGTTATTAGGGGGGTGATTGGGTGCAAACAGGGGTCTGGGGGGTGGGCAGGGGGGGGTCTGAGGGGTGCTGTGGGCGATCAGTGGGCGGGGGGGGGCAGATCAGTGTGTTTGGGTGCAGACTAGGGTGGCTGCAGCCTGCCCTGGTGGTCCCTCCGACACTGGGACCACCAGGGCAGGAGGCAGCCTGTATAATACACTTTGTATACATTACAAAGTGTATTATACACTTTGTAGCGGCGATCGCGGGGTTAACATCCCGCCGGCGCTTCCGTATGGCCGGCGGGATGTTACGGCGGGTGGGCGGAGCCAGTTGCCGGGGGAAGCGCGCGTCATCAATGACGCGATCGCTCCCCCGGCATAGGAAAAGGACGCAACGCCCTAAGGCGTATTGCGGTCCTTAAGGCATCCACTTTGCCGCCGCCCATGGGCTGTGGGCGGTCGGCAAGTGGTTAATAGCTTGCACTCTGTTATACATTTCATTCATCATAGTACATCTACTATTGTAACCATAAGTTCTGTATTTTGTACCAATGTCCTTATCTGATGCATATCATTGTCTGTATCATTATGTACCCCTTGTTTGTTTTCCTACTTTGTACAGCGCCACGGAATATGTTGGTGCTTTATAAATAAATAATAATAATACTAATAATGTGCACACAAATAACCTTTCAGCTTCACACACATAGGACTACATTGTGCATTACATAAAATCCAAATGAAAATCCACTGGGACTATAATGTGAGAAAAAAGGGTATACTGTACATCAAGACAGATAAATACTTACGCAAGGCACTATGGCCCATATGCAATTCACTTTTTCTCGCGAGTTTTCTCCGAGGAGATCATTTCCCAACCTCTTTTTAAAATAACTTTTCAGCACTTTGCAATTAACAAAGTATCAAAAAGTATATAAAAAAGTACAATCAAAATTATTTTTAGTATGGTATTTTCTCACTTACTTAGGTTTCAAAAAGCACTTTATTTGAAGGTATGAAGATATCACCAAGGAGAAAACTCAAGAGAAAAAGTTAATTTCATTTGGGCCATATGCAATTCTATTTTTCACCTGAGTTTTCTCCCAGGAGATAATTTTTCATCTTTGATTTTAAATAACTTTCCGGTACTTTTCAAATTAAAAGTATCAAAAAGTTGGTAAAAAAAAGTACTACTAAAATTATTTTGAGCATATTCTTGCCTTCTGGGGGTTTAAAATGCATTTTATTGACAAGTTTAAAAATATCACCTAGGAGAAAACTCAGGTGAAAAAGTGAATTTCATATGGGCCTATGGCCCATATGCAATTCACTTTTTCACCTGAGTTTTCTCCTAAGTGATCATTTTAAACTTGTCAATACAATACTTTTTAAGCCACCAGAAAGCAATAAAATACTCAAAACAATTTTGCTAGTACTTTTTCACATACTTTCTGGTACATTTTTAGTTGAAAATTGCTGAAAAGTTATTTTAAATCGAAGATGAAAAATTATCACCTAGGAGAAAACTCAGGTGAAAAAGGGAATTGCATATGGCCCTATATGTCGGGATCAGTGAATAATGGCGCACAGTGCCTATGCATAGAAATGGCGCCGCATTAAAAAGATACGCTTATCGCTATTTATCGTTAGTACTGCATAATAATGGCGCACAGGGAAAAAAAGAAGAAAAACGGCACACAGTAACGTTATTTATCAATAGTGGCACACACTAACGTTATTTATCAATAGTGGCACACACTAACGTTATTTATCAATAGTGGCACACACTAACGTTATTTATCAATAGCGCCCTACATAAGCCAAACTGCAGAAGTTATTTAACTGCAAAACGATGAATGGATTTAATGTAACACTGTCAAGGTTAGAGTTAGGCACCGCCAGGGGGGTCTTAGGGTTAGGCACCACCAGGGGGGTGGTTAGGGTTAGGCAACACCAGGGGGGTGGTTAGGGTAGGCACCACTGGGGGTAGGTCTTAGGGTTAGGCACCACCAGGGGGGTGGTTAGGCACCACCAGGGGGGTGGTTAGGGTTAGGCACCACCGGGGGGTTTAGGGGTTAGGGATAGGTACAGAGAGGGTTCTGTGTGTTAACGCTAAATAACAATAAGGCTTTAACGCTAAATAACAATAAGGCTTTAACGCTAAATAACAATAAGGCTTTAACGTTAAATAGCGATAAGCGGCAAACGGATTAGCGGCAACACTGTGCGCCATTATTCACAGGCGCCATTTTCAGATGGATGCCTATATGTCAGTGTTCATCTTTAGAGTTGGAGAAGTTTGGGAGATAAGTAACACTATTGTGACTTTGCCGGGTGATGAAATGCTTTGCTTAATTTTTTTATTTAACCTCCTTAGCGTTAATCTCGAGTCGGGCTTGGGACGTAAATCCGCAGTTTATAGCGGTAATCCTGACCAAGCCTGAGTGCCCTGCGGCAAATCTCTGTGTGGTATGTTTTTTTTTCCTTTGTTTTTAGGGTCTAAAAGCTTGTGCAAAAATTTGCACAACTTTTAGACCCTAAGGGCTCTTTCACAATAAGACGTTGCGTTTCATGCGACGTTAACCACTTGAGGACCACAGTCTTTCTACCCCTTAAGGACCGGCCACTTTTTTTCCATTCAGACCACTGCAGCTTTCACGGTTTATTGCTCGCTCATACAACCTACCACCTAAATGAATTTTGGCTCCTTTTCTTGTCACTAATAAAGCTTTCTTTTGGTGCTATTTGATTGCTCCTGCGATTTTTACTTTTTATTATATTCATCAAAAAAGACATGAATTTTGGCAAAAAAATGATTTTTTTAACTTTCTGTGCTGACAATTTTCAAATAAAGTAAAATTTCTGTATACATGCAGCGCGAAAAATGTGGACAAACATGTTTTTGATTAAAAAAAAAACATTCAGTGTATATTTATTGGTTTGGGTAAAAGTTATAGCGTTTACAAACTATGGTGCAAAAAGTGAATTTTGCCATTTTCAAGCATCTATGACTTTTCTGACCCCCTGTCATGTTTCATGAGGGGCTAGAATTCCAGGATAGTATAAATACCCCCCAAATGACCCCATTTTGGAAAGAAGACATCCCAAAGTATTCACTGAGAGGCATAGTGAGTTCATAGAAGATATTATTTTTTGTCACAAGTAAGCGGAAAATGACACTTTGTGACAAAAAAAAAGAAAAAAAAAAGAATCCATTTCTTCTAACTTGCGACAAAAAAAAATGAAATCTGCCACGGACTCACCATGCCCCTCTCTGAATACCTTGAAGTGTCTACTTTCCAAAATGGGGTCATTTGTGGGGTGTGTTTACTGTCCTCGCATTTTGGGGGGTGCTAATTTGTAAGCACCCCTGTAAAGCCTAAAGGTGCTCATTGGACTTTGGGCCCCTTAGCGCAGTTAGGCTGCAAAAAAGTGCCACACATGTGGTATTGCCGTACTCAAGAGAAGTAGTAGAATGTGTTTTGGGGTGTATTTTTACACATACCCATGCTGGGTGGGAGAAATATCTCTGTAAATGACAATTTTTTCATTTTTTTACACACAATTGTCCATTTACAGAGTTATTTCTCCCACCCAGCATGGGTATGTGTAAAAATACACCCCAAAACACATTGTACTACTTCTCCCGAGTACGGCGATACCACATGTGTGGCGCTTTTTTGCACCCTAACTGCGCTAAAGGGCCCAAAGTCCAATGAGTACCTTTAGGATTTCACAAGTCATTTTGCGGAATTTGATTTCCAGACTACTCCTCACGGTTTAGGGCCCCTAAAATGCCAGGGCAGTATAGGAACCCCACAAGTGACCCCATTTTAGAAAGAAGACACCCCAAGGTATTCCGTTAGGAGTATGGTGAGTTCATAGAAGATTTTATTTTTTGTCAAAAGTTAGCGGAAAATTGATTTTTATTGTTTTTTTCACAAAGTGTCATTTTCCACTAACTTGTGACAAAAAATAAAATCTTCTATGAACTCACCATACTCCTAACGGAATACCTTGAGGTGTCTTCTTTCTAAAATGGGGTCATTTGTGGGGTTCCTATACTGCCCTGGCAATTTAGGGGCCCTAAACCGTGAGGAGTAGTCTGGAAATCAAATTCCGCAAAATGACCTGTGAAATCCTAAAGGTACTCATTGGACTTTGGGCCCTTTAGCGCAGTTAGGGTGCAAAAAAGTGCCACACATGTGGTATCGCCGTACTCGGGAGAAGTAGTACAATGTGTTTTGGGGTGTATTTTTACACATACCCATGCTGGGTGGGAGAAATAACTCTGTAAATGGACAATTGTGTGTAAAAAAATCAAAAGATTGTCATTTACAGAGGTATTTCTCCCACCCAGCATGGGTATGTGTAAAAATACACCCCAAAACACATTGTACTACTTCTCCCGAGTATGGCAATACCACATGTGTGGCACTTTTTTGCACCCTAACTGCGCTAAAGGGCCCAAAGTCCAATGAGTACCTTTAGGATTTCACAGGTCATTTTGCGAAATTTGATTTCCAGACTACTCCTCTCGGTTTAGGGCCCCTAAAATGCCAGTTCAGTATAGGAACCCCACAAATGACCCCATTTTAGAAAGAAGACACCCCAAGGTATTCCGTTAGGAGTATGGTGAGTTCATAGAAGATTTTATTTTTTGTCACAAGTTAGTGGAAAATGACATTTTGTGAAAAAAAACAATAAAAATCAATTTTCCGCTAACTTGTGGCAAAAAATAAAATCTTCTATGAACTCACCATACTCCTAACGGAATACCTTTGGGTGTCTTCTTTCTAGAATGGGGTCATTTGTGGGGTTACTATACTGCCCTGGCATTTTAGGGGCCCTAAACCGTGAGGAGTAGTCTTGAAACCAAATGTCGCAAAATGACCTGTGAAATCCTAAAGGTACTCATTGGACTTTGGGCCCCTTAGCGTACTTAGGGTGTAAAAAAGTGCCACACATGTGGTACCGCCGTACTCAGGAGAAGTAGTATAATGTGTTTTGGGGTGTATTTTTACACATACCCATGCTAAGTGGGAGAAATATCTCTGTAAATGGACAATTGTTTGATTTGTTTTACACACAATTGACCATTTACATAGAAATTTCTCCCACCCAGCATGGGTATGTGTAAAAATACACCCCAAAACACATTATACTACTTTTCCTGAGTACGGCGGTACCACATGTGTGACACTTTTTTGCAGCCTAGGTGCGCTAAGGGGCCCAACGCCCTATTCACGGGTCATTTTGAGACATTTGTTTTCTAGACTACTCCTTGCGGTTTAGGGCCCCTAAAATGCCAGGGCAGTATAGGAACCCCACAAGTGACCCCATTTTAGAAAGAAGACACCCCAAGGTATTCCGTTAGGTGTATGGCGAGTTCATAGAAGATTTTATTTTTTGTCACAAGTTAGTGAAAAATGACACTTTGTGAAAAAAACCCAATAAAAATCAATTTCCGCTAACTTTTGACAAAAAATAAAATCTTCTATGAACTCGTCATACACCTAACAGAATACCTTGGGGTGTCTTTTTTTCTAAAATGGGGTCACTTGTGGGGTTCCTATACCGCCCTGGCATTTTACGGGCCCAAAACCGTGAGTAGTCTGGAAACCAAATGTCTCAAAATGACTGTTCAGGGGTATAAGCATCTGCAAATTTTGATGACAGGTGGTCTATGAGGGGGCGAATTTTGTGGAACCGGTCATAAGCAGGGTGGCCTTTTAGATGACAGGTTGTATTGGGCCTGATCTGATGGATAGGAGTGCTAGGGGGGTGACAGGAGGTGATTGATGGGTGTCTCAGGGGGTGGTTAGAGGGGAAAATAGATGCAATCAATGCACTGGGGAGGTGATCGGAAGGGGGTCTGAGGAGGATCTGAGGGTTTGGCCGAGTGATCAGGAGCCCACACGGGGCAAATTAGGGCCTGATCTGATGGGTAGGTGTGCTAGGGGGTGACAGGAGGTGATTGATGGGTGTCTCAAGGTGTGATTAGAGGGGGGAATAGATGCAAGCAATGCACTGGCGAGGTGATCAGGGCTGGGGTCTGAGGGCATTCTGAGGGTGTGGGCGGGTGAT
Organism: Hyperolius riggenbachi; assembly: GCF_040937935.1. Classification (NCBI taxonomy): domain Eukaryota; kingdom Metazoa; phylum Chordata; class Amphibia; order Anura; family Hyperoliidae; genus Hyperolius; species Hyperolius riggenbachi. The sequence continues at coordinate 46,088,884 of NC_090651.1, read as the reverse complement.
TGAGTGCCCTAGGGGCAGATAGGGGTCTAATCTGATAGGTAGCAGTGACAGGGGGTGATTGATGGGTAATTAGTGGGTGTTTAGGGTAGAGAACAGATGTGAACACTGCACTTGGGAGGTGATCGGACGTCGGATCTGCGGGCGATCTATTGGTGTGGGTGGGTGATCAGTTTGCCCACAAGGGGCAGGTTAGGGGCTGATTGATGGGTGGCAGTGACAGGGGTGATTGATGGGTGGCAGTGACAGGGGGTGATTGATGGGTGATTGACAGGTGATTGACAGGTGATCAGTGGGTTATTACAGGGAAGGACAGATGTAAATAATGCCCTGGCGAATTGATAAGGGGGGGTCTGAGGGCAATCTGAGCGTGTAGGCGGGTGATTGGGTGCCCGCAAGGGGCAGATTAGGGTCTGATCTGATGGGTAACAGTGACAGGTGGCGATAGGGGGTGATTGATGGGTGATTGATGGGTAATTAGTGAGTGTTTAGAGGAGAGAATAGATGGAAACACTGCGCTTGGGTGGTGATCTGATGTCGGATCTGCGGGCAATCTATTGGTGTGGGTGGGTGATCAGTTTGCCCGCAAGGGGCAGGTTAGGGGCTGATTGTTGGGTGGCAGTGACAGGGGGTGATTGATGGGTGATAGGTGATTGGCAGGTGATTGACAGGTGATCAGTGGGTTATTACAGGGAAGGACAGATGTAATTAATGCACTGGTGAATTGATAAGGGGGGGTCTGAGGGCAATCTGAGCGTGTGGGCGGGTGATTGGGTGCCCGCAAGGGGCAGCTTAGGGTCTGATCTGATAGGTAACAGTGACAGGTGGTGATAGGGGGTGATTGATGGGTAATTAGTGGGTGTTTAGAGAAGATAACAGATGTAAACAATACATTTGGGAGGTAATCTGACGGCGGGTTTGCGGGCGATCTAATGGTGTGGGTGGGTGATCAGATTGCCCGCAAGGGGCAGGTTAGGGGCTGATTGATGGGTGGCAGTGACAGGGGGTGACAGGGGGTGATTGATGGGTGATAGGTGATTGGCAGGTGATTGACAGGTGATCGACAGGTGATCAGTGGGTTATTACAGGGAAGAACAGATGTAATTAATGCACTGGCGAATTGATAAGGGGGGTCAGAGGGCAATCTGAGCGTGTTGGCGGGTGATTGGGTGCCCGCAAGGGGCAGATTAGGGTCTGATCTGATAGGTAAAAGTGACAGGTGGTGATAGGGGGTGATTGATGGGTGATTGATGGGTAATTAGTGGGTGTTTAGAGGAGAGAATAGATGTAAACAATGGATTTGGGAGGTGATCTGATGTCGGATCTGCGGGCGATCTATTGGTGTGGGTGGGTGATCAGATTGCCCGCAAGGGGCAGGTTAGGGGCTGATTGTTGGGTGGCAGTGACAGGGGGTGATTGATGGGTGATTGATGGGTGATTGACGGGTGATTGACAGGTTATCAGGGAAGATAGATGCATACAGTACACAGGGGGGGGGGGGGGGGTCTGGGGGGGGGTCTGGGGAGAATCTGAGGGGTGGGGGGTGATCAGGAGGGGGCAGGGGGCAGGGGGGGGGCTAAAAAAAAATAGCGTTGACAGATAGTGACAGGGAGTGATTGATGGGTTATTAGGGGGGTGATTGGGTGCAAACAGGGGTCTGGGGGGTGGGCAGGGGGGGATCTGAGGGGTGCTGTGGGCGATCAGTGGGCGGGGGGGGCAGATCAGTGTGTTTGGGTGCAGACTAGGGTGGCTGCAGCCTGCCCTGGTGGTCCCTCGGACACTGGGACCACCAGGGCAGGAGGCAGCCTGTATAATACACTTTGTATACATTACAAAGTGTATTATACACTTTGTAGCGGCGATCGCGGGGTTAACATCCCGCCGGCGCTTCCGTATGGCCGGCGGGATGTTACGGCGGGTGGGCGGAGCCAGTTGCCGGGGGAAGCGCGCGTCATCAATGGCGCGATCGCTCCCCCGGCATGCCTAAAGGACGCGCCGCCTGAAGGCGTATTGCGGTCCTTTAGGCGTCCACTTTGCCGCCGCCCATGGGCTGTGGGCGGTCGGCAAGTGGTTAAGGTCGCATAACGTGTCCCTAACGCAAAGTATGTTAGTATTGAAGTTAGTTATATAGACGTTATGCGTCTCTTGATGCGTCCGTGATGCATACTTTTTGAAGCATATTATCGAAAGAAAACGGCGCATGCGGCAAATTAAGAAAAAAAAAACAGTACTGAGCATGTGCAAACATCCGAACGCAGCCAAATACGAGTATAACACACAGCATGCTGCACTTACTTTGAACGTCCAGCGTTACATTGTAACGCAACGTGGGCACTGGTTACTGTGAACAGCCCATTGATTTTTCATTACTGTGAGTTGGGCTGCGTTACAGGCTGCTCTAAACTGCGCCTGTAATGTCCCACTGTGAAAGCAGCCTAAATCTGGAAATAATTATAATGCCAGGGAGGTTAACTTTTGAGTATTTTGTATTGAATGGGGGGCAGCCTAGCAGTTCAATGGTTGATAGCTATTGGTGTCTCAGTAGGTCGTTACAGTAGAACTTTTGCATGCACATTTTTGTGGTATTGGCAGCTTGTGTTTGATGTCTGTTGGTATAAGGGGCACTGAATGTGATCTGTTTTGTGGTTGCAGTCACAATATCTTGCTGTATGAAGATGGCCATGCGGTGGTTGCAGACTTTGGAGGTAAGAATCTCTGCATTTCGCAAATATATTAATTCCCATATGAGTAAATGAGGGGCTTCACTCCAGACCTGGTACACAGAGATTTGTTTTTAAATTCCACTTTGTAAGGTTATGAAATATGCAGCAAGGAAGGCATATTTGGCTTGCCTGATTAGTGTCAGACAAAATACATTTCAGCACTGCCATGCAATGCCGCAATTTGCATTCCGGCAAGCCCACAATGCTATCAGGCACTTAAATTTACTTTGTCTGCAGCTAATCAGGTGCCTCCGGGCACCGAAATTTATATACTTTTTTTTTATAACATTACATCATACTGTCACATTTGCAGTTTAGAAACCACACTCTGTCTTTTAAGCTATAAAACAAAAGCAGGAATAATGACCCTTTGAACCTTCCTGCAGTAAAACCTTATCAAAGGGGTCTCTCACTGTTTCTTGGCTGTTTAAAGGGAAGGTACAGGATGATCAAAAAATAAGAATTCATGTACCTGAGGCTTCCTCCAGCCCCTGGCAGCTGTCCTGTGCTGTCACCGCAGCTCTATTGGCTCCCGGTCTCCTCCCGTGCAGATGCCGACCTCGCCAGGTCAGCATCTTCCTACGCTTCACCATGTGGCTCTTGCACAGTACAGTTCAGATGATGTCAGCGCGACTCCGTGAACCGCACGCTGAAGCGCAGGAGGTATTTTGTACCGGAGGGGAACGGAGCTGTGGCGAGGGCACAGGATGGCTGCCAGGGGCTGGAGGAAGCCCCAGGTAAGTACATTTTTACTGTTTAATCATCCTGGACCTTCCCTTTAACTACTTGCCGACCGTGTCACACCAATGGGCGTGACCATGGCGGCAGCCACAGGAACGCCTAACCCCAATTGGCATAAGGGCCTGCGGGCCTGTTTTGCAGGAAATTACGTGCGCATCCCTGTTTGGATGGCGGAGATGTTAGACAGTGAAACCACTGTCTATTAACATAGTACAGTGCTGCGATCTAAGGCAGCACTGTACTGGGGACAGCCGTGTGACACGGCTGTCCCCCTGGGGGACGCAGGAGAGCGATCGACTCTCATAGGCTGAAGCCTATGACAGCCGATCACCGTGATTGGCTGGCTGGGGGAGGGAGGTTTTTTTAAAAAAAATAATAAGTAACAACATAAATATTTATAAGAAAAAAATAAACACTGGGGGAGCGATCAGAAAGCTCTGTTGGTGGGGAAAAGGGGGGGGGGGGACACTTGCGTGCTGAGCTGTGCGGCCCTACAGCAAGGCCTTAAAGCAATTTAACAAAAATGGCCTGGTCTTTAGGGGGGGTTTAACACTGCGGTCCTCAAGTGGTTAAGTGCTTCAGAAAACAGGACTGTATTCAATCCAAGCTGGGTCGAATAGCTCATAGAAACTCTTTTGCATAGATAACAACTGAAGTTTTTTTTTTACTCTTTCTGTACCGGAAAACAATATGAGGCCCTTTTATTTGCTACGGATGTTCTATTTCTTAACTGTACTACACATACAATTCATTATCTCAAAAGTTTATTTTCGCTTCAGGTTCTCTTTAAAGTGTATAACCGCGATGCATGATATATAGATAAGAAACATGCCACACGGTGATCTTGTACAGAGGCAGAGCTGCATTTACCAAATCAGCCAGGCCTGCTATTTCTCGGTGACACTACACAACCCCGTCTTGTTGATTTTAACCTTGAATAGAGGCGCCCGCGGTGGCGCGACCTTTCCTCTGATGAAATGCCAGGTCCATGAATACCGCGCTGCCCTCAGCTGCAGCACAAGATGTTTCTTTTCATATCGGAGAAATGGATGAAATATGAGTGCGGAGCCATACAAGATGCTTCAGTGACTTTTCATTTATTTTTCCTACAGCTCTTCTCATACACATCTCAGGTCTACTTACAAAAAATAAAATAAAAAAATAAAGAGAAAAAAACATACATTTTCTTGTTTGTCTTTTTTCCAGAGTCAAGATTTCTTCAGTCGGTTGATGAGGACAACATGACCAAACAGCCTGGGGTTTGTTAACTCTAATATCTTATCAAAGGGTTTCCCTTGTGTGCTTGTAGCATCATGCTTTGCTTTCTTAAAGGCCAACTCTGGAAATACAAAAAAATAGTTGGTAATTGCGTGGAGAGCGTTTAGGACTGCTTCTAGATGATTGCTACTATCGCTGATCTTGTTAGTAGCAGCTGGATATGGATACATAGCTCCCAGCTGTCCCTCATTTGGAGGGACAGTCCCTCTTTGGAAGCCCTGTTCCTCTGTCCCTTTATCTCCCTCATTTGTCCCTCTTTCAGGTGTGGTGTACAGATCTATGTGAATACTGTATATGTATTTTTCTACTGAAAAATGTATTTAATTGACTCTAAACATTATTCCCATCCTTTAAAGGGAACCTTAACTGAACGGGGGGTAAAGAGTTTCACTTACCTGGGGCTATTACCAGCCCCCCTGCAGCAGTCCTGTGCCCTTGGAGCCGCTCTGGAATCCTCCGGTCCCTCGCTGTCACTTAGTTTCGTTTTTGACGACTCACCAGTCGGCCGGGCGCCATGCGTATTATTGGACGCATTCCCTACTGCAATTAGCGCTGTTGCGGACCGAAACACGTACAAAGATACGCGTTGCCACATATCTACGCGTGCGGCGGCTGGCGGACTGGTGAGTCGTCAAAAACGAAACTAAGTGACAGCAAGGGACTGGGGGATTCCAGAGCGGCTCCGAGGGCACAGGACTGCTGCAGGGGGCTGGTAATAGCCCCAGGTAAGTGAAACTCTTTACCCCCCGTTCAGTTAAGGTTCCCTTTAACCACTTTGCATCCAGACCTTGTTTCCCACTTATGGACCATGGCAGTTTTGACAGTTTAGCTATGTCCTTATTTAATCAGAAATAGCTTTATCCCTACTTATGACACAGAAATTAAATATATATTGTTTTTTTTTAAGACAAACTAGGCTCTCATTGTATGCCATTTTTTTTTCCTTGAACAATTTTGTTTTCTATGAATTTTAATGACAAAACAAGGAAAAAAAAATAGAGAAAAAACATTATTTCTCAGTTTTACCAATTCCAGTTTAAAAATAAAAAGTTCTACTGTAGATAAAAAAAAAAACAAATTTTGTTTGGCTATTCTTACCGCTTATCACAAAACTTAGATTATGCTTCTGTCACAATTTATGGTGAAGATATTTGATTCTGAAAAAATGCTACAGAGCATTTTTCACTATGAACTGATAAAAGTATTTTTAATGGTAAAATTCAATCTTATTAGCTCAGGAAACATATATTCCCGTTCACCATTTAGTGCTGCAGCAGATAGTGCCAGAAATGTGCACAGGGGCATGCTTAATCCTGCATAGCACTGCTTCTGCTACAAGAAGTATATCTACTGACTCGTGGCTTAGATGAAGTCACAGAGGATGTACAGTAGATATCCTGTAGTGGTGGATAAAGTGGTTAAATTGATATGTTTCTTATTTTCAAATGATAATATGAAGGAAATGAAACAGAATAGAAAGGACCGGTGGAGTTTGAATTATAAAACAACATATTTTTCTTTCAAAATCTTAATGATATGTGTTACTAGGGTTGCATGAGTGTGATTAGGGGGTGTGGCTTGTGTCCCTCTTTTTTATCTCAAAAAGTTGGGAGGTATGTGGATATTCCACCGACATAAATGAGAATACTCAGTCAAGCAATTAGGGGAGGAGTCCGAGGTCTGTTCTGTTCTCTTGCTTCCGGTCTGTTCTGTTCTCTTGCTTCCAGCTTTTGGCTCACTGCTCTTCCTGCTTTTGATTGGTCCATTATGAAGCTGTATATTTAAGTTGCATAAAATTTGCTGAAACTTGGAATTATTAGTAGGGGTAAGCGAATGTAGCTGTAGATAGCCAAGGCCAAAAGTTACGTAAAGAAGATATTAGATGTATTAGATGTTGAGTTAACAGTAGGGATAGTTTTAGGAGTTAGTGTTAGGAGGATTACTGTTAGGAGGAGGTAGAAGCCTTAGCAAAATATCATCAGTGTTGCCGATATTATACTAGCAACTTCATTACAAATGTACCAAAAAAGTTGGAAATCCACGGAATCGGTAATCAGCATTTTTGGTAAACGGAATATCCACAGAATTGGAAATGGCATTTCTGACCATCCCCAAAGAGAGGGATTTGATCCCTCTCTGATCATATTCAGATTACAGAGGGATTGGTCTGTTTTGCCATACTGGGTGGAAATCTAAGCATGTATAGGCACCTTTATACTAGCAATTTAAGTTTAGGTTCACCTTTGTTAGAAGCCACCTAGCCAGGGGCGTGTTCTAGACCTTCTGCTGCCTGACGCAAACTTTGGAGGACGAGTTCCCTCCCCCCCAGAAAAAAAATGCTAATCAGTAGCAGCAATCTATCATATGTCTCTGCTTTTGATTGAGTGAAGTGAAGGGTCCAATGATGGTACCATAGTCCCGTCCACAAGACCATTGGCACCAGTTAGCAAAAGAAGTAGTGGGCGGCTGTGATTAGCCAATCTGGTGCCAGCACCCCAGCCTGATCGGCCGCAAGCCAAAGCTTCCCCTCTAACTGGCCATGGTGATCTTTCGCCGCTGATGGGGTTTTACCATAGCATGCCTTGATAAAAGGCGACACCTCACCTGCTTATGATGTCATAGGGAAGGGGGAAGCAGGTACCACTGGTCAAATGAGGGCAGTGATTCGGAGATGCGTGGATGAGGAGGGTAGTGTGTGTGTGACAGAAGGGTGGAGAAGAAACAGGCATCAGATGGCCAAAGTGTTAGTTCAAATGCCGCCTCCTAGATTTTTCTGCCAAAAATTGGCATGATTTTGGTGACTTCATGGTAGGTCTGTCCCTGTAGCTAGCATACCAGCATGTTTTGGGGGCAGCAGGCCCGGATTAACGTCACAGGAGCCTAAAGGCATAGATGTCCTGGCACCCTTCTGAACCGCACCGCAAGTGTGCTGACTGTCCCAGCTGTCACTTCTCCCTTACTTCCCTTGCCCATCATAGGTAGCTACAGGTGCCCCTAAGTATTAGGGAAGCCAGGGTACCCTCAGTATTTAGTAGCTAGAGGTGCCCCCACGTATTAGGTAGCCAGAGGTGTCCCAGACTGAAGGGAGATGTGGTCAGTGGAATGCTGAGACCCTGTTGAGTAACCTCTCATTTGCACTCTGCTCAGCTCTGCATAGGTAAGGCGGGAGGGAGGTACTTGGGGAGTGGTGTGAGCCATCTTTCCATCATCAGGCGCCTGTAGGCACGTGCCTACAGTGCCTTATGGTGAATCCGGCCCTAGACGGCTGTATCTGAAGGCAGCTGAACCTGCGATGCCAATGCTGCGAAGCAGTGCTAATCTTTTCTATGTCCCCACTGTATGCGGGATACATTCTGCTCTCTTGTACAAGCTAGGATGTGGAAAAAGTCTTCCAAGCCGACATGTAGAAAAGAAGATCTTGGTGTAATTGTGTGGAAATTCTGAATGATTCTCAGTAATTTCATTAAATAACAGTCCCTGGAAAGCTTCTCTGCGATTGCACACATGGCAGATAACTGTAATTTCTCACATCTGCACCAGTCAGATGCGCTGAACGGGCTGCATTTTTACTCGTGCTGCTGAGATGGGATTATTCTGGGTGATTTGCAATGCGTTGTTTGTAAATGTCTCCCTCCTGGCAGAGAAATGCATAAATTATAGGAAAACTGTCACCTTTGCCATTTCCAGTTATGCATTATGTCCATATAAGCAGAATCAAAAGTTCTTCACTGCTTAAAGGCCCAGTCCCGACACAAATTGTCCCCTAGATTTGTGAAGAGTCTCTGTTGCATAGCTTGTCTTGTCTATCAGGAAACTCCTTGAATGGCTGATGTCAAACCAACCACTTGTAGAGCATCAGACTGATTCCTTTGCCACTGACTGACAGTGCTGCAGACTGCAACCTTCTCTGAATGTTTCAGTCTCTGTCCGACACCCTTTCAGTCTGAACAAAAAGGAGGCAAGCCAAGGAGCTGCAGCCACACCCACAGTGCCTAAAAACAGAACCCTAGTACAGGGTTTCTTAAACTGGGTGCTGCGGCCCCCTCGTGCATTTCTTTGTGCATTGCCATCAGATAATGCAACTGCACATTGATATATAATGGATGGGTCAGTGACCACTTGGACAGGGATGGTGTATAATGGGGGTCACTGACTACTTTAACCTCCTTGCCATTCTAAAAAATCCAGCAAGGAGGCAGCGCTGCACTTTTTTTTAATTTTTTTTTTTTTTTAAATCATATAGCGAGCCCAGGGCTCGCTACATGATAGCCGCTGAGCGGCGGCATCCCCCCACCCACTCCGATCGCCTTCGGCGATCAGAGTATGCAGGGAATCCCGTTGAGAACGGGATTTCCTGCAGGGCTTCCCCGGTCGCCATGGCGACCGGGCGGGATGACGTCACCGACGTCATGGACGTCGTGACGTCAGAGGGAATCCCGATCCGCCCCTTAGTGCTGCCTGGCACTGATTGGCCAGGCTGCGCAGGGGTCTGGGGCTGGGGGGGGGGGGGCGGCTCGGCGGGTAGCGGCGAATCGGCGGCGATCGCGTACTACACGCAGCTAGCAAAGTGCTAGCTGCGTGTAGGAAAAAAAAAATATGCAAATCGGCCCAGCGGGGCCTGAGAAATCCTCCTGCGCAGGTTACCCCGAACTGTGTTCGGAATAACCGGCAAGGAGGTTAAGGGGGAATGTGACCTAATAAGCATCACTAGCTACTTGAAAGGAGGGAAATACTGATTAATGAGGAGATGAGCATCGCTAACTAGTTGGTGGTCGGGAAGGGGGGGTCCCATAGATTACTCGAGTCATAACAGCATTTCGGTAGTTGTTTTTGCCCAAGGTACCTAGAAAAAATTTCAAAGCCATCAAGGTGTCCTCACCCCAAAAAGATTGAGAACCACTGACCTAGTACTCAGAAGCCCCTAGTGGGGTATATTACTTATTTAGAAGTGTCCTGGCACCGCTCATTGTCCTCAGGGTACCCTCGTTCCCTGGCCTGTACCAGGTCCTTTCACCACCTGGAACCAGAAGCTCCTCTAAGCGGTGCAAAGCTATTCTGTACTGTGCAGGCACGAGTTTCGACCTGCACCAGCTGGGCTCACAGGGAATTTGTGCCTGCACAGTTTTGAGCCACATGCTGCCACTAGGGGGACCTCCCTGGTCTTCGTATTTGACTGGAGGATTCCATTGAAGACCAGGGATGAGCAGTGCAAGGATAAAGATGGGCTTTAACCTTCTTAGCGGTTATCATGAGCCAGACTCGGGATGGAAAAAACAAGCTAGGAGCGGTTATCCTGAGCTAAACTCGTGGTAGCTGCCAGGAGGTACAGTATATGCAGAGCAATGCGCACAGCAGGCGTTTTTACTCACCTCCCGGGGGATCCTGATGTCGGCCGCTTCTTCTTCCTCTCCTCCGCGGCTCTGCTTCCCCCTGGGAAGGGGGACAGAGAGAGAACTGCAGCGCTGGACCCCAGGGGGGTGAGTGAGTGCTGGGGCTGCTGCAGATCTCTCTGCGGTGAGATTTTTTCTAGGCTTTAGGGTCTAAAAGCATGCTAAAAAATTGCACCACTTTTAGACCCTAAAATCCAGAAAGAATCAGACTGCCAAGGGAGTTAAAGTAAGCCTGTAGCTACAGACTATGACTAGACTAACAACACAGCTGGAGTGTAGCAGCTCATAATATAAGTAAGATTAGTTTTAGACTGCTAGATTACTTAGTGGTTGATGGTTAGTAAGCATGAGCGGTATATTGTATTATATGCAAAAAGAGCAATTGAGCTACTGCCAAATGTTGTTGAACAGGGCTATTTTCACCATGCTAGACAATGGCTATCATTCATAAAGCATTTCCGCATGCGGAAATGCTTAAAACAGCTGACTTTACCGACCACTTAGCAAAGTCAGCATTCATAAAGCCTCTTTCCGCATGGAAAAATGAAACTACCGAGCAGACTGATAAATCACCGCCTTGTGCGGTGATTATCGGTACACATGTAGCAAAATGTTCATTCATAAAGATCACCGCAAGCGGTGTGAGGTCGGGAAGTACCGCTCCCTCTGATGTGGCGATACCAATGTAAGTGAATGGAGACACACAGACCTCCCAGGCAGCTGCAGCAGAGCGGAACACGGAGAAATGTATCAACTCGGCAGCTTCCGTGTCTCCGCAAGCCTACCGCCTGCCTACCGCCAGCTTAGTTCGGGGAATCTCCGCACTGCTACCGCACATGGATACTTTTTTATGAATTGAATGCCCACCCAGAAGTCTAAAAATCCGTCAGCAGTGTTTTCCCGCACTGATTCTCTTTACCGACAGCCTGTTCATGAATGATAGCCAATGTGATGAAAATACAGTGCATCAGTGTTTAAAAACGCTATTAAATGACAATCACTATCAATATGTACAGAAGGATCCCGCTTCTGCTCGGGTTGGGATGTCCACCCCTGGTGGTTGCTCTCCAGGTGATTAGGCTCCTGATGTAGGGCATAAGGAGGCAAGCTCTCAAATGGGGCGAAACTATAATTACACCCTTCTAACTAGGGTGTAAATTGAAACAACTAGTGGGAAGAGGCACCCAGAACAATAAAATGCCTTAAAAATGATATAATAGAGAAATAGGTTAGCCTACAGCAGCGACAAAAAAAAGGATTGCAAAAAGGAAGACTACACATTTTGCTGGTTGACCCTGCTTCTTCAGGTCAATAACAAATTGTGCCAGGTGGCTTTGATGAGTCAGGAATGAGTGCCTCTATGCTAAGGCACTGCTCGTAGGCCAACCTATTCCCTATTTTAGAATTTTTTTTCATAAGATGAAGCTTGTTCTTGTTCAAGTATTGTGACTTTAAAATTCATCCAGTAGGAGTAGGTCATCCCGTCTCATCCCACAAGGAGGTTTACATCTTCGGCCAGATGGTTCAGGTTATGCCGCCTTGTTCCACAAGGAGGGTTACCGTCAACATTACAGCTCCAGCCATGGCAATCTAGGACATAGGTCAAGCCCACGGCTGGAGCTGGAATGCAGCTATGGGTTAAGCCAATGGTTGGCGCTGGGAGTTGAACTCATAACCTCATGCCTGGTAGGCAGAAGTAGTACCCATGCACTTTTCACCTGGCTTATTTTAGAATTTTTAATGCAATTTGTGGTCCTTGGCGCCTCCTCCCACTAGCGAACACCTTCAGAGCTCCTGTGGAGTCCATGCCTTGATGGGCCAGAGCAGATTTTTGCAGCACATGGGGTCCAATGTTAGGTAGGTGGTTTTAATGTTTTGACTAGTTGACGAATGTGATAACTCTCTATGCACAATTAGTGCTGAGTTTGTTAGAGGCACGCTATGTACAGTTTAACCTATCCCCAGCACACCGGCAGTGCAGCATCGCTCTTCCCGTTCATTAGACAATTCTCATTCCCTCTATGAGCCAAACAGTATTGTAGTCTGTTGCTATGGCAGCGGCGAGCATGCAAAGTTCTAATTGCTGGTGGAGGCTAATGACAAGCGCGTGAATAATGATAAGGAGGAAGGTTGTTTAATAATGGAGCATTTCTTTGGGATGCTAATCCAGACAACACCGGGTTTGGCCCAGTAAGCTGCGGATTTCAGATACAACTGCCAGCTAAGTAGAAACATGTTTTGTCAAGAGCCCGTCTATCCCAGCTCAGGAGAAAACACGGCCTGAAATTACATTCAAATAGATACACAAATGCAGAACGAGTCCAAGATGTGTGGAAACAAAAACTCGTGATTTTTTGCCAATTAAAATGTGTACGTTATCGGAACAAGTTCATCCATGTTCACAACGGTTACTAAATGGATTGTGGCTCCTTAGACGCTATTAACGCCTTCAGTTAAGCTCCTTTGCTGCATGTGTTATTATTACAAATGCTTTCTCTGTTGTATGTGTTTTTCTTGAGTTAATTCCTCCTGTCCCGGCAGTGAAACGCTCGTCTGCTGCAATAAATTAGCCAAAGCACCGTTTATACAATAGCAGCGGCTCACTGCCTGCCTTGGCTTCTGTGTTACAGCAGAACATGTGTAATATTTGTAATCCTCTGCACTACTATGGATGGCATGACTGATGGAAGAAAAAGAAAGCTTTGGCAGTCTGTCAGATACTGCAATAGTTATAGCTAGTGTACAGGACCGCATGGACAAGTCCTGGATAGAAGGTATATTCCCCCTGCTTAGCGCTGGTACAAGAGATCTGGGATGGTACGGGGAAGGCACAATAGGATCCAGAGCCTTTTCTAGATCACAAAGGGGGGTGAAGCACCCAATGATAGATAAAACTGTGTTAAAAACAGCTAAAATAATAAAGGGAGAGGTGACTCACCTCAACCTTTTGTACACATATGAAGCTTAATCATGCTTTATAGTTTAATCATCTGTTGGAGGTGTGTACTCTGGTACCCAGTGGCTCTGTCCCTGGTAGGTCTCTTGTTGTTTTGCCAAGAGTGCGACCGGATCCAGTTCCATCTGGTCACCCGAGTGGAGTCGGGTTTATATATCTCTACCAGCCTTCAGTGGTTGGTTGCCCCCTGTGCAACCTTCCTTTGTGAGTACCACAACCTTTTTGTACATTTGCCATTGAATTTGTGACATACTGCACCATTTTGGCTCCCAATGTTTCTGTGTTCTTTTTTTAGGGTGTCGATCACCCTCACCACACTTTCCTGGATCAGACTTTTTTTTTTTTACGCTATAGATTTGTGTTAAAGCGGATCCGAGATGAAAAATGAACTATAACAAGTAACTTGTCTATATATCTTATCTAAAGTTTAGATAGTTTACACAGCAAATCTAGCTGCAAACAGCTTCAATAGAATATGATTACTTCTTCCTGTAATACAATGACAGCAGCCATGTTGTTTGTAAACATTACACACAGGCAAGCTTATCTGCTTCTTCTGTGAAAAAAACCCTAATCCCCCCTCCTCCTCCCTCCTCCCCTCTACCTCTGAAATCTCTGGCTAATAATATCTCCCCCTCCTCCTTCCCAGACTGAGCTCCCATGAGCCCTTGCTACTGCCAAGGCACTCTGAAAAGCTGTGGGCGAGGCTTGTTTAGTTTATAGGGAATTCGAGTATTAAAACAAAACAAAAAAGTATTTGGCTTGAGGAATGCCCTATAAACAATAGGAAAGGAACATAATTATGTAATGAGTAAAAGTTCATCTCGGATCCACTTTATACAAAAGTCATAGAGCCTGATCCAGTTCACTTTTTTTCCTAAGTTTCCTCCTAGGTGATATTCCACATCTTATAAATAAAATGACTTTAAAGCCGCCACCACCAGCCCAGCAGCAAACGAAAAATCTCAGAATAATTTTGACAGTACTTTTTCACCTACTTTTAAGTACTTTTTTCAATTGTAGAATGCTGAAAAGTTATTTTACTCAAAAGAATAACAAAAATGATCTCGAAGCAGAAAAGTTAGGAGAAAATGCTCTGGGAGGAGAATTCTGCATAACAGCCTAGGCCAGAGGGCGGGGCAACACACCAATGTACTGCCCGCCACCATCCCCTGGGTCAGCAGCTTTTGCAGACTTCTGCTTCCGGGTCAAAGGCAAGCTGCCGACCCAGAGGAGGGTTGGAGGCCCCGGTTTAGCATGCAGTGGAGGCAGTCAGGGGGAAAAGGAGGACTCAGACCATGTCCCAGCACGTATACATCCCAACTTTTTGAGATGAGAAAGAGGGACACTTAAGCCATGCCCCTGTCACGCCCCTGATCACGCCCCCGGCACACCCCTAGTCACGCATACCATAAAGATTTCATGAGAAAAATATGTTGTTTTATAATACAAACCACACTGGTCCTTTCTATCCTCGTTCATTTTCCTTCATATTAACATTTTAAATGTAGTAATATATCAATTTAAAGGATGGGAATAAAGTTTAAAGTCAATCAAACACATTTTTTGTAGAGAAATATATATATTTACGTAAAAGAGGGACAAAGTCCTGAAAGAGGGACAAATGAGAAGGAAAGAGGGGCAGAGGGACAGGGCTCTAAAAGAGGGACTGTCCCTCCAAAAGAGGGACAGTTGGGAGCTATGCAGCACGATTAAAGGGAACCTTAACTGAGAGGGATATGGGTTATGGATGTTTCCTTTTCAACAATACCAGTTGCTTGGCAGCCCTGCTGATCTTTTTGGCTGCATTAGTGGCTGCATCACACACCTGAAACAAGCATGCAGCTAATCCAGTCTGACTTCAGTCAGAGCACCTGATCTGCATGCTTGTTCAGGGGCTGTGGCTAAAAGTATTAGAGACACAGGATCAGCAGGAGAGTCAGGCAACTGGTATTATTTTGAAAGGAAAATCCATATCTTTCTCAGTTTAGGTTCGCTTTAAAGGGGAACTGAAGTGAGAGTGATATGGTGGCTGCCATACTTATCTCCTTTTAAACAATACAAGTTGCCCCGGCTGTCCTGCTGATCTATTTGGCTACAATAATGTCTGATTTACAACAGAAACAATCATGCAGCTAATCTTGTCAGATCTGACAATAATGTCAGAAACACCTGATCTGCATGCCTGTTCAGAGGCCATGGCTAAAAGTATTAGAGACAGAGGTTCAGCAGGATAGCCAGGCAACTGATATTGCTTAAAAGTAAATGAATATGGCAGCCTCCACATCTCTCTTACTTCAGTTGCCCTTTAAGCAGCTAAATAGGTAATTACCTATTTGGCAACCTGTTGCCTCAGATATCCTTTAAGATTGGTTGTGACTATCAGCAATGTAACTCATTATTCATTGCTGTATTATTTGATAATAATAATTAATAATAACAATTATTATTGTATAACGTACATTATCAGTAGTTGCAGCAATGGCCTCTACATCCAGTCAGTACATTGTTTTGCAGAAAACGGGGATTGTGTTTGCTTGAGATCGATGACTGTGTTCTCTGGTAACATCTGTTATGTTGTTTGTAGAACCTTCGGTGGATGGCCCCAGAGGTTTTCAGCCAGTCTACCCGGTACACCATCAAAGCCGACGTCTTCAGCTATGCCCTGTGCCTCTGGGAGCTGCTTACTGGAGAAATCCCATTTGCTCATCTAAAGCCAGGTAGTGTGTATAATCAGATTTCCATTTGCACTATATTCTGATTTTTTTTATTCAGTGCTCAGTCCTTTAAAGCAGGGGTAATGTCATGATGGTGACAGTCCAAAAATAAACCGCATTGTTGCTATAAGTTGTATCTTTAGCCAACATACTGTAGTTGTGTTGAGCTTACCTGCATTTTTTTCATTTTAATGGGTAATTACAGTAAATCAGAAGAAACACCATTATTATTATTATTATTTAGTATTTATATTGCGCCAACATCTTCCGCAGTGCTGTACAGAGTATAGTGTCTTGTCACTTAACTATTCCTCAGAGGGGGCTCACAATCAAATCCCTACTATAGTCACATGTCTATGTATGTATCGTAGTCTAGGGCCAAGTTAGGGTGAAGTCCAGGGATGACCGAAAAAGAGCAAATTCCGTTCAGCCAGAATTTGCGGATTCCGCCAGCGCTGAATTCCGTCGCTATGAAAATTCCGCCAGCATGTACCATTGTGATATATCCAAGAGAAAAATGGGCTTGCATGGGGAATTGTAGGATTTCAAAAGCCAGCTTACATACCTTGGTCGGGAATTGAACCCAGGCTGCCGCTCTGTAGACTGCTATTCTAACCATTATACCACCAACACAACACACTACACCGCTACATGCATACTCTCTCTCTCTCTCTCTCTCTCTCTCTCTCTCTCTCTCTCTCTCTCTCTCTCTCTCTCTCTCTCTCTCTCTCTCTCTCTCTCTCTCTCTCTCTCTCTCTCTCTCATCTCTCTCTCTCTCTCTCTCTCTCTCTCTCTCTCTCTCTCTCTCTCTCTCTCTCTCTCTCTCTCTCTCTCTCTTCTCTCTCTCTCCTCTCTCTCTCTCTCTCTCTCTCTCTCTCTCCTCTCTCTCTCTCTCTCTCTCTTCCCTCTCTCTCTCTCTCTCTCTCTCTCTCTCTTCCCTCTCTCTCTCTCTCTCTCTCTTCCCTCTCTCTCTCTCTCTCTCTCTCTCTTCCCTCTCTCTCTCTCTCTCTCTCTTCCCTCTCATCCCTAGTGAAGTCAATTACATTGTGTAATGATCGCTGCTGCAGCAGCTATTGCTGGAAGTAGTGCTGCAGCTCAGGCAGTTCTGATCTATTTCCATGCAAGCTGTATAGCTTTGTCTGTTTTTCCCTGCTGTCAGCTTGTGACTGATTATCATTCACCTGTGTGGGAATCTGCATGTCTGCTCCCCATTGGATGACCTCAGTATAAAGATCTGCTTCCTGCAGGGTTTCCTTGGGTTTTCATAGCTTCAGCTTAAGCCTGTCTTGCTGTCGCTTTAGCCCCCGATCGTGTTTCTTGTTAAAGATACTTTGCTGGTCTTTGGCATCATATATTGGTTCATTGCCAATATATATGCATACCAGCACGTTTATTATTTTCCTTGTATTTGTGTTACGTTGATATATCAGTGTTGCTGATATATACGTACACGAACTGTTTATTTCCTGTGTTCAGTTAGTCAGTTTTCCAGCACGTTTTGGTAGTTTGCGCGTACCGTGAACACCCGTGCTGAGCTAGTTATCCTGTTCCTGGTACTGTTTGTGGATTGCGTTCATCTCTGCGAAGAGATAACGAATCCTTCTGAATCCTGTCCTGTTACCGTTTGTGGATTGCGTTCATCTCTGCGAAGAGATAACGAATCCTTCTGAATCCTGTTCTGTTACTGTTTGTGGATTGCGTTCATCTCTGCGAAGAGATAACGAATCCTTCTGAATCCTGTCCTGTTACCGTTTGTGGATTGCGTTCATCTCTGCGAAGAGATAACGAATCCTTCTGAATCCTGTTCTGTTACCGTTTGTGGATTGCGTTCATCTCTGCGAAGAGATAGCGAATCCTTCTGAGTCCTGTTCCCTGTGTTACTCCATTCCTAGTCAGCGTTCCTGCTTATGTCATATATCTGTTCATTGCCGATATATACATATGTTAGTCAGACGTAACAAATAGTTTCATTGATAGCTGTAATTGTAATATGCTAGGAAAACATACTTATTGTATATTTATCTGTGTTACGTTCATCTATCTCGATCCTGCTATTTTCTGACTGTCCTGTCCTGTCTTTGTGAGGCACGCCATCGCCGCAGCGCATTGGCTGCCTCATTCCAGTCTGTCTGGTTTTGGACGCTTGCTGTCGCTAAGTAGCCGCTAGCTAGCAAGCGTTCATTCTGTCTACCTGTCCTGATCTCCTCAGTTCTGGTTTGTGCGCTCAGCGCTACTTTGCGCTGAGACGTTATAACGAAAGCATTGTTTGTGGCTGTCAGATCTGCACCGGCTCTGTGCGCCACAATCTCCTATTGGAGTCAGTCCTCCCCTCCACTATACTAGGGATAGCCTGTTTCCTGGTGCTAGTGTGTGTACCTCCTCCACGCCAGCTCATGCGTTGCATGCTGACTGTGGAGAATACACCACCAAGCCTTACATTATGAAAACCCCATTACCAATCCCCATTGTGGGGGGGATTCCCAGAAAGTATGACACTGTTAATTATGGTTCCTGTTCCTTTAAGAAATTTGAAGAACTTAGCTCTGAAACAGAAAATGAGTTTTTCTCTGAATGTGCCAGGTTCCTGACCAATCCTGATCTCCAAGCTACTCCTGTTTCAACCTGGGCACTCCAACTAAGTTATATTTTGTTTAAAGGGGAATTATTCCAGTGGGCATTTGATGTTCTCAATCATTCCGATTTGAAAGAGAGACCACTGGAATTTCTAGCGTTTGTGATCCATAACTGGTTGCGCATAGATCCATTGCCTTTTCCTCTTAATGAACTCCTGGCAGCAGGCCAATCAGCTGCTCCTTCAATTGCTTGCAAGAATGAGCAGCAAGCAGAAAGTGTTACTGATAATTTTCCTGCAGCTTTGAATAAATCACCAAAAACCGCAAGGTCAAAGGCAAAACGCAAACGTTCTAAGAAACGTGTCCAATCTGCAGAATCGTTATCCTTAGCGACTGAGACCTATAATGAGATTCTGCCATTAACAGATAATGAAATGCAATTGTCTTTCAGGGGAGTTAAATGGACTTATGAAACTACTAATGAACTTTCCTCCCTGGCTAGGGAAAATAAAGATTTTTGTTTAAAAGAATTATCTGAGTATGATTATGATGAGATATTACAGAGTATTGAACAAATCAACTTATTTGTGAACCAAGGGAAGTTTGCATACACTACAGTTGAACACTTGCTACAGGTATTGGAAATTCTTAAGAATAAGGAATCTGCCAATCACCTGCTAATTAACCCTATACATGTGCCTGCCACAATCATATCTGCAGACTGTGATCAGCCTAAATGTTTCGCTGTTAAGTATGCATGGGATCCTCCATTCGAGAGGGGAGAGATGGAAGCCCTGGTCTGTGAATGGAAGAATGATTCAAGTTCATTTTGTCAATTTTACAGTGCAAAAAGTGAAATGGTATTGAACGCATGCATTAAGTCAGCCTATAACCTAATAGAGGCTGGTGTGTGTGGGTATGACTGTGTGGCTCCCTTGATTGATGTGTGGGAACTGATTTTGGATGATTTTTATGTGACTCCGAATTCGCAAATTTGGCGTTCTGACCCGCCTGCTTCAGCACCTTTGGCTGATTCAGCAGGTGATTCGGAGCTCTTTTTGTGTGAAATTGAAGTTCCTGCAATTCCACCCTGTACCATGGATAACTCAGTGTTACTTCCCAGTAAAACAGAAGCCACTGATACATTCTTAACCTTGTCCTGCGCAAATTTCTCAGCAGAGAATCCAGAGGTCCTGCTGACTTCCGAGTCCAGCCTAGCCAGTACTCATGACTCTTTGTTTAGTGAAACAGACACTAGAAAAATCTTGCCTGTCTCTGCAAACACTTCTGCAGAAATTACCTGTGTTAATAAAGTTCAACTCCTGTCTGATCCAGCAGATGCCAATAGATGCACTACATCAGTTTCCGAGTCCCAGCAATCCTGTCTAGTAAACTCAGAACCCCAGCATCTGAATTTTCCAATTTTACAAATGAATGGTGATTCAGATGCGCAAACATTGTGTCTTGATCTTCCTGTTTCTACACCTCGCTCTAGTTTCGTGAATAGCTCAGAGCATCTGCTATGTGAACCTGAAATCGCAGAATTATTACCTTGTTCAGAAAATTTTCCAATAAATTTGCCCTGTACCATGAATTGTGCAGTAGATCTCTCCAATGAAACTCAGGTCACAGAATCATTATGCTGTCCAGCAGGTGCTTCCATGGTTTTGCCCTGCAATATGGACTGTTCAGTGATCCTGTCCAGTGAAGCTGTGGTCGCAGAGTCTTATGCTTCACCCAGTACTTTGGATACTTTAAACCCTCTAGCAGAGGAGGCTGAAGCACTGCTTACCTCAGTTGGTGTTGCAGTAATATTCACTTGTCTAGCAGCTGTTTTGGAATTACAGTCTGCTCTAATAAAACTTGATGAATTTCTGCCCAGCAAAGCAGAAGCCATTGAAATATTGTCCTCGTCAGCAAGTGTGTCAGATACCTTGCCCTGTACACAGTCTGATTTAACCAATGTTGAGTCCCTCTCCAGTGTTGTAACAGCCGAGGAACTCCAGCCCTGTCCTCTGAATGTTTCAGAAGTCTTGCCCTGTAACATGGATAATTCTGATTCTCTGGTCAAAATAATAGAAATCTCAGAATTTCAGTCCGGTCTGATGAGTGTTCCTGAAACCCAGCCCTGTATCCTGAAAGATTCTGGTTCTCTGGCCGCTGTGGCAGAGGTTCCAGAGTTCCCTTCCTGTCCAGGGAATTCCTCAGTTTTGCCTAGTCCAGTGGGGGCTGCTGCAATACTGACTTGTTCTGCAGCGCCTCATGAGCTCCAATCCAGTGTATTAAATGAGTCTCTGTCCAGTCCAGAGGTAGTTGTGGAGTCCCTGTCTGGTTCAGTGCATACATCAGAAGATTTGTCCTGTCTTGTTAGTTCCCCTGAATCTGATTTGTTACTGACTTTGCTGGAATCAGCGACATCTAGGTCTGATCCAACATTCTCGTGTAAAAGTCCAGTGGTTGCGAAGTTTAGTCATGATGATTTTTTTTTGGCCAGTCCTGGTTTTGGTCCTGTCTTGGCTGACCCTGAGGCTCACAGTTCCTTGACATGCCCAGAGGTTTCTCTTGTGCCGGTGTGCCCAGATGTTCTTTGTGTGCCAGAATGCCCAAGTGTGTCTAAGGTGTTAGCGTGCTCTGATGCTTCCTTAGTGGGAACACGTTCTGATATTGCCAGTCTGCCTGCATGCCCAGAGATGGTTCTGGTCCCTGAAAGCCCTGATATTGATGTTTGTCCTTGTGGCCCTGACTCGGGAATTGCCCTAGGTTCCATAGGGGTTCTTGATAGTTCTCCATGTGAGCCTAAGGGGCATTCTGACCTATGGGGATCTCTTTGGAGCTTCAAGGTGTTCTGGGAGGTCTCTGAGAAAACTTGTCCTGGTGCCTTGGACTGGTTCAACAGTGGGTTTTGTGTTGGTAAAGACAGTACCGGTGGGCATTGCAAAGGCTTTGGCGTTTCTGAACTGTTCCTGGAAGGCGGTGGGTATCGCTCAGGGAGTTTCGGAGGGCTTTCTTCTGGAAATCATGGTTCTGATGGGTGTCACACTGGGGCTTGTAGTACTGATGGGCATGGTTCTGTAGGTTCTGGTTCTGATGGGTCCAGTCTTGTGGGGACTGATTCTGGAATTCGGTCTTGCCGGGCTGTCCCGGTCATCATGAATTATCAGTCAGACTGTTTTGTTGGAAATTTCAGTTTTGAAAAGCGTCTGGAATCCACTTTTAAAGGCGGGGGTACTGTAATGATTGCTGCTGCAGCAGCTATTGCTGGAAGTAGTGCTGCAGCTCAGGCAGTTCTGATCTATTTCCATGCAAGCTGTATAGCTTTGTCTGTTTTTCCCTGCTGTCAGCTTGTGACTGATTATCATTCACCTGTGTGGGAATCTGCATGTCTGCTCCCATTGGATGACCTCAGTATAAAGATCTGCTTCCTGCAGGGTTTCCTTGGGTTTTCATAGCTTCAGCTTAAGCCTGTCTTGCTGTCGCTTTAGCCCCCGATCGTGTTTCTTGTTAAAGATACTTTGCTGGTCTTTGCATCATATATTGGTTCATTGCCAATATATATGCATACCAGCACGTTTATTATTTTCCTTGTATTTGTGTTACGTTGATATATCAGTGTTGCTGATATATACGTACACGAACTGTTTATTTCCTGTGTTCAGTTAGTCAGTTTTCCAGCACGTTTTGGTAGTTTGCGCGTACCGTGAACACCCGTGCTGAGCTAGTTATCCTGTTCCTGGTACTGTTTGTGGATTGCGTTCATCTCTGCGAAGAGATAACGAATCCTTCTGAATCCTGTCCTGTTACCGTTTGTGGATTGCGTTCATCTCTGCGAAGAGATAACGAATCCTTCTGAATCCTGTTCTGTTACTGTTTGTGGATTGCGTTCATCTCTGCGAAGAGATAGCGAATCCTTCTGAATCCTGTTCTGTTACCGTTTGTGGATTGCGTTCATCTCTGCGAAGAGATAGCGAATCCTTCTGAGTCCTGTTCCCTGTGTTACTCCATTCCTAGTCAGCGTTCCTGCTTATGTCATATATCTGTTCATTGCCGATATATACATATGTTAGTCAGACGTAACAAATAGTTTCATTGATAGCTGTAATTGTAATATGCTAGGAAAACATACTTATTGTATATTTATCTGTGTTACGTTCTTCTATCTCAATCCTGCTATTTTCTGACTGTCCTGTCCTGTCTTTGTGAGGCACGCCATCGCCGCAGCGCATTGGCTGCCTCATTCCAGTCTGTCTGGTTTTGGACGCTTGCTGTCGCTAAGTAGCCGCTAGCTAGCAAGCGTTCATTCTGTCTACCTGTCCTGATCTCCTCAGTTCTGGTTTGTGCGCTCAGCGCTACTTTGCGCTGAGACGTTATAACGAAAGCATTGTTTGTGGCTGTCAGATCTGCACCGGCTCTGTGCGCCACAATCTCCTATTGGAGTCAGTCCTCCCCTCCACTATACTAGGGATAGCCTGTTTCCTGGTGCTAGTGTGTGTACCTCCTCCACGCCAGCTCATGCGTTGCATGCTGACTGTGGAGAATACACCACCAAGCCTTACACATTGTCAGTATGTTTTTGGGAAGTGGGAGGAGATGGAAGTGCTCAGAGTAAACCAGCACAGACACAGGGGGAACACACAAACTCCGTACAGATGGTGCCCTGGCTGGGATTCGAACCAGGGATCCAGTGCTGCATGGCTAGAGTACTAACTGGGCCCCTTTACTCTACCTGCTCTGAGTTTGTTCCCTTAAAGAATTAATTGGAAACTAAGAGGTGGAGGGTTTTGAAGATTTGTGAAAGATTTTTTCAGAGACTTGGAATTTTCCTTTAAAGGGTACCTGAGATCAAGAGAAAGGGTATATTTATACTTACCTGGGGCTTCCTCCAGCCCCTTGAGGTATGTGGGCTTCCTCGCTGACGTCTCCGGCCACTCTGTCGTCTTCTAATCAGCCCCAGTAAATAGAGACGGCCCGCACTGTTCACCGGTGAGCAGTATTCTGCGAACATCGTCTGTTCGCATTTGCGTCGAATAGCGAACATTTGGCATGTTTGCTTTTCCCCCTAAACATCATCATTGAGCTAAATTTGACCCCTTACCTCACAGTCAGCAGACACATGGCAGCCAATCAGCTAGCACCCCTTCCTGGACACCCTTCCCTCCCTATCAAAAAGCAGTTGCGGTGGCCATATTGGATTCATTCTCTGCTGGCTGCTGACTGTTAGTGAGAGCAGGGTCAGACTTGCTGCAGATAGATAGGGAAAGCATTAGCTAGGCCTGTGTTCTTGTTCCTCACTTGCTGTGAAAGCATCCCAAACAGCACTATTGAGGGCTACACATCGGTCTCCTGTGTTTTGTTTTACAGCCCACTGACACTCAGAGCTGTGTGCACACTACTGCTTCATTAAGTTGCAGGCACAGAACCACTCCAATGCATTATTATTTCACTGTATTCTGATAGTACTATTGCCTTTTTCTGTGTGAGACACCTGACAGCCCACTGACACCCAGAGATGGGCATAATGTGATTCCTGCCCTTTAGAGATTAAAGCAGTCTTAAACTCTATCAAGTGAAAAATGTAAACACAAGATAAGGTTATCACCATTTCGGAGGCAGCTGCCCCTGCAGGAGAAAAAGTCAGTCCTGTGATTTAACCCTTTAAATGCTGTTTTACAAAAAAAAATTGTGTTAGTATATTATATGCTGTAAATAATCTTTTAGAACAAAGAAGAAATGTTGGGTTTCATTCCACTTTAAAACCCCACTTTGCGTCAACTCTGTAATATTTGGTGGGACTTTTGGCATGGATCCCCCTCCAGTATGCCACAGTCCAGGTGTTAGACCCCTTTTTCATCACTTTTGTGGCCAGAAACAGTCTTTGAAGGGTTTTATAATTCGCCTGCCCATTGAAGTCTATGGCAGTTTGCCAGATTCGCCCGTTCGCTAACAATTTTCGAAGGTTTGCGTTCGCCAACAGAAAATTCTATGTTTGTGACATCTATAACGTTACATTGGCCAATTATGGGCTTCTGAGCATGCACGGTCATGCACGTGCTCCCACCATGCTACCGTTCCCGAGAGCGTTCTGGGCCTGTGCAGCTGCAGAATGCTCCCGGCTGTGGAACGTTCCCAGAATGCGCAGAAGAGCCTGGCTGGCCTGATTTTTGGTGCTGATTAAAAGATAACAGAGTGGCTGGAGAGGACGGTGAGAGAGCCCACAAAGCTCATGGGGCTGGAGGATCCCCAGGTAAGTATAAAATTACCCTTTCTCTTGATCTTCGGTTCTGTATAAAGGATAACTAACCTGGATATATAACTTTTTGAAATAAGCACAGTGGTATGTTGGTAAAAAAAAGTTACATACCTCTGTGCACTTGCAAATCTCTTTTTCCCTCCTCGCTGTCTCTTTACCCGGAAGTGAAATGATGAAACAGGAAGAGGCAGTCTTACTTGAGTAACCCCTCCTGATCCCACCCATTACTGGCCTTGTCCACACCCCTTCACTGCCTCCTTTATCCCACAGTGCATGTGCATGATAGTAGCAACAGCCTAGCCTTCCAGTTCACAACACCCAATATATATTCAAATAACACAGACGACCACCATAATGGATTTAATAGGCCAAAGCAGCCCGTTTATTAACCAGAATATAAAGACTCATAACATATAACTTCAGAGAGCTGAGGTAAGGGATCCGAGGTTATGTACCATGTTGCACTTAAAGGATACTGGCAAGCAGCCTGGAACCGGCCCCCGCCGCGGTCACCGTCTCAGGGACAGCTGCATGCCCACCGAATCACTCTCACTTGCTGAGATCCTACCCGGGCGGTTTTGCACCTGAGGCAAATCCCTCCGAAACCCAACAACCTTCGGAGCCCTTACCCCTCCTGCTGCCATGACGATGATCGACGAACCTGTCGAGAGAAAAACACCTTCACAACACAAGGAAACAAGGGAGGGAGCTTCTCACCTAGCGCCTGACTGTGCGCGCTCTGCCCCTCGCCCATTCAAAACTAGCCTTCCAGCTCCACCCACGCCTTCTTCCAACCCCTTCCCATCTAACTTAACCCCTTACCTTCCGGCAGGCTACACTATCATGTGCGGCCTTCCAGATTCCCCTGCGCTACACTTCCAGGCCTTATCTTGATAGTAGCAACAGCCTAGCCTTCCAGTTCACAACACCCAATATATATTCAAATAACACAGACGACCACCATAATGGATTTAATAGGCCAAAGCAGCCCGTTTATTAACCAGAATATAAAGACTCATAACATATAACTTCAGAGAGCTGAGGTAAGGGATCCGAGGTTATGTAACATGTTGCACTTAAAGGATACTGGCAAGCAGCCTGGAACCGGCCCCCGCCGCGGTCACCGTCTCAGGGACAGCTGCATGCCCACCGAATCACTCTCACTTGCTGAGATCCTACCCGGGCGGTTTTGCACCTGAGGCGAATCCCCCCGAAACCCAACAACCTTCGGAGCCCTTACCCCTCCACCACGAACCGACGTGACCCCTCACGGCAGAGAGGCCCACCACACCCTTAACGCTCTCTGAATGCCCTCTTCGATCCCGAGCGCCCAAAGATCCGTTCCGACGTCGTTCAAGTGAACCCCATCCCTGCTGAGAAGCAGGTGGAGGTCACTCTCCAGCTCGACATGCCTGATGGCCACACCCCCATTGTGCACAAAGAATCTCGCCACCTCCTTATTCATTTTTACCCTGGCCTTGTTAATTTTACTCACAGACCGAGCCAATCTCCACTCAGATCTGGCCACCACGTCTGACCACACTAGCACCGTAGCTGGGAACTCCCTCTTCAGTCTTAGGAAATCAAACTTGATATCCCTAATGATCACCCTCGTGGATTTTGAGGCAATGTCATTGCCCCCGACGTGCAAAACCAGCACATCTGGGGCCCTATCCCATTCAGCATACCTACGGATCTCGGGCAAAACCCGTGACCACACCATACCCAGGAAACCTAACCATCTGATAAGGACTTCCTGTCTTGGAAATCCCAGTTGACGCCCTTCTGGGCAGACCGCAGCTCTTCTCGCGCCCCTAGAGACATAGGAGTGTCCGAAGATCCAGACTAAGGTTCGTCGTCCTGCAAAAACGATAAAAGCAAGACAAAAAGGGAACAAAACTAACACCCAATTCTCAATGACAACTGCATCTTACATCAAATGTGGCCTGACGTAGGACCTATATCTCAATGAGTCCCATCTACCTATCCTTTTGACTACCTCCTCACCGAGCCCCCAGCGCGCAAGCCTCAGTTGCCGCCCCTATGCGAAACGAGTGGGAGGCAAATTCTCCGGGAGGAAGGCCAACTTTTGCAAGGCACTTGCGAAAAATTGCGGAAAACTGAAAACGCGAGAGGGGAGAACCATCCGCATGCGCTAAGAAAACCGGGGCCGATTGCGGCCTTGACTGCAAGAACCTGACAACCATCTTCCTGGGGCACAATAATCCCCCTGTCTGAAAAAGTGTGATAACCTTACCCTTGCCCGCATGGTCTGTTTTTGACTTGCGCAAAGTGATGGATACCGCTTCCTCCTGCAACGACACATCTCTGGCGAGGATGCCTCCCACCGTGGATTTTGACCTACTCACCAATTCCCCCACCCGGAACGCCCCAAAGAAGGCCAACACAAAAGCAGTGCTGAAAAGCATCACCTCACTTTGGCAAGAGCATATCCCCTGCAGAGCCAGAACCACCTTACTCAGGACCTCAAATGTGACAGGGCGCCTCGAATCCCTTGTGGAGAATCCTGCTCTAAATCCTTTCATCGCCTGCCCCACCCTAAAATCCTTGGTGACATCCCTTTGACCCCTGGACTTAAACAAAAAGGCCAATGCCGCCAATTTTTTGGACGTAGCTGCCGCTGAAGTGCCCTCCGCAAAGTTATTCCCTACAAAGAAAAGGAGCAAGCACGCTAGATCCTCGTCCGGCGAGCAGCCCCCAACCTGAGCCATCAAAGCGTCCCACGCAGTCCAAACAGGACGACTCTGCAGCCCATGACGACTCTGATAGGGACCTTCTAGTCAGCTGGTCGATCACCCGAAAGGCATTGTCCACATCGCCTCTGGACAGGGAACCCCAATCTCTTCCGCTGAAGGTGCCGCTGCCCGGAACTTGTCCCACTGGAAGCGAGATCAGCAATGGTGTTGTCCACCCCGGGCAAGCGTACCGCAAAGATGCAAATATTCAACTGCAAACAAATCAAGACTAAATGTCTCATTACCCGCACAACCGGGGGCGAAAAAGCTGTAAATTTGTTCACTGCTAGTACTACCCCCAAATTGTCACAATTGAAGCGGATACGCCTGTTGGCCAGGCGCTGACCCCACAATTGTACTGCCATGACTATTGGAAACAGCTCCAGCAACACCATGTTGGTCGTAAGACCAGCCTCCACCCACGAAACGTCCCAGGGGGCTGCGCACCACTCACCTGCCATAAAGATACCAAATCTGTGGGCGCCCGATGCGTCCGTGAAGAACTCGATGTCAAAGTTACTCACCTCCTCTTCCATCCAAAGGGATCTGCCATTGAAATCCTGCCAAAAGGTCGACCAGACCCTCAGATCCTCCCTCATGTCTGCCTTAATCCGAATCCGATGATGAGGAAACGAAACACCGGCTGTGGCGTTCGACAACCGCCTGCAGAAAATGCGCCCCATTGGCATTATTCTGCAGGCAAAGTTCAGTTTGCCCAGTAATGATTGGAGGTCCCTTAAAGTAATTTTTCGTCTTACCGCTACCGACTGGATGGTAGTCTGGAGATCCCTGACCTTATCACTCGGGAGGCTACATTCCATGGCTACCGTGTCAATGCAAACCCCCAAAAACTTCAGGGATGTGGTCGGGCCTTCGGACTTTGCTAATGCTAGGGGAATACCAAACATTTCGCATATCCGGTACATCGCAGCCAAGGCAGCCGTGCAATCTGGCGAGCCTGCCCCCCCATAAAAAGAAAATCATCCAAATAATGCAACACGGATCGAATTCCGGAAATTTCCCTTACCACCCACTCAATGAAACAACTAAACTTCTCAAAGAACAAACAAGAAACCGAGCAGCCCATAGGGAGGCAAAGATCCACAAAGTACTTATTCTCCCATACGATCCCTAATAGCCTGAAACTGGATGCATGAACCGGGAGCAGCCAAAAGGCCGATTCTATGTCTGTTTTAGCTAACAGGGAACCTTGACCCAACCTCCTAACCTACCTGAGTGCTACATCAAATGACGTATACGCTACAGATGTGTCTTCAACCGACAAGCCATCATTGACTGACGACCCTTTCGGAAAGGACAGGTGATGTATCAGGCGGAATGCGCCTGGTTCCTTTTTTGGGACAACCCCTAGTGGTGAAACAATTAGGTCATCAATTGGGCAACTATCAAATGGTCCTGCTACTCGACCCGCTGCCATCTCCTTATCCAATTTGGATGACACCACTTCAGGAAATTCCCCTGCCAAACTAAGGTTCCTATGAGGAGCTCCGCCCCGCGCCGTGCATTGACTGGGAATAATAAAACCTGACGAAAACCCCTGCCGTAAAAAGGCCGCATCATCCGCACGCGGATACTTACAAAGGAACGGCTCCATCTTTTGAACTTTCACCGGAGTCCTCCCTCTTGCTTCCAGCATCTGACGCCCTCCCCTTACGCTGCTTGTAACTAGTGTTGGGCGAACAGTGTTCGCCACTGTTCGGGTTCTGCAGAACATCACCCTGTTCGGGTGATGTTCGAGTTCGGCCGAACACCTGGTGGTGTTCGGCCAAACTGTTCGGGGTAGCCGAACTGCTGAATGCATGGCCGAACAGGGCCCCTGTTCGGCCGAACAGGGCCCTGTTCGGCCGAATACTGCCCCCCATGGGGTCGCAGGCATAAGGGGGGAGCATGCCCCGATCGCGGGGGGGGGTCGGAAATTCCCCCCACCCCCTCCGCTAGCGCTCCCCCCTCTGCCCGCTTCCCCATACAAAAAGTTTAAAGCAAGTTCAATAGTACCTGGTGGCACTGGCTGGCAGTGGAGTGAGGAGGAGGAGGAGTCCGAGTAGCAGAGTGACGTTGAGGCCGGGCAGCGGGCGGTTCAGCGCTAGTACCCTTGTGGTACTTCCGCCCTTTCTCTGACCTCACGTCCTCGTATGCGTCATCACGCAGAGGACGTGAGGTCAGAGAAAGGGCGGAAGTACCACAAGGGTACTAGCGCTGAACCGCCCGCTGCCCGGCCTCAACGTCACTCTGCTACTCGGACTCCTCCTCCTCCTCACTCCACTGCCAGCCAGTGCCACCAGCCCAGGTACTATTGAACTTGCTTTAAACTTTTTTTATGGGGAAGCGGGCGGAGGGGGGAGCGCTAGCGGAGGGGGTGGGGGGAATTTCCGACCCCCCCCCGCGACCGGGGCATGCTCCCCCCTTATGCCTGCGACCCCATAGGGCCCCCAAAATGGGCATGTTCGGGGGTCCCATTGACTCCCATTGAGTTCGGCGTTCGGGCCGAACATGCCGAACATCTGGCCCATGTTCGGCCTGTTCGGCCCGAACCCGAACATCCAGGTGTTCGCCCAACACTACTTGTAACATCTGGACGCGGGATGAGATCCGCCGCACCCCGAGGACTCGTGCTTGAAACGGCACGAGGAGCCGAATCTACATTTGCCGTCATTAAAGTGCCAGCACAACCACTTTGTTTTGTTGCCTGTTTTTCCTGTGACGCCTGTGCCCTCCTGTCCTCGAAAGGACTGCTGCCCGGTTGCTGGGATCATCAGACTCATCCACAATTCTATATCTTTGTGGTTCCAGGCCAGCACACCGACGGCCGAACCGCCTTTCTCTGCCTGAAAAGCTCGTCATACTTGAGCCATGCGTCGCCACCGTACCTCCTGTAGGCCTCTCCGATCGCATTCTGGTAGCAAAAAAGTGATGAACAGCACTCGGGATTCTTTTCACCGATCATGCATGCCAGGATTTCAAAGGCCTGCAGCCAGTTTGGAAACGTGCGCGGAATCAAACGATATCTGCGCCGTTCTTCCTCCTCCTTTTTGGATTCGGTAGACTTTACCTTATCCAGATTAAACTTGGCTAACGGTAACAGTGAAAAAATTTCCACAAACTCACCTTTCCAGATGCATTCGCGAACCTCGGTTTTTAAATGGATCCCCAGCGGCCCCGTAAGGCAAAGGTACATCTCTGCCTTTGCCGCGTCAACTAACCTAACCACCTCCGTTTCATCAGCTTTTGACCCCTCCCCGGACACCTCGGTGGTCTGGACAGCTGCCTCTGAACTGCCCGGTGCCACTGCTGATGACACAGCCGGATTTGGCTCCGGCTGCGCCTCTAGCTGCGTTGCGGGGGAAGCCCCTCCCAGCTGCTGCCCTGCTAACCCGTTACCGCCTGAAATCTGTAGTGCCGGCTGAGGAACCCCCCAAGCGGTGACAGGCGCCTGCATCTGACCAGCCCATGCCCCGACTGGTGACCCAACAACTGTAGGGCCCCCCCCCCCCCCCCCCAAGCAAATTTCTCATGCCAGCCATAAAGGATTCCAATGCGGGGATAATAACTGCCTGAGGATTAACCCCCCAGCCCCCCCCCAAGCTGAGCTGGAACCCCTAGTGTCCCCAAACCCACCCCACTTGACATGCTGGTGATATTAGCATTGGTAATGGCCTCACCTGGTGGCGCAGGGGCACGGACCTGCCCGACCGCTGATCCGGATCCTGATGCACTTGCTGCTCCGTCATCTTGCCGTGAGGCTGTGTCCCCGGAGCCCCCGACTCTGTTGGTAGGCCCCAAGCCCTGCCTGGCTGCTGCTCTGCTAGGCTCTGTCATCTTGCCTCCCACTCCTGGATGCCCCAGCCTCCTCTCCTTCACTCTCCGTGCTGGCCGTCCTGAGAAGACCCCTGGGCCCCCGCCGCACTCTGGGAAGAGGCGGTGCCCGTGCTGCCAGATCTGTTTCCTCCCTTCTTTGGCTTGGAGGTGCGAGCGGCCTGGGAAGAGGCCGCCGCCCCCCTCTTGTCCGCTGCAGATCCGCGCTTTCCTCCTCCTGATGTGCCGCTCTTGCTGCTGGTGCTCCTCCCGGCTGACCCACCTGCCCCAGATTGTTTTTTAGCAGGGGGCACCTGAGGGTCAGTTGCTGCGCTCCCGCTGCTCCGCCCCGACCGCGAGGTCGGCTCCGGGCTGAGCCGCTCGGGTGGCCTGGAAGTCCTCCGTCCGGTCTCCTGCTGCTGTCCACTGGGACCCGCCGCCATCTGGATCTGGACCCACTCCGGTCCCCTGGACGCCGCCTCCGTCCTTATGCGCTCCACCAAGGCCTCCACATCCAACATGCTGCAGACCGGCGAGGTAGGTCCGTGCAGCTTCTCACCTAGCGCCTGACTGTGCGTGCTCCGCCCCTCGCCCATTCAAAACTAGCCTTCCAGCTCCACCCACGCCTTCTTCCAACCCCTTCCCATCTAACTTAACCCCTTACCTTCCAGCAGGCTACATTATCATGTGCGGCCTTCCAGATTCCCCTGTGCTACACTTCCAGGCCTTATCTTTACAGTCTTTTACTTGAATAAAATTGTTGAAATGTGAGAGTGAGTGGTGACCCGGAAGTTCTTATGTGGCCGGCGCCGTTTCAGGAAATTTGATTCTACCTGCCAGATGCCAGTTTTTGATTGGTTGCTGTGGTGGAATGGGGCCACTGAAAGAAGAAAAGATAAGTTGAAGTAAATCAGCATGAGGTAAGTAACAGTGATGAGCAAAAATGCTAATATTCTTTTGCATTAATTTTCGTGAAAATTATGTTAAATTCGATTGTCGAGCAAAAATTTTTGTGAAATTTATAAAAATATAAATTTTGTTTTTCGCAATTTTTTGCAGGAAACAAAATTACGATTTTTTTAAGTTTTTGCGTTACAATTGTTCCAGTAAAAATATAATTTTTATGCATTTTTGTGGTAAAAATATTGATTTTACGTGTTTTCACAGTAAAAATTATCGATTTTCTCATTTTCGCAATAAAGACAAAAACAGGATCATTTAAGAAATGTCGCGAAAATTGTCTCTAATCAAAAATACAAAATACAAAAAATACAGTTTTTTACAACACTGCTAAGTACCACAGCAATGTTTTATTTCCACAAGTTCCGGTCAGTTGTCATTTAAATAACAGGACAAAGAATGATTCCCTTCCCTGTCACATTCATTTCAAAGTTATTATTAACTTAATAACTTTAACCGTTAAACATTATTAACTTTCAACGTTTTTATTAACTGAAGCGAGAGGAATATGGAGGCTGCCATATTTATTTCCTTTTAAAGAATGCCTGTTGCCTGGCAGCCCTGCTGATCCATTTGTCTGCAATAGTGTCTGAATCACACCAGAAACAAGCATGCAGCTAATCTTGTCAGATCGGACAGTAATGTCAGAAACCTCTGATCTGCTGCATGCTTGTTCAGGGTCTATGGCTAAACGTATTAGAGGCAGAGGATCAGCAGGGCTGCCAGGCAACTGGTATTGCTTAAAAGAAAATAAATATGACCTTTAATGCAAATTTCAGACTGGTTCTCTTTAAAGAGAATAACAAATCAAAACAAAACCCCTGAGTACTTTCTTTTCATCTGGAAATAACGTATATTAACATTTGTTGTCCTCATTTCTTAGAGCTGCTTTCTTAAAGTGGAGCCGAGATGAACTTTTACTCATTGCATAATTGTGTTCCTTTGTTTATAGGGCATTCCTCAAGCCAAATACTTTTTTGTTTTTGTTTTAATACCCTAATTCCATATAAACTAAACAAGCCACGCCCACAGGTTTTCAGAGAGCCTTGGCAGTAGCAAGG
The DNA here is from genome assembly GCF_040937935.1 of Hyperolius riggenbachi. Lineage (NCBI taxonomy): Eukaryota > Metazoa > Chordata > Amphibia > Anura > Hyperoliidae > Hyperolius > Hyperolius riggenbachi. Next base: position 46,055,672 of record NC_090651.1, on the reverse strand, counting down.
GCTCATGGGAGCTCAGTCTGGGCAGGAGGAGGGGGAGGTATTACTAGCCAGAGATTTCAGAGGCAGAGGGGAGGAGGAGGGAGGAGGAGGAGGTGGGATTAGGTTTTTTTCATAGAAGATGCAGATAAGCTTGCCTCTGTGTAATGTTTACAAACAACATGGCTGCTGTCATTGTATCACAGGAAGAAAGAATCATATTCTATTAAAGCTGTTTGCAGCTAGATTTTCTGTGTAAACTATCTAAACTTACTTGTTCGTTTTTCATCTCGGATCCGCTTTAATGCTCTTTGCATCTAATACTAACCATCCTAAATGAATGAATACATGAATAAATAAAACAAATACCGTATATGAAATAAATTGTACATTTTTTAGTTCTGCTTGCATGTGTTAAAAGGTTTGCTTGAACACATTGTAAACATTTAGCAAGTTATATTTATACACGCATATTTAACTAAAAAAAAAAAAAAAAAAAAAAAGATATTGAGACTGATAAGACTAATTGTAATTATACGCTTAGGAGACTTTCACCTATAATTTCCTCTCTGCGTTTTATACACCCACGCTGTTATTTGCATATGATATGTCATATTTTTTAAGTTGAATGTGATTAAATGTTAAAATATTTTTGAGAGCTTAACTACAGGGGAAGAACATCGGTAATAGTTTTAACTGGCGTTGAACTTTTTTTTTTACTTCTTATTTCTACCTGAGATTGAATGGTAGCACTGTGAGGGCTCGTTCACACTAAGGGCGTTTTTGCCCTTTTTTTTCCAAGCGCAGGTGATTTTCAAAACTCGTGTGCAATGATTCCCTATGAGAGAGTTAACATCTTAGTGGTTCGTTTCCGATCCGCTCAGCAAAGCTCTGCCAGTACCATTTTTGAAGCGTTTTGCCTCAATGAAAGGTATAGGAAAAAGGCAAAACGCTCACAAAATCGCTTGTGCGGCGATTGCATTCGCGGTTTTAAGAATAAATACATTGTATTTATTTTTTTCTGGATCAAAGAGCTCATTTCTTGACTTGCGTCTTAGAAAAGCGGTTTAAAAAAAACTGCAGCGCCCACCCGAGCACCGGGAGAAGAAAAAAAATTGCCCACAAAATCGAAAATCGATGGCGTCAGCGATTTTGATTTTAGATGTGAACGAGGTCTTAGACCTTATTCAACTCCCTTTTTTTTTCTTAATTTTTTCACCCAGGTGATATTTCCACACCTCATCCCTTTACAGGGAACCTGAAGTGAAAGGGATATGGAGGCTGACATATTTATTTCCTTTTAAACAATACCAGTTGACTGGCTATGTGTGCGCCAAATTTCATTCAAATCCGTTCAGCCATTGTTGCGTGATTGAGTAACAAACACCCAAACATGCAAACTTTTGCATTTATAATATTAGTGATTTTTTTTTCATGGTTAGCAGCTCTTTTTATTGATTGGCTGTATTCTAGATGGTACCCTTCTAATCTCCTCTAACCTATACTAGCACTAACCCTCCTACCGATACGCCTGACACTAACCTTCTAACCAATACGGCCAACATTAACCCTCCAACCGATACGCCCAAATCCAGATTTACCATAAGGCATTGTAGGCATGTGCCTACAGGCTCCTGATGATGGAAAGGCAGCTAACTCCCCTCCACAAGTGCCTCCCTCCCGCCTTACCTATGCAGAGTCTTGAGCAGAGCGTAAATGAGAGTTTACTCACCCAGCTCTCGGCATTCCACTGGTGAGATCTCCCTTCAGCCGGGGTCACCTCTAGCTACTGAGGATACCTCTGGCTACCTAATGCTAAGAGACACCTGTAGCTATGATGGGCAAGAGAAGTAAAGAAGAAGGGATAGCTGGGCCAGCCAGCACACTTGCGGTGCAGTTCGGTGGGGTTTTTTAGGTTCATGGAAGAGGAAGTCTAAGGTGCCAGGACATCTGTGCCTATTGGCTCCTGTGAGGTAAATCCAGGCCTGGACACGCCCAACACTAACCTTCCTATTGATACACCTAACACTACCGTTCCTACCAATACACCTAACACTACCAAATCTGGCACCATTTATCAATCTTCCATTGCCACTTGCTAAACATTTGCAAAATATTTGCCAATGCCCACCGGCATTTTCCGAACACATACCAATGGTGGCCACATTTTGTTAAACACTTACCCCACTGGCTGCACCTCTTGTGCCGCTTACCAAACTCCGCACTAAAAGAATCCTCCCCAGCACCCCATAGCCACAATTAATATTGTGGTCTAGTAACAGGAGTTGCCATGGTACCAACATGAAATAATAACTAATGCCTAAAGAGCAGCACAACTGTGATCTTCAGGAGGGTCCTGGACAGTGGCAGGATCATGGAAAGCCAATGGAGGATCCAGATGTTACCCTCGTCTTTGGTAAGTATCTTTTTTTTTTTACCCTTAAAGTGAACCTTAAGTCCCCCCAAAAAAATGAGATGAACTCACCTGGGGCTTCCCTCAGCCCCCTGCAGCCGATCGGTGCCCTCGCAGCTCCGCTCCGATGCCTCTGGACCCGCCGGCGAGCACTTCCGGTTTGGCCGTCACCGGCCGACAGGCTGGGAACGCGAGTGATTGTTCGCGTTCCCAGCCTGTATATCGCCCCCTATGCTGCTATTGCGGCCAGGAGGTCGCAATAGCAGCATAGGGGGCGATATACAGGCTGGGAACGCGAACAATCACTCGCGTTCCCATGCCTGTCGGCCGGTGACGGCCAAACCGGAAGTCGCCGCCGGCGGGTCCAGAGGTATCGGAGCGAAGCTGCGAGGGCACCGATCGGCTGCAGGGGGCTGAGGGAAGCCCCAGGTGAGTTCATCTCATTTTTTGGGGGGGGACTTAAGGTTCACTTTAACTTGGCCTTGGGTTCACTTAAAATTAACATCAGGATTTCTCCTCATTTTCTAGAACTTGCTCCCAACAAACTTTTTTTAAATTTTCCTTGAGTTTTATTCAGACAGGCCTTCACTTGTCCGGGGCAGCCCCTAACTATTGCGTGACCTTTCCTGGCAGTGGCTGGCAGTAATAAACCTTCACTCTCCATATATTTGATTCCCCACAGATGAGATTTTGTGGTGCAGTCACATGAATAAATCTGGTGTTTTATTCCCCTTCTTGGACTTTGATTTAGTGGTTAATGTTCCCATAATCTGATGGATGATAGATATTTGATTCAATATATTCCAAGCCCAGCAGCTAATAAATTAGATTCCTAGTGTAATATAGAGAAGTTGGCTTTGCAATGTGTTCTCTCTTTTTTTTTTTTTCTTTTCACATCCAGAAAGCCTTGAAACAAACTAATATTTTTGCATGCCCGACGCGTTCCATCCCCGCTTCACGCGCTGCTCTTGGCAGATTTAAATATTTGAGTTCAACAGCATCGAAAGCACATGAGTTGAACCTGGATTATTACGAGAGGGAGAAGGTCAGGGCTTCAAAGTAAAGGCTAAATGGAGGCACCAGATGAGGCGTACCAAATGCTTTCAGACCGTCGTCTAAAATGAATTTGAGGACAAATTTGCATATGAAAATGTGATGGCTAACCGTGTAGCAACTGCTTAAAAAAATATATATGTATTTTGAAGTAAAACTTTATTTTAAACAGCCAATTTGGTAAAATCTAAGATCCTAGATTGTTTTCCCAATGTTCCTTAGAGGATATAGGTGGGCAGCAGTGGCGTAACTACACTTCATGGGGCTCTCCAGTGAAACTTTGAGGGAGCCCTCCCCAATGTTCAGACCTCTTCCATTGCCTCTTCCTCCCCTTCATGGCCTTGGGGCCCATCTCCAGGGCAGTTTCTAGGCTAAATTGCACCCAGGGCGAGGCTGTAGAAATTGCGCCACCTTCCCTCCCACCCCCATGGACTCGCAAACCCTTACTCTTTTAGGGTCACACAGCCAAAGGTCACAAGTAAATCTGCCTACCTACTAGTGACCAGCCATTCATCCAGGAGGATGCAGGGGTCAGGAAATCACACATGCCGAGAAAGCCCGAAAAGCCGACTCCTCCATGGGCGCCGCTCACTGACAGCCTGCAGTACCGCTACAGGACATGAGGTGTCATCGCGCGGTGGTGACATGATGATGACTTGAAGTCGGACGCAGGCAGCCTAGGAGGAGTCAAGGAAGGGGATTGAGCTGGTAATCTTCTTTCTTCTTCCATTTGGCTGCACTAACGTCATCATATCCCTAGCGGTTATGTCCTTCTGCCTGCACCCCCTTCTTCTACTTGCCAGTCTGCGCCCAGGGCGGCCGCCCTGCCCGCACTGCCCAAGAAACGGCCCTGCCCATCTCACAAGGATCATAAAACAAGTGTGGCCATCATTATCTTCACTCCCATAACAAGTGTAGCCTCATCTGAAGGATAGTCCCCTGTATCGGAGGGAGGGAAGGTTAGTAGTTGGGACCCACCCACAACTCTGGGCCCCCCTGTGATCGGAGGGGCTGCTCCCCTCTAGTTATGCCACTGGTGGGCAGGTATGGTAAGGAATATAGGAATTTAGGAAGACCTAGGTATTTGAAATAGTATAACTCTGTAATTTTTACATAACTTCATTTTGTATAGTATTGGCAGTCTGAAAGCGGACCCAAACCAAACTTTTTTTTAGTTCAAAATATTTAGTTGCACCGCTCTGACACACACAATGATAAATAAACACTCCTTCAAGCCTATTAACATTTCAGTGCATGCTTTTCACCCTTCTCTTTTCATAACTAGTGTTATACAGGTGGCAGCCATTAGCAATTCCTCCATCTACTCCACCAGTCTGCCGGTTTCTGTCCCGGCAATATGAAAGGAAAGGAGGGGTTCCTCCAATAAATGTAAAATATTTTATATTTGTCATCATGCAGCTGAAAAAAGGCTGCTATTTATTATTCTAATTTAGAAAATAGATTTTATTTCTGAAATCTTGAATTTTTAATTTGCGTCCACTTTAATGATTACAGATTTTCTATTTGTAACATGAATTATTTGTAATCACTTGCTGAGAAGAATACATGGATTTTTGGCAAAAAAATGTTGACTTGGCGTTATTGGGGCACAGTTAATTAGGTGTTGCAGTTAATTCTATTCTACATAATTTGATCTCCTCCTTTCCAGCTAACTCACCTTGGCACCTAAATCTAACCAAACACTTAAAGAGACACTGAAGCAAAAAAAAAAAAAAATGAGGATATAATGAATTTGGTTGTGTAGTACGGATAATTACTAGAACATTAGTAGCAAAGGAAATATTCTCATATTTTTATTTTCAGTTATATAGTTTTTTTTTTTTTATAACATTGCATCATTCTCTAATATTTGCAATTTACACACTACTCAGCATTCTAAATGATTTTACAGAGCAGGCCAGTGAACTTTTGAACTGTCCTCTGCAGAAGAAAAAACAATACAATGACTGACAGTTGAGATAACAAGCTTCAGAAGACAGAGCTCTCTGCAACTTTGAAAGTCACGGAGCTCAATGGCTCTTTTACATAGATAACAGCTGGATTTTCTTAACTCTTCCAGTATTGGAAACAATATTAACAATTAGACTCATATCTCTGCTGCTAATGTTGTATTTCTTAGCTGTACTACACATACAAATCATACCATCATATTTTTTTTTTGGGGTCTGTGTCTCTATAAGATGCATACACACGCTCGCCTAACTCGGCAGAGATGGCCCTGACTGTCTGTCTCTGCCGAGAATCTAGCTAGCATGTGTACAACTACCCAGCTACGTCACCAAAAGTTCTAGAGCACCAGATTATCTTGGCCAAGGTCATTGCTCATCTCCTTAACCAGCCCCACAGAAGCTGATCTGTTGTATGTTGCACTGTCTTAAACTTTGGGCTCACCATTGCCCCTTTTGCAAAAGGAAATTACCTCAAAAGTCCACCTACACAATGCTGTGATCATTTTTGAAGTGACCCAAGTGGTCATTGGAAATCACTTCCTGGGTGACCATATCCTCTGGTGGTAATCATTGATATTTGGAAGCCCTGCAATTTTTTGTTTTTTAAAGAGGAACTGTAACGACAAAACGGCCCCTGGGGGGTACTCACCTCGGGTGGGGGAAGCCTCAGGATCCTAATGAGGCTTCCCACGCCGTCCTGCATCCCTCGGGGGTCTCGCTGTAGCCCTCCGTACAGCCGTGACGCAATATTTACCTTCCTGGCTCCTGCGCAGGCGCTCTGATGCCTCTCGGCGCCGAAGTAGGCGGAAATACCCGATCGCCGTCGGGTCTGCTCTACTGCGCAGGTGCAAGTTTCCGGCGCCTGCGCAGTAGAGCGGACCCGACGGAGATCGGGTATTTCCGTCTATTTCCGTGCCGAAAGTCGCCACAGCGCCCCCACTGGAGCCAGCAAAGGTAAATATTGAACTGACAGTCGGCACAGTCGCCGGCTGTTTGGAGGGCTGTGGCGAGACCCCCGTGGGACAGAGGACGGCGTGGGAAGCCTCATTAGGATCCGGAGGCTTCCCCCACCCGAGGTGAGTACCCCCCAGGGGAGGTTTTTGTTGTTACAGAGTCTCTTTAAGTAGCTCCTCCAGTAACTACTGTGCTGTTCAGGAATCTTGGCCACAATGTTTATTATATAAAGAGCTTTTCCGCAGTCTATTCACAGTTGGTGATAAGCACTAATTAGACATGCTAATCTGCTTAAACAAACAGAACACCGAGAAATGAATTTCTTCAGCAACTATATGTGGAATAAAGACTATCATTGTGGTCTGTGCAAGAGTTCGGGTACACTTTTAAACAATCAAAGAGCAGGCTAGTCAGTCAGATCTTGATCATTTCAGTTTGTGGGCAAATTGTATGCAGCCTGAAAATGAACCCCTCCCAGGACCTAGGTCCTGACATCACAGTGCAGGAGCCTTGTTGCATTGTGGGAAAAACTGCCAATCAAGCAACCAGTATCTCCCTCTGCGCATATGGACTCTATATCTATAAAAAACACAACCTTTTAGCCTATGGCATTGTAAGTGGGTGTGGTTATGGATAATGGAAGTCGGTGCTGTCTGTTTTTTTTGTTTTTTTTTTCCATTTCTGCCAGCAGTAAAGATGATGACATTCTTGATCACTGTTCTATTTTTTACTTCTCACTTTGTAAAGTATTGATTTATTTGTTTTTCTCCTTTTCGCTAAAGTTCCCCTGTAAGTATTTTCTACATCGCTCAGTTTTTGCCAGGCTTCAGATAAGCTTCAGTTGCCATAAATATCTTTACTCAGAGCTACCTCTTGCCATAGAAACAGTTGTCTTGACTCTCAATTGGCAGGACTACAGTGGCTATTTCAGGACATCATCACTCCCACATGCCGCCTTCTACTTCCTCCTCCAGCACGCTGAATAAATTGCCTGGCAGCCATAACTAAACGCAATGCTCCACTTCTCTACACAAGTAATTTTATCATTTAACACTTATTGGAATATATCATTACATTATTACCTAAGGTTTTCTAAAAATACCAGAAATGCCAAAGTGTGCATGAATGGAGCTAATGACAGTACTTAAATGGTGTTATGAGCTTCCTGAAATTGCCCTGTCCCTGCTCATGTAAGTGGGCCACTGATTTTCCCGCCAAAACATTAAATGAAGTCAGTGGTGTAGCTAAGGAGTTGTGGGCCCCAATGCAAGTTTTACAATGGGGCCCCTTAAGCACTCTATACATAGCAATTGATACGGCGCACCAAAACATGCCAATGGCAACTACAGTGTCAGAGGTGCAAGAAGGGAATGGGGAACAGTTTATTAATGATTACTACCATTTAAAGTATCTATAGAAGTGATTATTATGAGTACAGGACCACTAGAGAGCTAATACTGTAGTTGACGGAGAGCCCTTCGGGGCCCCTCTGGCCCAAGGGCCCTGATGCGGTGGCTACCTCTGCAACCCCTATTGCTATGCCCCTGAATTAAGTTTTTGATCTTGTCAAAGGTGCTAATCGTGGATAAAGTAATACTGAACCAACTTTGAAAGCAACGTTAGATACTCACCTATGTAGAGGAATGGTTCTGAAACCCATAGAGTCTTGGTCCTCTCTCTGTACCCTTGCCCCCCCCCCCCCCCCCCATTTGGAAGGCTTCAAAATTACTTGTGTCACTGAGTACTTCTAAAGATGGGCAGCAGGTCCAAGAGTTTTATACAGCGAGTTTCCATGCATTTTATTTACCTTACGACCTCCTAACGCCAATTGACGTCAAGTCCTGGGGGCGTGTATTGAAGGGGAACGTACGCACGGATGCACACACATCGCTGCTTGAGTAAGAGTGGAGCTCCGTGAACAGTCTGCCGGCAGCGATCATTGCTGGCTGACTGTTAGATGGCAAAACCGCCATTTATTTACATTGTACAGCACTGCGATCTAGCACAGCGCTGTACGGGGACAGCTCCATCACTGAGTACTTCTATTGGCTCAGAAGTCAGAAGATGATCGCCTCTTATAGGCTGATGCCTATGAGAGACGATTACACTGATTGGCTCTTGGGGGGGAGGGAGGATTGGACGAAAATTTTTTTTTTATTAAAAACTCTTTTTATTAAAAAAAAAGAGGAACATTTAAATTAATTTAAAAAAAAAGTTTCAGCAGCAATCAGATGCCACCAACAGAAAGCTCTGTTAGTGGCAAGAAAAGGGGCAAAATGTATTTGTGTACTAAGTTGTATGGCAGTGCAGCAAGCTGTTAAAGCTGCAGTGGCCTGAATTGTAAAAATAGCCTGGTACTGGGGGGGTGTAAGCCTGTGGTCCTCAACTGGTGAAAGTGTACCTGTGGTGTAAATAAGTTCCTTTAGAGTCTTCCTATACCATTCTCTGGTCCTCGTCACCAAGCGCGGACCCCCTGAAGATTACTGACAAGGGCTTGTCGGTAATCACATCAGGGCCATGCTCCTCTTCAGACATGAGCACAGCTGAACTACACGGCCGTGCTCATACCAAGACAGGAGCGTGGCCCCAATGTGCAGGAAGGTTGGAGAGCATGAGAAGTCTCCTCTCCATAGGTAAGTATTTACTTTTTAAAATTATTTATACCTCAGGTTTTCCAATTTTATTTTGGCCTCTTCCATATCACATATAAACTTGGAGAGAAAGATCACGCAATTATATGCATTTTACTAGCAACCACCCCCTGGCCCAACTGTGAGAGAATTGGATCGGCCAACAACAGGGGCACATACCTCTTGGCCCCTATTCAATTAACTTTTCTCCTGGTTAAGATTCCACCCAGGAGATAATTTTTCATCTTTTCTACAAAAAAATCTTTCAGCACCCAAATAGTCTCCTTGGCTATGTAATTAACTTGTCTCCTGAGAGTCCTCATATACTCACTCCAATCTGGATAGTCGCATATACCTTCAGTTTTAAGAAGGCACACTTTTAAGTTTTTTTCATAGATGATTTCATATCTTATCAATTAAATATCTTCTCAGTCCCAACCAATCAAGAAAATACTGTAAATAAATTAGATATTTATTTTTTGCCTATTTTTTTTTGTACTTTTCCATTGTTAAGTGATAAAAATTGCAATTGTAGATCAGTTGAAAAATTCAAGAGAAAAGTTAATTGAATAAGGGCTGTTTTCACCTTATTAATTATCTCCGCGTATCTAGTTAACTCATAATTGATCTCACCTTATAGTTGAGGTAAGGTGAAAAATAAGTAAGGGGAGAAATTTTGTGAGAGGTTTTGGGAACCAACCGGTAAGTGGCTTTCGCATCAGTGGCTTGTGTCATACCCATACAGTACCTTCCAACTTTTTGAGATAAAAAAGGGGCACTTAAAGAGACACTGAAGTCTCTTAAAAATCATCTTTTTATTATAAAATCCTGTGTAATATGATAACTCTACCTAAACCACCGCTGAAATCTATCTAAATCCCCCCCTAACTGCCCCCCCGCAAAATCCATGACTTTCTTAATCGTGGATTTTGCTGCTGTTGGAGGCAGAGCTATGAGCCGCAGCTCTGCCTCACACGCGTCTGTCAGTGGCAGATCTCCGCCTCTCCCCCGCCCCTCTCAGTGAAGGAAGACTGAGAGGGGCGGGGGAGAGGCGGAGATCCGGGCTGACAGACGCCTGAGAGGCAGAGCTGCGGCTCATAGCTCTGCCTCACATGGAAGCGCTGCCCGGATTGCCCCTGGGGAGTTTGGGGGGATTTAGTTAGATTACAGCAGCGGGGATGCGGCGGTTTAGGTAGGGCTATCATATTACACAGGATTTTATAATAAAAAGATGATTTATAAGAGACTTCAAAGTCTCTTTAAGCTACGCCATTGCCAGTTTGCCACATCTCTAATCACCTCCGCCACACTTTCATAGGAATAGTATGGTTTTTTTATAATTCATATCACGCTGATCCTTTCTATCCTGGTTCATTTTCCGTCATATTAACATTTGTAAATAGGAAATATATCAATTCAAAGGATGGGAATAACGTTTAGAGTAAAATAAACACATTTTTCATGAGAAAAATACATGTATTTACATAGATCTGTACATCAATCACAAAAGAGGGACAAATGAGGAAGAAAGAGGTTCTCAAAGAGGGACTGTCCCTCCAAAAGAGGGACAGTTGGGAGCTACCGATATGTCATACCCAGTATTCTGACAAACCTGGACATTAAAAAAAATTGACTATATAGGATGATTTTGAAAAAGCACTTTTTTCCCAGATAAAGAGGACAGGTTGAGTGAAATAGCTGAGTGCAAAAGTAAAAAAAAATAAATGCTGTGTAAGGGCCCGTTTCCACTAGAGTGAATCTGCATGCGTTTTCTGTATGCAGATTCGCATAACCAATATAAATCAATGGGCCTGTTTCTACTTGTCAGAAATTCTGTGCGGTGGACTGTGCAGAAAAAATCTGCACAGCAGAGCCGTCAGGATTCGCACACCGCAAGGTTAGTGTGCGATTGGCCTGTAATGTAATTACATTACAGGCGTTTTCGTTATGTGCATTTTTCATGCAAATTCGAGTACGTTTTCGCTTAAAATCAGTGTAAAAGCAGACAGGCACTGACATGGTTAAATTCGCATACTTACACACAGATGCGAATTTTAATGTGTTTTCACGTTGAAATTCGCATACATTCGCATGCAAATTCGTTTTCACGTTTTTCGCAACAGAATCGCACCACACTAGCGGAAACGGGCCCTTACTGTTATTACTGAAACCATACACAAAGAGTAAATTATCATTTTACTGTTGACGTTAAAAAGTAAAAAAAAAAGGGCAAAATTTTTTTTTCCGTTTGCCGATATTTAGAAGAATTTCAGCTTTAGTCTGCTGTGAAACCTAGATGTTACGAAATCATGTAGATGAGCTGTAGAAAGGTTTCTTGTCGCCTGCGACAAAGATCAGGGTGCGCAGGGAAGAAACGTTTTAATGATCAAAGCGCCCGTGACATGGTAAGCACTTTTCTGCGCAGATAAAAGGATGACACCAATTAGCAAATGAACTTATGTGAGAGCAAGTTCCAGAGCATTATCATCTGATCACAGGACGCCAGTTTACAAACCTATCGATCTGACAGGAAGAAAGAGAATAAATAAAATGGGAGCTACAAAGTGATTAAAGAAGTCCAGCACTCTGTAACATTTATATTTTAACCACTTTACCCCCGCGCGTACGTATTTCTCCGCCCCTTTTTCCATCCTTTAAAAACCAGGGACGGAGAAACACGTACTTTCCGCGTTCCCGACGCTGTCCGCGCTCCCGCTCGTAAACACGCCGCCCGCCGCTAGTAAAACCGCCGCCGCCCGCTCGCCCGGAGATCAATGAACGGGAAAATCCATTCCCGTTCGTTGATCTAAGCCCCACAATGACCCGCTGCTCTCCTATGGGCAGCGCGATCATTGTGAGAAGAAACTCACGTGTCCAGCCTCCTTATTCTTCCTCCAAGCTTCCGGAAGGAGGCTTGGAGGTCGCAATAAAGCAAAAAGTTACTGTGGCCATCTTGTGGCCAAATAGTAAACTACACCCTACACATTTTTCACATACAAATAAATGACTTTTACACACAAAATTAACTCATTACCTCCCACACTCCCCATTTTTTTTTTTTTTTGTAATTAAAAAAAAAATCAAAAATTTACAATTAAAAAAAATACATAATTAGTTACCTTAGGGACTGAACTTTTTAAATATTTAAGTCAAGAGGGTCTAACACTGTTACTTTATAAACTATGGGCTTGTAATTAGGGATGGACGCAAAACTGAAAAAAATGCACCTTTATTTCCAAATGAAATATTGGCGCCAAACATTGTGATAGGGACATAATTTAAACGGTTTTATAACCGGGACAAAAGGGCACATAAATTTCATGGGTTTTAATTACAGTAGCATGCATTATTTAAAAACTATAATGGCCGAAAACTGAAAAATAATTTTTTTTTCCCCACATTTTTCCTATTTTCCCATTAAAACACATTTAGAAAAAAATAATTCTTGGCATAATGTCCCACCTAAAGAAAGCCTAATTGGTGGCGGAAAAAACAAGATATAGTTCATTTCATTGCGATACGTAATGATAAAGTTATAGACGAATGAATGGAAGGAGCGCTGAAAGGTGAAAATTGCTCTGGTGGTCAGAGGGTAAAACCCCTCAGTGGTGAAGTGGTTAAAGTTCCTTTGCCACTGGCTTACAGTGGTGTCTGTTGGGCGGCCATATTGTTGTGAGTTGCCACCCACAGAAATGGCATAATTGCTTTGTCAATGAGGAAGTGGACTCCTTGGTCCTGATTTGAAATGTTTGGAGATGGGTGGACACCCTGCTTGACTCAGCAGCCCTCACATGTGTCATATCAAATAATAGACAGTAAAAATTGCTAAAAGGTGAGTAACATGGAGGTTGTGCAATTGTAGAGGCATGGAGTAAGGCCTTGTTCACATTGGCCTAAAAAGGACGTTTTAGCGGACCTTAACCTTGTCAACATACAAATACTCATCAAAGGACCTTTTCTCTGCCTGCCCTCCCAAGAAACAATTACAAATTAACACCTCACTAGCTCTCCTCTTAAAATCCTTTGGGATACTCAAGAAAGGCAGAAGGGGGCGGAGAGGTAGTGGATCCAAAAATAAACAGGGAAGCAACACCAGGCAAAGGGTAACAAGTTTGACAGTGAAGTCTAAAAAACATAGCTGCCCCCATGAAAGCTCAATCACAGCCACACTCTGCAATGCCAGATCGATAAATAATAAGACTGCAACTATACATGACCTAATAGAGCTCTCTGATTTGACCTTTCTGACAGCGACCTGGCTTGGGAAACATGCAGGCCCAACTCTTGAAGCAACCGTGTGACCAATTATTCAGTCTTGCTCTGTGAGAGACAAGTCCGCAAGGGTGGGGGTGGGGGGTTGCCATATGCTTCAGATCCTCTTTGAACATAAGGCCCCTGGCCATAGGCCCCACTGAAACCTTTGAATGTCTTGCAGCCCAACTGTCAGCAGAGATAAACATCAACATATTGCTCATATCCCGCCCCCCAGAAAATGGCGCAGCCTTTCTTAAAGAAATCTCTGAACTGTTATCCTGCCTTACAGTGGAACACCCTAGATGGATCATCCTGGGAGATTTTAATGCATGGGTGGATGATCACTAGTGTTGGGCGAACAGTGTTCGCCACTGTTCGGGTTCTGCAGAACATCACCCTGTTCGGGTGATGTTCGTGTTCGGCCGAACACCTGATGGTGTTCGGCCAATCTGTTCGGCCATATGGCCGAACTAAGAGCGCATGGCCGAACGTTACCCGAACGTTCGGCTAGCGCTGTGATTGGCCGAACGGGTCACGTGGTTCGGACCCGAACGCGCTCTGATTGGCCGAACGGGTCACGTGGTTCGGGTAAATAAATACCCGATCCACGTCATTTCTCCGCCATTTGTCTGTGGGTTTAGCTTTGGGTAGGCAGGCAGGGTAGTTCTCTCTCCAGCCAGGCTAGCCAGGGTCCCCCGGTCATTGTGTCGCTGCTGGGAATAGTAGTACACCGCTCACCCACACTATATAGCATTGAGTTTACTGCCACTCTGTCTCTGCTGGGAACAGTAGTACACCGCTCACCCTGTATAGCATTGTGCTCTGTGTCGCTGCTGGGAATAGTAGTACACCGCTCAGCCACACTATATAGCATTGTGTTTACTGTCACTCTGTGTGTCTGCTGGGAACACTAGTACACCGCTCACCCTGTATAGCATTGTGCTCTGTGTCGCTGCTGGGAATAGTAGTACACCGCTCAGCCACACTATATAGCATTGTGTTTACTGCCACTCTGTGTGTCTGCTGGGAACAGTAGTACACCGCTCACCCTGTATAGCATTGTGCTCTGTGTCACTGCTGGGAATAGTAGTACACCGCTCAGCCACACTATATAGCATTGTGTTTACTGCCACTCTGTGTGTCTGCTGGGAACAGTAGTACACCGCTCACCCTGTATAGCATTGTGCTCTGTGTCGCTGCTGGGAATAATAGTACACCGCTCAGCCACACTATATAGCATTGTGTTTACTACCACTCTGTGTGTCTGCTGGGAACAGTAGTACACCGCTCACCCTGTATAGCATTGTGCTCTGTGTCGCTGCTGGGAATAGTAGTACACCACTCACCCACACTATATAGCATTGTGTTTACTCCCACTCTGTGTCTCTGCTGGGAACAGTAGTACACCGCTCACCCTGTATAGCATTGTGCTCTGTGTCGCTGCTGGGAATAGTAGTACACCGCTCAGCCACACTATATAGCATTGTGTTTACTGCCACTCTGTGTGTCTGCTGGGAACAGTAGTACACCGCTCACCCTGTATAGCATCGTGCTCTGTGTCGCTGCTGGGAATAGTAGTACACCGCTCAGCCACACTATATAGCATTGTGTTTACTGCCACTCTGTGTGTCTGCTGGGAACAGTAGTACACCGCTCACCCTGTATAGCATTGTGCTCTGTGTCGCTGCTGGGAATAGTAGTACACCGCTCACCCACACTATATAGCATTGTGTTTACTGCCACTCTGTGTCTCTGCTGGGAACAGTAGTACACCGCTCACCCTGTATAGCATTGTGCTCTGTGTCGCTGCTGGGAATAGTAGTACACCGCTCAGCCACACTATATAGCATTGTGTTTACTGCCACTCTGTGTCTCTGCTGGGAACAGTAGTACACCGCTCACCCTGTATAGCATTGTGCTCTGTGTCGCTGCTGGGAATAGTAGTACACCGCTCACCCACACTATATAGCATTGTGTTTACTGCCACTCTGTGTGTCTGCTGGGAACAGTAGTACACCGCTCACCCTGTATAGCATTGTGCTCTGTGTCACTGCTGGGAATAGTAGTACACCGCTCACCCACACTATATAGCATTGTGTTTACTGCCACTCTGTGTGTCTGCTGGGAACAGTAGTACACCGCTCACCCTGTATAGCATTGTGCTCTGTGTCACTGCTGGGAATAGTAGTACACCGCTCAGCCACACTATATAGCATTGTGTTTACTCCCACTCTGTGTCTCTGCTGGGAACGGTAGTACACCGCTCACCCTGTATAGCACTGTGCTCTGTGTCGCTGCTGGGAATAGTAGTACACCGCTCACCCACACTATATAGCATTGTGTTTACTGCCACTCTGTGTCTCTGCTGGGAACAGTAGTACACCGCTCACCCTGTATAGCATTGTGCTCTGTGTCGTTGCTGGGAATAGTAGTACACCGCTCACCCACACTATATAGCATTGTGTTTACTGCCACTCTTTGTGTTTACTGCCACTCTGTGTCTCTGCTGGGAACAGTAGTACACCGCTCACCCTGTATAGCATTGTGCTCTGTGTCGCTGCTGGGAATAGTAGTACACCGCTCACCCACACTATATAGCATTGTGTTTACTGCCACTCTGTGTGTCTGCTGGGAACAGTAGTACACCGCTCACCCTGTATAGCATTGTGCTCTGTGTCGCTGCTGGGAATAGTAGTACACCGCTCACCCACACTATATAGCATTGTGTTTACTGCCACTCTGTGTGTCTGCTGGGAACAGTAGTACACCGCTCACCCTGAATAGCATTGTGCTCTGTGTCGCTGCTGGGAATAGTAGTACACCGCTCACCCACACTATATAGCATTGTGTTTACTGCCACTCTGTGTCGCTGCTGGGAACAGTAGTACATCGCTCACCCACCACTGTATAGCATTGTGTTTACTGCCACTCTGTGTCTCTGCTGGGAACAGTAGTACACCGCTCACCCACCACTGTATAGCATTGTGCTCTGTGTCGCTGCTGGGAACAGTAGTACACCGCTCAGCCACACTATATAGCATTGTGTTTACTGCCACTCTGTGTCTCTGCTGGGAACAGTAGTACATCGCTCACCCACCACTGTATAGCATTGTGCTCTGTGTCGCTGCTGGGAATAGTAGTACACCGCTCACCCACCAATGTATAGCATTGTGCTCTGTGTCGCTGCTGGGAATAGTAGTACACCGCTCACCCGCCACTGTATAGCATTTCTGTACTGCCACTGTACTGCTGCCAGTCAGCGTGTACTTTTACGGATAAGTGAAATGAAGAAGAAATCCTGTGAAAGAGGGAGGGGCAAGGGAAGAGGTGTTCCCCCTGACGGTTCACGTACAGGCCACAGTGGAGCACCGAAGAAAACCCACTCAATACCGCCCATGTTGTCCAGGAAATCAACCCTCACAAATCCAAAAGAACAGGACCAGATAATTAATTGGATGACCTCTCAAGCGTCCAGCAGTGGGTTAAGCAGCACCAACACATCACGCACGAGGTCCGAGTCCTCAGCCAGTTACAAGGAGCCAGTGGGCACAAAGCAAACACAACCGGCAGCGACACCACACACACAACTGCCAAATAACCATTCCGAAGAATTTCCTCAGGACACAATGGGGTATTCGCAGGAGCTATTCCCAGCCCAACAAAGTTCCACCTTTCAAAGGTCAATGGAACTGCCAGAAATTTTGTGCCCGGATTCACAACCATTGACTGTGGGAAATGCACCGTGCACTGAAATGCAAGGCGAGTCCGAGGAGGACTCGGAAACCCAAATCCCAGAGCAAGTTGAGCAGGAGGGGTTTCAATTGCAGGAGGTCGGCCGAGAAGATCTTGAAGACGACGTTGGAGTGTGCTGCGCAGAGGTTGTTGTGGGGAGCTCTACTCCACGGCGGCGGCCCACAATCACATATGACGAGTTTGAGGAGATGGAAGAGGAGGAGGAGGGTATGGACAATGTTGACAGAAACCCAGATTTTGTATGTGAAGGAGAACATCGCCGTCGTAGCAGCAGCACAGATGAGTCTGTTGAAGAACCCACTGCTGCACGAGTTCGACTTGTGCCACAAGGTAGGCGGCGCGAAATTTCAGGCACCACAAGCGTGGAAGTTCAAGTGAGACGCAAAAGAGGCGCAAACAGAATTCGCCAGCAAGGCAGGTGCTCCAAAGTCTGGCTGTAATGATCGCTGCTGCAGCAGCTATTCCTGGAAGTAGTAGTGCTGCAGCTCAGGCAGTTCTGATCTATTTCCATGCAAGCTGCATAGCTTTGTCTGTCTTTCCCTGCTGTCAGCTTGTGACTGATTATCATTCACCTGTGTGGAAATCTGCATGTCTGCTCCCATTGGATGACCTCAGTATAAAGATCTGCTTCCTGCAGGGTTTCCTTGGGTTTTCATAGCTTCAGTTTAAGCCCGTCTTGCTGTCGCTTCAGCCCCCGATCGTGTTTCTTGTTCTAAAGATACTTTGCTGGTTTTGCATCATATATTGGTTCATTGCCAATATACAGTGGAGGAAATAATTATTTGACCCCTCACTGATTTTGTAAGTTTGTCCAATGACAAAGAAATGAAAAGTCTCAGAACAGTATCATTTCAATGGTAGGTTTATTTTAACAGTGGCAGATAGCACATCAAAAGGAAAATCGAAAAAAATAACCTTAAATAAAAGATAGCAACTGATTTGCATTTCATTGAGTGAAATAAGTTTTTGAACCCCTACCAACCATTAAGAGTTCTGGCTCCCACAGAGTGGTTAGACACTTCTACTCAATTATTCACCCTCATTAAGGACACCTGTCTTAACTAGTCACCTGTATAAAAGACACCTGTCCACAGAATCAATCAATCAAGCAGACTCCAAACTCTGCAACATAGGAAAGACCAAAGAGCTGTCCAAGGATGTCAGAGACAAAATTCTAGACCTGCACAAGGTTGGAATGGGCTACAAAACCATTAGCAAGAAGCTGGAAGAGAAGGTGACAACTGTTGGTGCGATTGTTCGAAAATGGAAGGAGCACAAAATGACCATCAATCGACCTCGCTCTGGAGCTCCACGCAAGATCTCACCTCGTGGGGTGTCAATGGTTCTGAGAAAGGTGAAAAAGCATCCTAGAACTACACGGGAGGAGTTAGTGAATGACCTCAAATTAGCATGGACCACAGTCACCAAGAAAACCATTGGAAACATTACACCGCAATGGATTAAAATCCTGCAGGGCTCGCAAGGTCCCCCTGCTCAAGAAGGCACATGTGCAGGCCCATCTGAAGTTTGCCAATGAACACCTGAATGATTCTGTGAGTGACTGGGAGAAGGTGCTATGGTCTGATGAGAC
Source organism: Hyperolius riggenbachi (assembly GCF_040937935.1). Taxonomy (NCBI): domain Eukaryota; kingdom Metazoa; phylum Chordata; class Amphibia; order Anura; family Hyperoliidae; genus Hyperolius; species Hyperolius riggenbachi. The sequence continues at coordinate 46,037,078 of NC_090651.1, read as the reverse complement.
CAAAATAGAGCTCTTTGGCATTAACTGAACTCGCTGTGTTTGGAGGAAGAAAAATGCTGCCTATGACCCCCAAAACACCGTCCCCACCGTCAAGCATGGGGGTGGAAACATTTTGCTTTGGGGGTGTTTTTCTGCTAAGGGCACAGGACAACTTAATTGCATTAACGGGAAAATGGACGGAGCCATGTATCGTGAAATCCTGAACGACATCCTCCTTCCCTCTGCCAGGAAACTGAAAATGGGTCGTGGATGGGTGTTCCAGCACGACAATGATCCAAAACATACAGCAAAGGCAACAAAGGAGTGGCTCAAGAAGAAGCACATTAAGGTCATGGAGTGGCCTAGTCAGTCTCCGGACCTTAATCCAATAGAAAACCTATGGAAGGATCTCAAGCTCAGAGTTGCACAGAGACAGCCTCGAAACCTTAGGGATTTAGAGATGATCTGCAAAGAGGAGTGGACCAACATTCCTCCTAAAATGTGTGCAAACTTGGTCATCAATTACAAGAAACGTTTGACCTCTGTGCTTGCAAACAAGGGTTTTTCCACTAAGTATTAAGTCTTTTATTGTTAGAGGGTTCAAAAACTTATTTCACTCAATGAAATGCAAATCAGTTGCTATCTTTTATTTAAGGTTATTTTTTCGATTTTCCTTTTGATGTGCTATCTGCCACTGTTAAAATAAACCTACCATTGAAATGATACTGTTCTGAGACTTTTCATTTCTTTGTCATTGGACAAACTTACAAAATCAGTGAGGGGTCAAATAATTATTTCCTCCACTGTATATGCATACCAGCACGTTTATTATTTTCCTTGTATTCGTGTTACGTTGATACATCAGTGTCGCTGATATATACGTACACGAACTGTTTATTTCCTGTGTTCAGTTAGTCAGTTTTCCAGCACGTTTTGGTAGTTTGCGCGTACCGTGAGCACCCGTGCTGAGCTAGTTATCTGTTCCTGGTCCTGTTTGTGGATTGCGTTCATCTCTGCGAAGAGATAACGAATCCTTCTGAATCCTGTTCTGTTACTGTTTGTGGATTGCGTTCATCTCTGCGAAGAGATAGCGAATCCTTCTGAGTCCTGTTCCCTGTATTACTCCAGTCCTAGTCAGCGTTCCTGCTTATGTCATATATCGGTTCATTGCCGATATATACATATGTTAGTCAGACGTTACAAATAGTTTCATTGATAGCTGTAATTGTAATACGCTAGGAAAACATACTTGCTGTATATTTATCTGTGTTACGTTCATCTATCTTGATCCTGCTGTTTCCTGATTGTCCTGTCCTGTCTTTGTGAGGCACGCCATCGCCACAGCGCATTGGCTGCCTCATTCCAGTCTGTCTGGTTTTGGACGCTTGCTGTCGCTAAGTAGCCGCTAGCTAGCAAGCGTTCATTCTGTCTACCTGTCCTGATCTCCTCAGTTCTGGTTTGTGCGCTCAGCGCTACTTTGCGCTGAGACGTTATAACGAAAGCATTGTTTGTGGCTGTCAGATCTGCACCGGCTCTGTGCGCCACAATCTCCTATTGGAGTCAATCCTCCCCTCCACTATACTAGGGATAGCCTGTTTCCTGGTGCTAGTGTGTGTACCTCCTCCACGCCAGCTCATGCGTTGCATGCTGACTGTGGAGAATACACCACCAAGCCTTACATTATGAAAACCCCATTACCAATCTTCATTGTGGGGGGGATTCCCAGAAAGTATGACACAGTTAATTATGGTTCCTGTTCCTTTAAGAAATTTGAAGAACTTAACCCTGAAACAGAAAATGAGTTTTTCTCTGAATGTGCCAGGTTCCTGGCCAATCCCGATCTCCAAGTGACTCCTGTTTCAACCTGGGCACTCCAGCTAGTTTATATTTTGTTTAAAGGGCAATTGCTTCAGTGGGCATGTGATGTTCTCAATCATTCCGATTTGAATGAGAGACCGCTGGAATTTCTAGCGTTTGTGATCCATAACTGGTTGCGCATAGATCCATTGCCTTTTCCTCTAAATGAACTCCTGGCAGCAGGCCAATCAGCTGCTCCTTCAATTGTTTGCAAAAATGATCAGCAAGCAGAGAGTGTTCCTGATAATTTTCCTGCAGCCTTGAATAAATCACCAAAAACAGTAGGGTCTAAGGCAAAACGCAAACGTTCTAAGAAACGTGTCCGATCTGCAGAGTCGTTATCCTTAGCGACTGAGACCTATAATGAGATTCTGCCATTAACAGATAATGAAATGCAATTGTCTTTCAGGGGAGTTAAATGGACTTATGAAACTACTAATGAACTTTCATCACTGGCTAGGGAAAATAAAGATTTTTGTTTAAAAGAATTATCTGAGTATGATTATGAGGAGATATTACAGAGTATTGAACAAATCAACTTATTTGTGAAACAAGGAAAGTTTGCATACACTACAGTTAAACACTTGCTACAGGTATTAGAGATTCTTAAGAATAAGGAATCTGCCAATCACCTGCTAATTAACCCAATATATGTCCCTGCCACAATCATATCTGCAAACTGTGATCTGCCTGTTAAGTATGCTTGGAATCCTCCATTTGAGAAAGGAGAGATGGAAGCTCTGGTCAATGAATGGAAGAATGATTCAAGTTCATTTTGTCAATTTTACAGTGCAAAAAGTGAATTAGTATTGAATGCATGCATTAAGTCTGCCTATAACCTAATAAAAACTGGTGTGTGTGGGTATGACTTTGTGGCTCCATTGATCGATGTGTGGAAAATGATTTTGGATGATTTTTATGCGATTCAATCAGTTGATACCAGGGAAGACACACTGTCAATTGGAGACTGTCCCACTTCTCCAGTTACTGAGTCCCTGCCATGTCTTGTGAATGTTCCTGTAACTCCACCCTGTACCATGGATAACTCAGTGTTACTTCCCAGTAAAACAGAAGCCACTGATACTTTCTTAACTTTGCCCTGCACAAATTTCTCAGCAGAGAATCCAGAGGTCCTGCTGACTTCTGAGTCCAGCCTAGCCAGTACTCATGAGTCTTTGTTCAGTGAAACAGACACCAGAAAAATCTTGCCTGTCTCTGCAAACACTTCTGCAGAAATTACCCGTGTTAATAAAGTTCAACTCCTGTCTGATCCAGCAGATGCCAATAGATGCACTACATCAGTTTCCGAGTCCCAGCAATCCTGTCCAGAAACCTCAGAACCCCAGCATCTGAATTTTCCAATTTTACAATTGAATGGTGATTCAGATGCACAAACATTGTGTCTTGATCTTCCTGTTTCTACACCTCGCTCTAGTTTCGTGAATAGCTCAGAGCATCTGCTCTGTGAACCTGAAATCGCAGAATTATTACCTTGTTCAGAAAATGTTCCAATAAATTTGCCCTGTACCATGAATTGTGCAGTAGATCTCTCCAATGAAACTCAGGTCACAGAATCATTATGCTGTCCAGCAGGTGCTTCCATGGTTTTGCCCTGCAATATGGACTGTTCAGTGATCCTGTCCAGTGAAGCTGTGGTCGCAGAGTCTTATGCTTCACCCAGTACTTTGGATATTTCAAACCCTCTAGCAGAGGAGTCTGAGGCACTGCTTACCTCAGTTGGTGTTGCAGTAATATTCACTTGTCTAGCAGCTGTTTTGGAATTACAGTCTGCTCTAATAAAACTTGATGAATTTCTGCCCAGCAAAGCAGAAGCCATTGAAATATTGTCCTCGTCAGCAAGTGTGTTAGATACCTTGCCCTGTACACAGTCTGATTTAACCAATGTTGTTGAGTCCCTCTCCAGTGTTGTAACAGCCAAGGAACTCCAGCCCTGTCCTCTGAATGTTTCAGAAGTCTTGCCCTGTAACATGGATAATTCTGATTCTCTGGTCAAAATAATAGAAATCTCAGAATCTCAGTCCGGTCTGATGAGTGTTCCTGAAACCCAGCCCTGTATCCTGAAAGATTCTGGTTCTCTGGCCGCTGTGGCAGAGGTTCCAGAGTCCCCTTCCTGTCCAGGGAATTCCTCAGTTTTGCCTAGTCCAGTGGGGGCTGCTGCAATACTGACTTGTTCTGCAGCGCCTCATGAGCTCCAATCCAGTGTATTAAATGAGTCTCTGTCCAGTCCAGAGGTAGTTGTGGAGTCCCTATCTGGTTCAGTGCATACATCAGAAGATTTGTCCTGTCTTGTTAGTGCCCCTGAATCTGATTTGTTACTGACTTTGCTGGAATCAGCGACATCTAAGTCTGATCCAGCATTCTCGTGTAAAAGTCCAGTCGTTGCGAAGTTTAGTCATGATGATTTTTTTTTGGCCAGTCCTGGTTTTGGTCCTGTCTTGGCTGACCCTGAGGCTCACAGTTCCTTGACATACCCAGAGGTTTCTCTTGTGCCGGTGTGCCCAGATGTTCTTGGTGTGCCAGAATGCCCAAGTGTGTCTAAGGTGTTAGCGTGCTCTGATGCTTCCTTAGTGGGAACACGTTCTGATGTTGCCAGTCTGCCTGCATGCCCAGAGATGGTTCTGGTCCCTGAAAGCCCTGATATTGATGTTTGTCCTTGTGGCCCTGACTCGGGAATTGCCCTAGGTTCCATAGGGGTTCTTGATAGTTCTCCATGTGAGCCTAAGGGGCATTCTGACCTATGGGGATCTCTTTGGAGCTTCAAGGTGTTCTGGGAGGTCTCTGAGAAAACTTGTCCTGGTGCCTTGGACTGGTTCAACAGTCGGTTTTGTGTTGGTAAAGACAGTACCGGTGGGCATTGCAAAGGCTTTGGCGTTTCTGAACGGTTCCTGGAAGGCGGTGGGTATCGCTCAGGGAATTTCGGAGGGCTTTCTTCTGGAAATCATGGTTCTGATGGGTGTCACACTGGGGCTTGTAGTACTGATGGGCATGGTTCTGTAGGTTCTGGTTCTGATGGGTCCAGTCTTGTGGGGACTGATTCTGGAATTCGGTCTTGCCGGGCTGTCCCGGCCATCATGAATTATCAGTCAGACTGTTTTGTTGGGAATTTCAGTTTTGAAAAGCGTCTGGAATCCGCTTTTAAGGGCGGGGGTACTGTAATGATCGCTGCTGCAGCAGCTATTCCTGGAAGTAGTAGTGCTGCAGCTCAGGCAGTTCTGATCTATTTCCATGCAAGCTGCATAGCTTTGTCTGTCTTTCCCTGCTGTCAGCTTGTGACTGATTATCATTCACCTGTGTGGAAATCTGCATGTCTGCTCCCATTGGATGACCTCAGTATAAAGATCTGCTTCCTGCAGGGTTTCCTTGGGTTTTCATAGCTTCAGTTTAAGCCCGTCTTGCTGTCGCTTCAGCCCCCGATCTTGTTTCTTGTTCTAAAGATACTTTGCTGGTTTTGCATCATATATTGGTTCATTGCCAATATATATGCATACCAGCACGTTTATTATTTTCCTTGTATTCGTGTTACGTTGATACATCAGTGTCGCTGATATATACGTACACGAACTGTTTATTTCCTGTGTTCAGTTAGTCAGTTTTCCAGCACGTTTTGGTAGTTTGCGCGTACCGTGAGCACCCGTGCTGAGCTAGTTATCTGTTCCTGGTCCTGTTTGTGGATTGCGTTCATCTCTGCGAAGAGATAACGAATCCTTCTGAATCCTGTTCTGTTACTGTTTGTGGATTGCGTTCATCTCTGCGAAGAGATAGGGAATCCTTCTGAGTCCTGTTCCCTGTATTACTCCAGTCCTAGTCAGCGTTCCTGCTTATGTCATATATCGGTTCATTGCCGATATATACATATGTTAGTCAGACGTTACAAATAGTTTCATTGATAGCTGTAATTGTAATACGCTAGGAAAACATACTTATTGTATATTTATCTGTGTTACGTTCATCTATCTTGATCCTGCTGTTTCCTGACTGTCCTGTCCTGTCTTTGTGAGGCACGCCATCGCCACAGCGCATTGGCTGCCTCATTCCAGTCTGTCTGGTTTTGGACGCTTGCTGTCGCTAAGTAGCCGCTAGCTAGCAAGCGTTCATTCTGTCTACCTGTCCTGATCTCCTCAGTTCTGGTTTGTGCGCTCAGCGCTACTTTGCGCTGAGACGTTATAACGAAAGCATTGTTTGTGGCTGTCAGATCTGCACCGGCTCTGTGCGCCACAATCTCCTATTGGAGTCAATCCTCCCCTCCACTATACTAGGGATAGCCTGTTTCCTGGTGCTAGTGTGTGTACCTCCTCCACGCCAGCTCATGCGTTGCATGCTGGCTGTGGAGAATACACCACCAAGCCTTACACTGGCCTTTCTTTGAAGACTGCAGTGAGGATGGTACCATGGTGATTTGCAAGGTGTGCAAGACCCGCCTGAGCAGGGGGAAACATATTAACAACCTCTCCACCACCAGCATGACCCGCCACATGGTATCCAAACATCCCACTCTGTGGCCGCCAGGACAGGGTACCAGCAGCAACACTGCCTCCCTTGGGGTCACCAGACTCACCACCAGACCCTCCTCAGCAGCAGCAGTAGCCCAGCCATTGCGTGGTTCACAACAACATTTACAAACATCAGACGACGCTGACACTGTCACTTTCCGGAATAGTGCTCTTGAGGTCTCCCAGTCATCAAACACAACAACCAACAGCCGTTCAGTGTGCAGCCCTATGGTTCAGTTGTCTGTCTCGGAGATGCTTGAGCGCAAGAGGAAATTGCCTGCAAATGACCCCCGGGCCGTGGCAGTAACAGCCAGCATAGCCAAGCTTCTGGCCTGCGAAATGCTGCCATATCGAGTGGTGGAGACAAACAGCTTCAAGGGCATGATGTCAGTGGCCATCCCACGTTACGTGGTTCCCAGCCGCTACCACTTTGCGCGCTCTGCAGTGCCTGAGTTGCATGAGCACGTGGTCAGCAAAATAACCCAAAGCTTGAAGAATGCCGTTGCCTGCAAGGTTCACCTCACCACTGACACCTGGACGAGTGCGTTCGGCCAGGGTCGATACATCTCCCTTACCGCGCACTGGGTGAACCTTGTGGAGCCTGGCAGCGATTCCTCACCTGCTACGGCGCGGGTGTTGCCCACGCCGCAAACAACTGCACCGCCGTCCCTCCCACTGGATAACAACAGCAGCACCTACCTCTCTGACTCCTTCTCCTCCAACGCATCTCAAAGCTGTACCTCATCCGGAAACGCTAACCCAGCAGCAGTAGGATCGTGGAAGCAGTGCAGCACAGCTGTTGGCATGCGTCAGCAAGCGTTGCTGAAGCTGATCTGCCTTGGGGATAAGCAGCACACAGGGGAGGAAATTTGGAGGGGAATAAAGGAACAGACGGATTTGTGGCTGGCACCGCTGGACCTGAAACCGGGCATGGTTGTGTGTGATAATGGGAGTAATCTCATTCGCGCTTTAAGGTTGGCTAAGCTGACACACATCCCTTGCCTGGCGCACGTGATGAACCTAGTAGTTCAGCGGTTCCTGAGGACATACCCAGGCATGGCCGATCTTCTGTTGAAGGTGCGACGAGTGGCCAAACATTGTAGAAATTCCAGTACTGCTTCGGGGGCACTCGCCAAGATGCAGGAGCGCTTCAATCTCCCCCACCAATGCTTTCTGTGTGATGTCCCTACGCGCTGGAATTATACGCTGCACATGCTAGCCCGCTTTTGCGAGCAGAAGAGTGCAGTGGTCCAGTACATGACGGCGCAGTACCGAGGCGCATCCGGGCAGCTGCCAAGCTTCTGTGGATCCGATTGGGCCAACATGTTGGACCTCTGCCAAGTCCTCCAAAATTTTGAGCAATCCACGTTGCTTGTGAGCAGTGACAACTCTTCAGTCAGCATTACCATACCACTGCTGTGTTTACTGAAGAAGTCAATGTTGAAAATCAAGGAAACAGCTGTCATGATGCAACTGGGGGAATCTGAAGGCGAAAACGATCAGCGTGATGGTACCAACATCAGGCCATCCGCCTCAAGAAACGCTGGCCCCAGCAGCTATGACGAAGAAGAGGAGGAGGAACAGCTGGAGTTGGAGCAGGAATTTCATGCCACCACTGACGAGGGCCAGAGCGATGCACGTTGGACTTCCATAATTCAGCGTGAATGGTCAGCAGAAGCAGACCAGGAAGAAGGTGACGACTATGATGCAGCACAACAACTATCACAACGCTCACAAGAGGATGATGAGGATTCTGGCAGGACTCTGGCACACATGGCTCAATTCATGCTAGACTGCATTGAACGCGACCCACGCATTGTGCGCATTCTGGACAACACCAATTACTGGGTTTATACCCTTCTGGATCCACGGTACAAACACAATGTTCCAAAACTGCTTGAAGAAAGAGTCAGACAGGTCAAAATGGAAGAATACCAGCAGGCCCTTGTGGAGACTTTAGAGAGGAGATTGACATCCTCCCCCTCCTCTAGCCAGTTGTACGCTGACAGACTGACTTCCGCAAACCCAGGACGACCAGGAGGGCAGCAAACAACACAAGCCGCAGCTAGTGCCCAAAAGGGAATGGTATCGGCAGTGTCCTTGGAGTGGGAACATTTTCTGACACCCATGCAGCAGCCCACAGAACAGCAAGCATGCAGATCCACCTCCAACACCGATCGCCTGGAGAAGATGGTCAAGGACTACATGTCAGATGGCGTAGCTGTGTTGAACAATCCATCTGCACCCTTCAACTATTGGGTATCGAAGCTAGACACCTGGCACGAACTGGCAATGTACGCAATAGAGGTGCTGGCTTGCCGCGCAGCCAGCGTTATGTCGGAACGCTGTTTCAGTGCTGCCGGAGGCATCGTCACAGATCGGCGTATCCGCCTCTCCACAGAAAATGCAGACCGTCTGACTCAAATTAAAATGAATCAATCCTGGATTGGAAACGACTATGCAACACTCCTGGACCCCAACCAAGTAACATGAACAATGACCATCTGTGATGGGTTAGCGTTTCCGGTCCCTGTTTATGGAACCTCTTATCTTTATTACATTTATGACTGCATGGCGGTAAAAAGCATGCTATCCGCACGCTTCTTGTCCTCATGCAAGGCCTGGGTTGTTGTGTCTCAAAGCGTGGCCTTCTCCTCCTGCGCCTCTTCCTGTTCCATCACGTGTGCTGCTGCTGGGTTAGCGTTGCCGGTCCCTGTTTATGGAACCTCTTATCTTTATTACATTTATGACTGCATGGCGGCAAAAAGCATGCTATCCGCACGCTTCTTGTCCTCATGCAAGGCCTGGGTTGTTGTGTCTGAAAGCGTGGCCTTCTCCTCCTGTGCCTCCTCCTGTTCCATCACATGTGCTGCTGCTGGGTTAGCGTTGCCGGTCCCTGTTTATGGAACCTCTTATCTTTATTACATTTATGACTGCATGGCGGCAAAAAGCATGCTATCCGCACGCTTCTTGTCCTCATGCAAGGCCTGGGTTGTTGTGTCTCAAAGCGTGGCCTTCTCCTCCTGCGCCTCCTCCTGTTCCATCACGTGTGCTGCTGCTGGGTTAGCGTTTCCGGTCCCTGTTTATGGAACCTCTTATCTTTATTACATTTATGACTGCATGGCGGTAAAAAGCATGCTATCCGCACGCTTCTTGTCCTCATGCAAGGCCTGGGTTGTTGTGTCTCAAAGCGTGGCCTTCTCCTCCTGCGCCTCCTCCTGTTCCATCACGTGTGCTGCTGCTGGGTTAGCGTTTCCGGTCCCTGTTTATGGAACCTCTTATCTTTATTACATTTATGACTGCATGGTGGCAAAATGCATGCTACCTGTGCAAAGAAAACAGACATTTCCCGCATTTTAAAGACAGTTTTCCCTTTGAAACTTTAAAATCGATTTTCTCAAAAACTATAAGCTCTTTTTGCTAATTTTTTTTCCCCTCTTGTACCCACTCCCAAGGTGCACATACCCTGTAAATTTGGGGTATGTAGCATGTAAGGAGGCTTTACAAAGCACGAAAGTTCGGGTCCCCATTGACTTCCATTATGTTCGGAGTTCGGCGCGAACACCCGAACATCGCGGCTATGTTCGGCGAACGTTCGCGAACCCGAACATCCAGGTGTTCGCCCAACACTAATGATCACGCCTCACGCCTAGGAAGTGAACTACTTCTCATAATGAGTGAACTGGGTTTCTCTCAGGCTGTCAACCTCCCCACCCACAAGAAAGGGCACACCCTGGATCTTATATTTCATTCCGGACTTTTAATATCACACATGGATATAAACCCAGTGGTATGGTCAGACCACCACACCATCCATTTCTCTATAACAGCACCAGCGATAAAACACAGAGGATAAGAACTCATAAAATACAGTTCTCTGAAAGATGTCTCACCCCAGCACGTTCAAAATATCCTCAACTTTGACGCATTAACCAATCATTGCGCAGACCCAGACTCCATGGTCCTGATGTACAACTATGCAGTGTCATCTGCCTATGATGCCCTTGCTCCAGTTCGCATTAAACGGTCTACACCACTTCACCATGCACAGTGGTTTGACAGCTCACTAAAGGACCTAAAGAAAGAAGTGCGCAGACTAGAAAGGAAGTGGCGAAAATCTCAGAATTCAAAAGAAAAACACTTCCCTTGTCTCTCACCTGGAAAGCTACCAAAATGTGATCACCAAGAAAAAAATCCTCCTACCTATCACAGGAGATCGCAAAGGCCGCCAACAGACAAGCCCAACTATTCCGCACAGTTGATAGACTATGTAACCCATCCTGTCTAAAGCCTACTATAACTCCCTCAAAGGAACTATGTGAGAAATTTGCTTGCTACTTTGCTGACAAAGTATTGTAATGATCTGCTCTGCTGTCTGCACAGGCAGGCAGCTTTTTGACCAGTTTTCAGGTCTGAATGCTGCAGGTCCCTGGAAAAGAGACCTGTCTTCACTCTGCAACTTTCAGAGTTGCTGTTCTGTTGAGGGATTTGCATCCACGTGTCATGCAAATTGCTTAGCTGCTTCCTTTGAAGGCTTGCAGTATAAATACCATTTCCTCCCAGAATTCCCTGCTGGTTATAAAGGTTTGGTCCTGCTAGACTTACCTGGAGTCTCAGCCCTCTGCAAATGGTTTGCTAATATTATCTTAGAGTAGTTCATTGGGAGTGCACTAGCATTCCTTCTAGCATAGTCAGGTTGTTACTATCTGTATTGCCTAGTTCTGTCTTTCTGTTGCGGTAGTTCTGTCGCCAGCGGCGGCTGACAGGGAATCGCTCTGCCTGTTTGGATCGCATTCGCCCTAGCGTTAGAGGCGGTGGATCTCTCCGTAATCTGTCTCAGGAGTGTAAGCCAGAGCTGCGGTTGCTACTGGTTACTCCTTCTGTCCATCTTGTCTGGAACGAACGCTTGCTGTCGTCTCGGTGAGGTAACCGTTTAGCAAGTGTTTGCGTTCTCTATTTGTTTTCATGTTTCATTGGTTAGTCAGGGTTGGTAAGCTTTGTCGCTGTTGCGCTCATCGTGTGGTGACCGTGCCGTGCACACACTTTGTCACTATTGCGCTTAACGTGTGGTGATCGCGTGTAGTTAGTCCTGTCTGCTCCGTTGTGTTGGATTACAGTTTGTTATCGGTTCTGTCTTTATTCTTCCTATGCTCTGTCTTTACTCAGTCTTGTGTCGCTATTAGCAATTGCCATTCTTGCGATTGCGTTCCCACTTGGTCTTCGCTGTTGTGTGTTCACCGTCGCTGGGTGGCAACTAGATTGGTGGACATACATTAATTCTGTCTCTGTGCTCACTCTCTCTCTCTCTAGGGGCTATCTTGCCCTGTATTGTTTCACCTCGTACAATTTCCTTCTGACATCTGTGGCAGTGCAGAGGGTTTATTCCTCTGCACTCCACAGCTCCATCTGCCGGTGGGAATTCCTCTCTACAGGTGCATTGCACCAAAGCTGAGTTCTGTTATTTAAACGCTTGTGGAGGATTTGCGCAGTGTCAGCGCACATCTTGTGCGCTGACCACGGAGATAATTCCCCATTCGTTACAAGTATCCTCTATTCGGTCTTTCATTCAGTCCACAGCACCTAAGACTTATACAACTCCTGGAAATAGTTTCAAAAACAACCTAACACCCTGGACTGACTTCAAAAGTATTAGTGAGGAAGAGATCTCAGACATCCTCCGTTGCCTCCGCCAGACAACCTGCGACCTGGACCCTGGACCAACTAAACATATGCTGAAATGCCCTGACCTGCTTGGTCCATCATTTCACAAAATAGTAAATTGCTCTCTGCAAGCAGGGAGGTTTCCTATCTCTCTAAAAGAAGGAATCATCAAGCCCCTTCTTAAAAAAACCTTCCATGGATCCAGATGCAATGAGCAGCTACAGACCTGTCTCCAACCTCCCCTTCTTAGGTAAAGTTATTGAAAAGGCTGTCTATCTGCAACTTGAAACCAGGCTGTCAGTGAACAACATCCTGGACCCTCTACAATCTGGCTTTAAGAAACACCACAGCTGTGAAACAGCCCTCATCCAAGTCTACAACAATCTGCTTATGGCAAGGGGCAGAGGGGAATGTTCCATCCTAATCCTGTTGGATCTCTCAGCGGCTTTTGATACAGTTGACCATGAAATCCTGCTTAACAGACTGCAGGAGTACTGTGGCATCAGTGGATCAGTCCTCCAGTGGTTCAGATCATTCCTGACTGACAGAACACAGAGAGTATCCCTAGGACCTATAATGTCCAAACCTGCACCTCTATAATTCAGAGTGCCACAAGGACCAATCCTATCCCCTCTGCTGTTTGCAATCTACATGTTGCCACTCGGTACACTTATCTAACGACATGGCCTGATGTACCACTGTTACGCCGATGACACACAGCTACACCTGTCCTTCAAACCTGGGGGAACAGACTCTACTCCAAAAATAAACTATTGCTTAGCTGAGCTACAGGCATGGATGAATGATAACTGGTTGAAACTGAATGCTGACAAAACTGAGGTCCTTTTTGTCCAAAGCCAGTGCTCGCCATCAAAACAGCTTTATCCTAAAGCAACACCAATCAGGATTGGGAATTTAGAGTTTCAGAAACCAAATTTCATCTGTAGTTAAATCTTCCTACTTTCATCTGAAGAACATTGCAAAGATTAAACATCTGATTCCCCCAGAGGATCTTCCAACCCTAATTCACGCCTTCATCACATCACGGCTGGACTACTGCAATGCCCTCTATGCAGGCCTTCCCAAAAAGGACCTGCGTCGCCTGCAATTAGTGCAGAATGCTGCTGCCAGATTGCTAACAAACCAGCCTCGCCACTGTCACATTACACCAATCCTTCGCTCACTGCACTGGCTACCAGTAGAATGGAGAATACTCTTCAAGATTGGACTGCTGACATTCAAATCCCTGCACAATCTGGGCCCTGGATACATGAAGGATTTGCTGAAGCTGCACCACACCTCTCACAACCTCAGATCAGCAAGTTCTATAAACTTGGTCACTCCCAGAGTGCACCTCAAAAAATCTGGAGATAGAGCTTTCTGTCATGCTGCCCTACTCTTTGGAACTCCCTGCCACACCCAGTAAAAGCAGCACCATCCCTGGAGCTATTCAAATCCAGACTGAAAAGCCACCTGTTTAGCCTGGCATTTCCGGACTTATAAAATTCTTCCTCTGTACCCCGATGGGGTACTGTCTCAAAGCGTGGCCTTCTCCTCCTGCGCCTCCTCCTGTTCCATCACGTGTGCTGCTGCTGGGTTAGCGTTTCCGGTCCCTGTTTATGGAACCTCTTATCTTTATTACATTTATGACTGCATGGCGGTAAAAAGCATGCTATCCGCACGCTTCTTGTCCTCATGCAAGGCCTGGGTTGTTGTGTCTCAAAGCGTGGCCTTCTCCTCCTGCGCCTCCTCCTGTTCCATCACGTGTGCTGCTGCTGGGTTAGCGTTTCCGGTCCCTGTTTATGGAACCTCTTATCTTTATTACATTTATGACTGCATGGTGGCAAAATGCATGCTACCTGTGCAAAGAAAACAGACATTTCCCGCATTTTAAAGACAGTTTTCCCTTTGAAACTTTAAAATCGATTTTCTCAAAAACTATAAGCTCTTTTTGCTAATTTTTTTTCCCCTCTTGTACCCACTCCCAAGGTGCACATACCCTGTAAATTTGGGGTATGTAGCATGTAAGGAGGCTTTACAAAGCACGAAAGTTCGGGTCCCCATTGACTTCCATTATGTTCGGAGTTCGGCGCGAACACCCGAACATCGCGGCTATGTTCGGCGAACGTTCGCGAACCCGAACATCCAGGTGTTCGCCCAACACTAATGATCACGCCTCACGCCTAGGAAGTGAACTACTTCTCATAATGAGTGAACTGGGTTTCTCTCAGGCTGTCAACCTCCCCACCCACAAGAAAGGGCACACCCTGGATCTTATATTTCATTCCGGACTTTTAATATCACACATGGATATAAACCCAGTGGTATGGTCAGACCACCACACCATCCACTTCTCTATAACAGCACCAGCGATAAAACACAGAGGATAAGAACTCATAAAATACAGTTCTCTGAAAGATGTCTCACCCCAGCACGTTCAAAATATCCTCAACTTTGACGCATTAACCAATCATTGCGCAGACCCAGACTCCATGGTCCTGATGTACAACTATGCAGTGTCATCTGCCTATGATGCCCTTGCTCCAGTTCGCATTAAACGGTCTACACCACTTCACCATGCACAGTGGTTTGACAGCTCACTAAAGGACCTAAAGAAAGAAGTGCGCAGACTAGAAAGGAAGTGGCGAAAATCTCAGAATTCAAAAGAAAAACACTTCCCTTGTCTCTCACCTGGAAAGCTACCAAAATGTGATCACCAAGAAAAAAATCCTCCTACCTATCACAGGAGATCGCAAAGGCCGCCAACAGACAAGCCCAACTATTCCGCACAGTTGATAGACTATGTAACCCATCCTGTCTAAAGCCTACTATAACTCCCTCAAAGGAACTATGTGAGAAATTTGCTTGCTACTTTGCTGACAAAGTATTGTAATGATCTGCTCTGCTGTCTGCACAGGCAGGCAGCTTTTTGACCAGTTTTCAGGTCTGAATGCTGCAGGTCCCTGGAAAAGAGACCTGTCTTCACTCTGCAACTTTCAGAGTTGCTGTTCTGTTGAGGGATTTGCATCCACGTGTCATGCAAATTGCTTAGCTGCTTCCTTTGAAGGCTTGCAGTATAAATACCATTTCCTCCCAGAATTCCCTGCTGGTTATAAAGGTTTGGTCCTGCTAGACTTACCTGGAGTCTCAGCCCTCTGCAAATGGTTTGCTAATATTATCTTAGAGTAGTTCATTGGGAGTGCACTAGCATTCCTTCTAGCATAGTCAGGTTGTTACTATCTGTATTGCCTAGTTCTGTCTTTCTGTTGCGGTAGTTCTGTCGCCAGCGGCGGCTGACAGGGAATCGCTCTGCCTGTTTGGATCGCATTCGCCCTAGCGTTAGAGGCGGTGGATCTCTCCGTAATCTGTCTCAGGAGTGTAAGCCAGAGCTGCGGTTGCTACTGGTTACTCCTTCTGTCCATCTTGTCTGGAACGAACGCTTGCTGTCGTCTCGGTGAGGTAACCGTTTAGCAAGTGTTTGCGTTCTCTATTTGTTTTCATGTTTCATTGGTTAGTCAGGGTTGGTAAGCTTTGTCGCTGTTGCGCTCATCGTGTGGTGACCGTGCCGTGCACACACTTTGTCACTATTGCGCTTAACGTGTGGTGATCGCGTGTAGTTAGTCCTGTCTGCTCCGTTGTGTTGGATTACAGTTTGTTATCGGTTCTGTCTTTATTCTTCCTATGCTCTGTCTTTACTCAGTCTTGTGTCGCTATTAGCAATTGCCATTCTTGCGATTGCGTTCCCACTTGGTCTTCGCTGTTGTGTGTTCACCGTCGCTGGGTGGCAACTAGATTGGTGGACATACATTAATTCTGTCTCTGTGCTCACTCTCTCTCTCTCTAGGGGCTATCTTGCCCTGTATTGTTTCACCTCGTACAATTTCCTTCTGACATCTGTGGCAGTGCAGAGGGTTTATTCCTCTGCACTCCACAGCTCCATCTGCCGGTGGGAATTCCTCTCTACAGGTGCATTGCACCAAAGCTGAGTTCTGTTATTTAAACGCTTGTGGAGGATTTGCGCAGTGTCAGCGCACATCTTGTGCGCTGACCACGGAGATAATTCCCCATTCGTTACAAGTATCCTCTATTCGGTCTTTCATTCAGTCCACAGCACCTAAGACTTATACAACTCCTGGAAATAGTTTCAAAAACAACCTAACACCCTGGACTGACTTCAAAAGTATTAGTGAGGAAGAGATCTCAGACATCCTCCGTTGCCTCCGCCAGACAACCTGCGACCTGGACCCTGGACCAACTAAACATATGCTGAAATGCCCTGACCTGCTTGGTCCATCATTTCACAAAATAGTAAATTGCTCTCTGCAAGCAGGGAGGTTTCCTATCTCTCTAAAAGAAGGAATCATCAAGCCCCTTCTTAAAAAAACCTTCCATGGATCCAGATGCAATGAGCAGCTACAGACCTGTCTCCAACCTCCCCTTCTTAGGTAAAGTTATTGAAAAGGCTGTCTATCTGCAACTTGAAACCAGGCTGTCAGTGAACAACATCCTGGACCCTCTACAATCTGGCTTTAAGAAACACCACAGCTGTGAAACAGCCCTCATCCAAGTCTACAACAATCTGCTTATGGCAAGGGGCAGAGGGGAATGTTCCATCCTAATCCTGTTGGATCTCTCAGCGGCTTTTGATACAGTTGACCATGAAATCCTGCTTAACAGACTGCAGGAGTACTGTGGCATCAGTGGATCAGTCCTCCAGTGGTTCAGATCATTCCTGACTGACAGAACACAGAGAGTATCCCTAGGACCTATAATGTCCAAACCTGCACCTCTATAATTCAGAGTGCCACAAGGACCAATCCTATCCCCTCTGCTGTTTGCAATCTACATGTTGCCACTCGGTACACTTATCTAACGACATGGCCTGATGTACCACTGTTACGCCGATGACACACAGCTACACCTGTCCTTCAAACCTGGGGGAACAGACTCTACTCCAAAAATAAACTATTGCTTAGCTGAGCTACAGGCATGGATGAATGATAACTGGTTGAAACTGAATGCTGACAAAACTGAGGTCCTTTTTGTCCAAAGCCAGTGCTCGCCATCAAAACAGCTTTATCCTAAAGCAACACCAATCAGGATTGGGAATTTAGAGTTTCAGAAACCAAATTTCATCTGTAGTTAAATCTTCCTACTTTCATCTGAAGAACATTGCAAAGATTAAACATCTGATTCCCCCAGAGGATCTTCCAACCCTAATTCACGCCTTCATCACATCACGGCTGGACTACTGCAATGCCCTCTATGCAGGCCTTCCCAAAAAGGACCTGCGTCGCCTGCAATTAGTGCAGAATGCTGCTGCCAGATTGCTAACAAACCAGCCTCGCCACT
This sequence comes from Hyperolius riggenbachi, assembly GCF_040937935.1. Lineage (NCBI taxonomy): Eukaryota > Metazoa > Chordata > Amphibia > Anura > Hyperoliidae > Hyperolius > Hyperolius riggenbachi. Next base: position 46,019,718 of record NC_090651.1, on the reverse strand, counting down.
GTCACATTACACCAATCCTTCGCTCACTGCACTGGCTACCAGTAGAATGGAGAATACTCTTCAAGATTGGACTGCTGACATTCAAATCCCTGCACAATCTGGGCCCTGGATACATGAAGGATTTGCTGAAGCTGCACCACACCTCTCACAACCTCAGATCAGCAAGTTCTATAAACTTGGTCACTCCCAGAGTGCACCTCAAAAAATCTGGAGATAGAGCTTTCTGTCATGCTGCCCTACTCTTTGGAACTCCCTGCCACACCCAGTAAAAGCAGCACCATCCCTGGAGCTATTCAAATCCAGACTGAAAAGCCACCTGTTTAGCCTGGCATTTCCGGACTTATAAAATTCTTCCTCTGTACCCCGATGGTCGGAGCCATGCTTATGCGCTTTGAGTCCTACGGGAGAAAAGCGCTTTACAAATGTTATTTGTTGTTGTTGTAAAGAGACTCTGTAACAAAATTTTCAGCCTTAATTCTTCTATCCTATAAGTTCCTATACCTGTTCTAATGTTGTCTGGATTACTGCAGCCTTTCCTAGTTGCACAGTGGCTGTATTATCTCTGTTATATAATCTAATCTTCTTTCCTCTGATGGTTTTTTGGGCTCGGGCACTCAGGCTGGAATGTGCTGCGCTGCTTGTGATAGGATAGAAGCTATACACACCCTTTCCATGCCCTCTGCAGGCTCTGTGTGAGTCACAGACTGAGCTCCTCTCATCCTATCACATGCCATGTCTTTTATTTGTAAACACTGCCTAAAACTGGCAATTACAAGCCAGGATTTCAGCAGGGAGTGGCAGAAACAGCACAGAGGGGCTCAGGAGAACATAATGAATAGAATGGTATGCTTTTTATTAGGGGTGGGACGGCGAATCCGGCGAATCCACGAATCCCTCAAATATTGAGAAATATTCGAGATTCGTGGATTCGAATCCCGACGCCATTTCCCCCTTAACGAATCCACCGAATCCCGCTGCATCCCCGCGCAACCGCCGATCCCCCGCTCGTCCTCTTCCGACACCCCCCCCCCCCCCCCCCCCCGCACCTCCTCCACTCGCCCCTTGCATAGATGTGAGCATTGGCTCACCTAACACCTGCCCTGGATTCCCTACCTGCCGCCAGTGCAGAGCCGCAGACCTCTTGTTTCCTCCTCTGTTCCCTCTAGTAACCGCCCGGCGCTTCAGTGATGACGCGTATGCAAAAGCGGATCACTAGGGGGAACAGAGGCGGAAGCAAGAGGTCTGCGGGTCTGCGGCTCTGCGCTGGCGGCAGGTAGGGAATCCAGGGCAGGTGTTAGGTGAGCCAATGCTCACATCTATGTAAGGGGCGAGCGGAGGAGGCGCGGCCGGAAGAGGACGAGCGGGGGATCGGCGGTTGCGCGGGGATGCAGCAGGATTCGGCGCTGGATCCCCTTGTTAGGTGAGCCGATGCTTTTTTTTTCTATGTAGGGGGTGAGCAGAGGAGGCGCACAGAGGGACTGGTACCCTGGCTAGCTATACTCAAGGCACCTATACCTAACTAGCTACACTGAATGCCCCTATACCTAACTAGCTATACTCAAGGCGCCTATACCTAACTAGCTACACTGAATGCCCCTATACCTAACTAGCCATACTAAGGGTCCCTATACCTAACTAGCTATACTGAATGCCCCTATACCTAACTAGCTATACTGAGGGCCCCTATACCTAACTAGCTACACTAAATGCCCCTATACCTAACTAGCTATACTGAGGGTCCCTATACCTAACTAGCTATACTGAATGCCCCTATACCTAACTAGCTATACTGAGGGCCCCTATACCTAACTAGCTACACTGAATGCCCCTATACCTAACTAGCCATACTGAGGGTCCCTATACCTAACTAGCTATACTGAATGCCCCTATACCTAACTAGCTATACTGAGGGTCCCTATACCTAACTAGCTACACTGAATGCCCCTATACCTAACTAGCCATACCGAGGGTCCCTATACCTAACTAGCTATACTGAATGCCCCTATACCTAACTAGCTATACTGAGGGCCCCTATACCAAACTAGCTATACTGAATGCCCCTATACCTAACTAGCTATACTGAGGGTCCCTATACCTAACTAGCTACACTGAATGCCCCTATACCTAACTAGCTATACTGAGGGTCCCTATACCTAACTAGCTACACTGAATGCCCCTATACCTAACTAGCCATACTAAGGGTCCCTATACCTAACTAGCTATACTGAATGCCCCTATACCTAACTAGCTATACTGAGGGCCCCTATACCTAACTAGCTACACTAAATGCCCCTATACCTAACTAGCTATACTGAGGGTCCCTATACCAAACTAGCTATACTGAATGCCCCTATACCTAACTAGCTATACTGAGGGCCCCTATACCTAACTAGCTACACTGAATGCCCCTATACCTAACTAGCTATACTGAGGGTCCCTATACCTAACTAGCTACACTGAATGCCCCTATACCTAACTAGCCATACCGAGGGTCCCTATACCTAACTAGCTATACTGAATGCCCCTATACCTAACTAGCTATACTGAGGGCCCCTATACCAAACTAGCTATACTGAATGCCCCTATACCTAACTAGCTATATTGAGGGTCCCTATACCTAACTAGCTACACTGAATGCCCCTATACCTAACTAGCTATACTGAGGGTCCCTATACCTAACTAGCTACACTGAATGCCCCTATACCTAACTAGACATACTGAGGGTCCCTATACCTAACTAGCTATACTGAATGCCCCTATACCTAACTAGCTATACTGAGGGTCCCTATACCTAACTAGCTACACTGAATGCCCCTATACCAAACTAGCTATACTGAGGGTCCCTATACCTAACCAGCTATACTGAATGCCCCTATACCTAACTAGCTATACTGAGGGCCCCTAACCAAACTAGCTATACTGAATGCCCCTATACCTAACTAGCTATACTGAGGGTCCCTATACCTAACTAGCTACACTGAATGCCCCTATACCTAACTAGCTATACTGAGGGTCCCTATACCTAACTAGCTACACTGAATGCCTCTATACCTAACTAGCCATACTGAGGGTCCCTATACCTAACTAGCTACACTAAATGCCCTATACCTAACTAGCTATACTGAGGGTCCCTATACCTAACTAGCTATACTGAATGCCCCTATACCTAACTAGCTATACTGAGGGCCCCTATACCAAACTAGCTATACTGAATGCCCCTATACCTTACTAGCTATACTGAGGGTCCCTATACCTAACTAGCTACACTAAATGCCCCTATACCTAACTAGCTATACTGAGGGTCCCTATACCTAACCAGCTATACTGAATGCCCCTATACCTAACTAGCTATACTGAGGGCCCCTATACCAAACTAGCTATACTGAATGCCCCTATACCTAACTAGCTATACTGAGGGTCCCTATACCTAACTAGCTATACTGAATGCCCCTATACCTAACTAGCTATACTGAGGGCCCCTATACCAAACTAGCTATACTGAATGCCCCTATACCTAACTAGCTATACTGAGGGCCCCTATACCTAACTAACTTTACAGAAGGCCCCTATACCTTGCTAGCTATACTAAAGGCCCATATGCTTTGCTAGCTTTATTAAAGGCATCTATACCTAACTAGCTATACTGAAGGCACCTATACCTAACTAGCTATACTGAAGGCACCTATGCCTAGCTAGCTATACTGAAGGCACCTATACCTAGCTAGCTATACTGAAGGCACCTATGCCTAGCTAGCTATACTGAAGGCACCTATGCCTAGCTAGCTATACTGAAGGCACCTATGCCTAGCTAGCTATACTGAAGGCACATATGCCTAGCTAGCTATACTGAAGGAACCTATGCCTAGCTAGCTATTCTGAAGGCACCTTTACCTAGCTACCTATAGTGTGAGCACCTAGCCTGCCTACCTATACTGTGGGCAACGATTCCACGGATCGCAGGATTCGTTAGATTCGGGATTCGAAAGGTTCGAGATATTCGAGAACCTTTTTAGATTCGGTTTCGAAGAAATTGTGGATTCGTCCCATCCCTACTTTTTATTGTAAGAATTTTAGAGTACAGATTCTCTGTAATGGAACAGATAAGAACAGTTGCGAAAGGATCCAATGTTAACCAACAGATCCATTCATATTGATCCTTTTGAACAGATCGGTTCGGCATGTTCCACTAAATGGACTGCAAGTTTGGGTCCGCTGTGATTTTTTTTATAGATCACATCTCTTGATCCGTAGTAGGATCTGAAGTAAAAATTGCATGGTGTATATCAGGCCTCAATTAAAGACATTCTAGAGAAATGCCCTCTAGAAAAAAGGTCAGTCATGTGAACCAGAGATCTACTCACAAAGCATAAAGCTGCCAGTGCCAGCAGAACAGTAGACTCTTCTCAAGCACAGCCATGCTACCTGACCACGCCCACCTACTTTGTTTCCTCAATTTGAGCTCAAGGAGGAGGTGGGATAGTTCCAGCAGAACAGTAAACTATGCTCAAGTACAGCCTTATTACCTGACTATGCCCACCTCCTTCGTTTCCTCCCATTGAGCTCAAGGAGGAGGTGGGATAGGTCAGCTCAGCTCTGTGCTGAGAAGTAAAGATCGACTACACAGGTGGACAATGTAATAACTTAAAGAGACTCTGTAACAAAATTTTCATCCTTATTTCTTCTATCTAGTCTAGTTCCTATACCTGTTCTAATGTGCTCTGTCTAACTGCAGCCTTTCCTAGTTGCACAGTGGCTGTATTATCCCTGTTATATGATCTAATCTTCTCTCCTCTGTCAGGTCTGTCGGGCTGAGGCAGTCAAGCTGGAATGTGCTGTGCTGCTTGTGATAGGATAGAAGCTATACACACCCTCTCCAGGCCCCCTGCACACTCTGTATGACTCACACACTGAACGCCTCTCAGCCTATCACTTGCTATATCTTTTGTTTGTAAACACTGCCTAAAAATGGCAATTACAAGCCAGGATTGCAGCAGGCAGTGGCAGAAACAGCACAGAGGGGCCCAGGAGAACATAATGAATAGAATGGTGTTCTTTTTATTGTAAGAATCTTACAGTACAGATTCTCTTTAAGTGAATTACTGTGGTAGAATAATGGGCTGGATCAGTTATTTGTGGCACACAGGATTTTGGCAGCAATGCATTCAGGTAAAAGCCACCATTCATCCATTAGATAGTTAATGCTATTTTTAGGAAGTAGTTATTACCAAAAAGGATTGTTTGGTATTAGGCAGGGTAGATGTATCCAAAATTACCAACAAAAGCAATGTAGCAATTCAAAACTTACCAATACTCTAATGACTTCTTGTGGGAAAAAAATTCAGTTCCAGCCTACATGGGACCTGTCGGTCAAATAACTTTACCCGGGTGAAATGAAGTGGTGGAATGAAGAGAAGGCGATAGGACTGGGTGGGAAGGCTCTATGGGATTCATGGGTGAATGTCAAACTTTTTTCATATTTCCCTTCAGGGTCACTTTAAGCTCAGCCCTTAGGCTTCGGTAACTTAGCTTGGGTCTAATTCATCAAAGCTTTTGTTTCAGTCCCAAGCCTCTTGGTCCTCCCATGTGACCCTAGTGTAGGTGTACATTTAAGGTGAGGCCCCGATGAAGGGAGATTTCCACTGATACAATGTAAAGGCCTTGGTGATAGCATCATTGGTGTTGGTGACCAGGTGCTTCACACAAGTACCAATCATCATCCAGTTGGGGGGAAGTTGGTGCCCTAAAATTAAATATGGGCTTCTGGTATTGCACAATGGACAGAGTAGCTATGCGAGTCTCAACCCCTTGCAGTTTGACCACAATAAAAATGCCCAGTCAAGCACCATCAGCAACCCCACCTACTATACTTGCAGTGAACTCCTTCCAGATGACCTTGCCAGATCATGTGATCAATTTTTAAAATCTGCTTTAGGGGCAAAATCTTGTTCGACAAATTAGATGACTTTTGGATTTTTTTCTTTTTTACTCATTTAGACCTGCGCCTGGGATAGGGCTATAAAGGGAACTTATAATAAACACAAACTGCGCCTGCCAAAGTACAAACGGGTGCAATAGCATATGCTTCAATCGAGTGTTCGCTATCACAAATCCTTGAATATCAGTCTATAGTGCTGTGACAGCGCTCCTCTTCTTTTCTACAATTTAAACATAGAAAAAACAATCGCACATAGTGCATTACTGTGAATCGCAAAGTACAGTTCCCCACACGTGCATAAGTGCTCAATTGTGCATCACTCGTGGTCTCTACAGCCCCTCCACACTAGCAGCTCACCAGATTGACACCACCTCACAGTCCAGGTGGGTCTAGCGCTTAGCCTATAGAGCGGCCAACTCCAATGACACTTCCACGATAGTTTAGTTCACAATTGGATGATCCATATTTAATGACAAGTTCCACATGAAAAACATATAAGAACACACATAGCATAAAACCGTTGGGCTAAAAGTTATGGCCTGCGCAATATCAGCGCACTCACTTGTGTAGGAAGATAACAGGCATTTCAGGCATTGCAGCCTAGCAATAAAGCTTCTTTGCTGGCGGTGTCGGCGTCCCGAACTTCCCCGCTCCTCGTGGCAGCCTGTCTCCTGACCTTCCAGATCCCAGTGACGTCAGCGCTCCTGGTCACGCCCAACGCGTTTCGTCCAATGGACTCATCAGGGGCTGACGTCACTAGGGCGCTGACGTCTTTTATACTGAGGGCTAGCTCTATTGTGTAGTCTATGGGTGCCTAGGCATCCACTACTTCCTTATTATGACGTCATCAGTGACCGTCTGATGGCCACTGATGACGTCATAATAAGGAAGTAGTGGATGCCTAGGCACCCATAGACTACACAATAGAGCTAGCCCTCAGTATAAAAGACGTCAGCGCCCTAGTGACGTCAGCCCCTGATGAGTCCATTGGACGAAACGCGTCGGGCGTGACCAGGAGCGCTGACGTCACTGGGATCTGGAAGGTCAGGAGACAGGCTGCCACGAGGAGCGGGGAAGTTCGGGACGCCGACACCGCCAGCAGAGAAGCTTTATTGCTAGGCTGCAATGCCTGAAATGCCTGTTATCTTCCTACACAAGTGAGTGCGCTGATATTGCGCAGGCCATAACTTTTAGCCCAACGGTTTTATGCTATGTGTGTTCTTATATGTTTTTCATGTGGAACTTGTCATTAAATATGGATCATCCAATTGTGAACTAAACTATCGTGGAAGTGTCATTGGAGTTGGTCGCTCTATAGGCTAAGCGCTAGACCCACCTGGACTGTGAGGTGGTGTCAATCTGGTGAGCTGCTAGTGTGGAGGGGCTGTAGAGACCACGAGTGATGCACAATTGAGCACTTATGCACGTGTGGGGAACTGTACTTTGCGATTCACAGTAATGCACTATGTGCGATTGTTTTTTCTATGTTTAAATTGTAGAAAAGAAGAGGAGCGCTGTCACAGCACTATAGACCTATAAAGGGAACTGGTAGTGAAAAATAAAGTGCTCCTAGGGCAGTGAGGGCTAACCTTGGAACTCCAGCTGTGGCAAAACTACAAATCCCATCATGCCTCTGCCTCCCCGACTTATGCTTAGAGCTGTCAGAGTATTGCAATGCCTCATGGGACTTGTAGTTCCACCACAGCTGGAGTGCTAAGGTTAGCTATAACTGTCCTAGGGGGTACTTACTTACCACGGCAGGGGGAAGCCTCTGGATACTAAATAGGCTTCCCTTGTCTTCCCCTGCAGCCCCGTTCCAGTGGTGGGTCCACTGAAAGTCTGCATGCTGAGGTATGTCGGAACCTTGCACATGTGCTTTAGCTCGGCTCTATTCGGCAATAGCTGGACCGGATCTGGTCCGCGCTATTGCGCAGTGGCACGGGATGGTGGTAGTGCACATGTGCATGGAGGCCAGGCCACACTTAAAGTGAACCAGAGATGAAGCACCCTCATGTATTTTACCATATATATCAGTGGGATGGGAACATTAGAGAAAACACCTACCCTGCTCTCTGCTTCGTCTTTCACTGCTCAGCCTGGTTGTTATCAGCCCTGATAAAATCCCCGACTGAGAATTCAGTCTGGCTTTGCTCAGGAATCATTATAGCTGAGTCATTATAGCAGAGCCAGAAGGGGGCAGGCTTGGGCTTGAAAAAACATCAGGGAAGACAGACTCAGCTATAATGATTCCTGAGCAAAGCCAGACTGAATGCTCAGTCAGGGATTATATCAGGGCTGATAACAAGCAGGCTGAACAGTGAAGAATGAAACAGAGAGCAGAGTAGGTGTTTTCTCTAATGTTCCCACTGATATATATGGTAAAATACATGAGGGTGCTTCGTCTCTGGTTCACTTTAAAGGGTTTACGGAGGACCACGGGGAAAGCCTCTTTAGAATGCAGAGGTATATATAATTTATAATGCATCTCACTGTGGGAGAAATGTACAGTATATATATATATATATATATATATATATATATATATATATATATATATATATATATATATATATATATATATATATATATATACAGTATATATATATATATATATATATATATATATATATATACATTTAAAATTTTACAATTTTTCACAATTTCGGTCCTTTAACGGCCCTTTGTTGTCCTGGCGGACATGTCCCTTTAAATACATCCCAGCTAAAAGTAATTACTCCTGTCCGTCTATCCCTCCCCTCATTTATTATGATACAATGTTGATCTAATCCACTTTATGGGTCCCCAGGTCTGAATTACCATAAATTGATATTTTCCCCCTTTGAAATGAGTTTTATGTCCATCATGATCGTTTAATTTTACATCCTCGTCTCACCCGTCAGTGAGAGGTCACCGTGAACTTGTGATGGGCCCTTGCTGGGAAGCCGTCTCCGACATGAAGCAGAGGGCCAATTAAGTGCCTATCTTGTATCCATCTAATTAACATTGCAATCTCATGACAGCTATCCATGTAAGTGGTATATTTATATGATACTAATTTAGCCGCTGTAATTGAAGGCTTTTAGGGAGAATTTCTGAGCACAGAGAAAGGGAGAGAACAATGATAACGTTTTTTAGCGGGCGCGGGATCATAAAGTCCGGTTCCATTCGGGATCACAGTCTCCTCTGCCTGGCTTCGGGCTACAAGTAATATCAATTAGTGAGCGGCCGGTGCAGCTGTGATAAAGGTTCCCGCGTTTACGTGTCGGGGATCTGAGGGATGGATGGCTGCTTCCAGAGGGGTCAAGTGACTAGCTGATGGGAGATGGGCTGTTAAAATTGGTGGATTTGATTTCAATTGAAAAAGTGAAATTTTTGCAATTGTTGAAAATGTTTTCAAAAGTTTTAGAATTTTTTTTTAATTTACCACCATTGTCAGGGATGGTCAACAATGCCGATTTCCGATTACGAGGAAATTCCGAGTTCCGCCAATGCCAATTACCGATTCAGCAGATTTCCAATTTCTGTTTTCCGATACTGATTTCCAAGTAGTCTTTTTTTGGGGGGGGATTGTCAAATCCTTCCGAATGAACTCTGCATTCTCTGATTGGTCCAATGGTTCCAAGTTCTGTGATTGGGCTAAAATTAAAATTACCGAGTTGCAGTAATGTGCTATTTCCGCAGAAATCCGATTCGAGATTTCTGTTTTTCGATGTATGAAGAGTCTTTTTTTTGGGGGGGGGGGGGGGCTTTGTTTTGCATTCTCTTATTGGCCGAATATTTACGAGTTGACTCTGAATTCACTGATTGGTCCAATGCTTCCGAGTTCTGAGATTGGGCTAAAATTACCAGGTGTTAATGTGGTATTTCTGCAGAAATACAATTTGCGAATTCCATGCATGCGGAATCCCTTGCCAGCAATTGAGAGAGGAGAGAAACTCATAATGGGCCAGTCCACACCAAAAAGCGCTAGTGCCCCCCGCATCACCCATGCACGCCTCCAGGACTTCTCAAGAGCTGCTCCAACACTATGGAACTCCCTACCTCCACCCATTAGGGCAGCCCCCTCCTTCAACATCTTCAAGAAAGCTCTCAAAACTCACCTTTTCACTCTGGCCTACTACCGCTCACAAGTGCTCTAAACCCACAGCTGAACTCTGGTCTCCTACCTCTCGTGTCCCTACCTCTCCCTTTAGATTGTAAGCCTTTAGGCAGGGTCCTCCTCCTTTTGTGTCCAACCTGATCATGCACCTCCATTACTGTGAACCCAAAGGACCATCTAGGCTAGGCATCTGAGTGAACCTAACTTGCCTAATCTCCATGCTCCCCTCCAGTGACTAAGCATTACCTGGTACTCATACTGTGCTGCATGATCTGGTCTTTCTTTTATTCATGTATTGTCATTTTGCTGTATGTCACCCCTAAATATTGTATGTATCCCTATTTATTGTCCAGCGCTGCGTAATATGTTGGCGCTTTATAAATACAATAAATAAATAGTGTAAAAGCAAATGCTCAGCGCTTGTTGAAGTGATTTTTTAAGACAATTCTAGGCATGTGCCTAGGGATTTTCTAAGCATGCCTAGCGATTTTTGGAGCGTTTTGGTGTAGCGTTTTTTGTATCTTGTTACAGTAGTGCTGTGCCTGTAACTGAACAGCTTCTGTAGCCAAAAAGCTTGGAAAATCACTCTGATCTAGCGATTTTTCCACTTTCCTATACTTAACATTAAGGCTGAATCGCCTCAGATGCTGCAGGACCTGCGTTTGCATTTGGGAGAAAATCACATCGCTCTGGTGTGCTCCATCCCATTCAAATACATTAGCCAAGTACTTTTTGAAGTGCAAACCTTTTAAAAAAGCGCTCAGAAGCGCTCTTGGTGTGCACCAGCCCAGAGCTGGGACAAGGTCCTTCAGCACCCAAGGCTGAGACACCAAAGTGCGCCCCTCCATCTCTGCCACCCGAGCCATCAAACACTGATTACTATTAGACTAAGAGGCGCCACAGGGCTGTGTATCCCCTTTTCTTATTTCTTTCTGCTTCAAACACAATTAGGAATGACAGCTGAATGAATTGTGCGCCCCCTCCTACTCTGCGCCCCGGGGCTGGAGCCTCTCCAGCCTATGCCTCGGCCCGGCCCTGCACCAGCCCCCAGTCTCATGCTCTCCTGACACATTTACATTCTCCCTTGCATTATAGGACACTCCCATAGATCCCCCATTACACATAGTTCACGCATTTTAGAGATAAGGCAGCAAACTGGTTGCATGCTTTTTCTAGGCATGTGGCTCAGAGGTTTCCAGAACCGTTTCTTCTATAGGCACTTCCTGATAAAACAGGAAGTGGAAGTGACACAAAAATCACGGGATGATAATAATTTCTTGCATACGTTAAATATGGGTGCAATGAAAAAAGGATGCCCGAAATGTCAAAACATCATTTATAACAATGTTCGTTTGTCCATGTTTATCTCAATTAGAAGAATAAATATTTTAAAATAACGATATTAAAACGGCGTGGGATAAAGCCGAAATTGCAAAATATTGTATATAACAATGTTTTTAATGTGTTTTTTTTTTCATGAATATATCCGTTAGACTAATAAATATGGTAAAATAATGGTATTAAAAGGGCATGAGGTGAAAAACACTGGTAAAAAATGAACGATATTTTACTACAACTAAACCTAACCCTACTCTCACACAGAACCTTCCCCCTCCGATGCCTGCCCCTAAGACCCCACTTCCTGATACCTAACCCTTAGACCCTCTATTCTAACGCCTAGCCCTAAACCCCCTCCTCCTGATGCCTAACCCTTAAACCCCCCTTATTGACAACTAACCCTAAGACCCCCTTTACTGATGCATAACCCTAAAACCCCCCTTCCTGATGCCTAACCCTAAAACCCCCCTTCCTGATGCCTAACCCTAAGACCCCCCCCCTTCCTGATGCCTAACCCTAAACCCCCCCCTTCCTGATGCCTAACCCTAAGACCCCCCTTCCTGATGCCTAACCCTAAGACCCCCCCTTCCTGCCGTCTAACCCTAAAACCCCCCTTCCTGATGCCTAACCCTAAGACCCCCCCATCCTGATGTCAAACCCTAAAACCCCTTTTTTTCTGACGCTTAACCTTAAAACCCCCTCCCTCCGCTGCAAATAACGTAAATTCAAAAAACAATACATTTCTAAAACAAAAAAAATTAAAGCTATAATTTACAAAATGATAATTCTTAAACGGAATTTCAAAATGATAATTTTCAAACTGATGATTCTAAAAAGGAAAAATTTCAGTTGGACGGGCCTGGCGCCCACTATTTATTGGGAGCCCAAATTTCTGCTTTAGGCGCCCAATAGCCGATATTTTGCATTAGGGTCTATGTGGCACCCAAATAGTCCATTTGCCGAAGGTGCCCAGATTTCCTGCTTCCCATTTCGGTTTCCTGTTTTACCTCACATGTCTTTGCCCGCAGAAGAAATCATGTCAAGAAAAGTTGCTCTTTTCTTTACACAAACTTTTAGTGACCATTATTCTCTCTGCAGATAGTTATGTTATGTTGGCTGGCACAGCGCATTCATATGTCTGCAAATCTTCACACATATAATTATGTCTTCACACAACCTGTGTATGATTCACTGCTTGCCATAGATATATTGGGACAGATCTCTATAACTTAGTTAACACGAGCTGCTTGATCATTCACACTTCTGCCGCAGCAGTTATGGGGATATTTGACTTCTCATTCGCTGTTCTTGTTGCAAGCGCCTTGCCTGTTTATCGCATTGTAATAGATGCAAATGTGAAGTCATTAGCCGTTTTCTCTGCATAGTTAATTTTTAGTGCAAGGAAGACAGCAGATAACTTAGTTGTTTTTGAGTTAATTAAAAGAGTTAGCTGGAGTAAAAGCAACTTACACGATGATCACAATGTGTAGCTAGAACGGCAAATGAACGTAACCCCATTCTCATTATATGCTCTGGATAGTGTGTTTTCGCTTGTATCTGGTAGATGCATGCACAAAAAAATGGAATTTCTGTTCCTATTTGCCCACTCCTCCTTCTCGTTGCATCATAGTTAAAGGGAAACTTTAACCAAGGATTGAACATTGGGATAATCAGTAGCCAATACCCCATTTCCCCTGAGAAATCTTTACCTTTTCTGAAATAAATGATCAGAGGGCCTGTATGGTTGCATTGTGGGAAATAAAGGCTTTTTCCAACTGCTAAGCAAGCAATATCTCTCTCTCTCTCTCATAGAGTGTGCGACGGGAAGGGATGACAGGCATTACTTACCTTACGTAGCCCTGGTCCCCATCTTTGTACAATGTCTGTCTCCTCTATCATCTCCAGGAAGACCCACAGGTGCCACAGTTTGAAGCAGGGTCAGGCCAAGGTTCTCGGGCACTAGAGGGGGAGATTCCAAGAGTACCCCCTTGCTGATGTAGTCAGATGTGCCCTCGACATTAGGTAGACCCCGCATATAGGTAGCTAAATATGACCCCCCCCAGTGTTAGGTAGGTCCCCCAAGAATAGATAACCAGGTGTGCCCACCAGTGTTAGGTAACCTCCCCCCTAGGATAAATAGCCAGAAGTTCCTCCCACAAGTGTTAGGTAGCCCCCCCAGTATACATAGCCGTATATGCCTGTGCTTACCAGGATAACCAGATGGGCCCCCTAGTGTTAGGTAGTCTCCCCCTAGTATAGAAGGCCCGCTGTGCTCCCCAGGACCAGGTAACCCCTCCCCTCCAATATAGATATCCAATATAGACATCCAGTTAAGCCCCCTAGTGTTAGGTATCCTCCCCCTAGTATAGATAACCAGATGTGCCCCCTAGTGTTAGGTAGTCTCCCCCTAGTATAGAAAGCCAGATGTGCTCCCCAGGATCAGGTACCCCCCTCCAATATAGATATCCAATATAGATAGCTAGATGTGGCCCCCAGTGCTAGGTAGCCCCCCCCCCCACAGTATAGATAAGCAGATATGCACCCCAGAATTACCCCCCAGTACAGATAGCCAGATGTGCCCCCCAGGATTAGATAGCCTCTTTCCCCGTATAAAGAGCAGAGGCGAAGGTCCAACACACCTGTCAGTGCCGCTGGGAACTGGTTTTCTCCACATTGCGCAGTACAGCGTCAGCAGGATATCGTAGTGTCGGCACACTGTGCCGCAGGGCAATATGTATGGTGGTACGGTGCAATGTGATTGTCCTGCCCTGGGCTCCTCTGCCGCAGCACAATCACACCACTAGATGTGTGCAACTACCAACCAGCCTAAAGGTAATCTCAAACAAAAAATACCCAGTTTTTAAAGAAGGATAAGAAGGAAATTTTTTACTTGTACTTATCTCGGTTCTTCACATTGCTGCGCACCAGAAAACAAAAATGGTCTTTGAATACTTTTCCTCAAAAAGCTGTTGACATCAAATAATTAATGAAAACACTATGCTAGAGTATCACATGAAGGGATAGGTGCACCAGGACAGCGTGAGGTCACACTTTTCTAGGGGGCTTGCTATATGTCACCTTACCTGCTAATTCTAATTGGAAAGTGATACACCTAACACTGACAGAACCCTGTAGAGTGTCCAATGTACAGAGAACACACAAAGCCATGGAAATAGCATGGTGTCAGCCATTTCGAAAGAGTTTAACATCATCGTCTCACTAACACAAAAAACAACTAAGGGTACCTGCAGCAGAGCTTAGTAAACTAACTTAGAAATGTCCAATCTTATTATGAAATGTGCAAACCCTTATTGCTAAGTTCTATATTGAAATCCCATTCCTGACGCCTGAATCTGAATATTCTGCTTATTGCTAACCCTAACACTAACTGCCTAACACTGTTTTCCTGCCTAACACTAACCTCCACACCCTAACATTACCCCCTTCCTGATGCCTGACACTAACCTCCCCTCTAACATTAACCACTTCCTGATGCCTGACACTATCCTCCACACCCTAACATTAACCACTTCCTGATGCCTGACACTATCCTCCACACCCTAGCATTAACCCCTTCCTGATGGCTAACGCTAACCTCCACCCTAACATTAACCCCTTCATGATGCCTAACACTATCCTGCCCTCTAACATTATCCGTTTCCTGATGCCTGACACTAACCTCCACCCTAACATTAACCACTTCCTGATGCCTGACACTAACCTCCACCCTAACATTAACCCCTGCCTGATGCTTAACACTAGCCTCCTCCCTAACATTAGCCACTTCCTGATGCCTGACACTATTCTCCACACCCTAGCTTTAACCACTTTATGATGCCTGACACTATCCTGCACTCTAACATTATCCGTTTCCAGATGCCTGACACTAACCTCCACCCTAACATTAACCACTTCCTGATGCCTAACACTAACCTCCATCCTAACATTAACTCCATCTGGATGCCTAACACTAACTTGCACCTTAATGTTAACCTCTTCCTGGTGCCTAATGCTAGCAGGGGGGTCTTAGGTTTAGGCACCACCAGGGGGTCTTAGGTTTAGGCACCACCAGGGGGGTCTTAGGTTTAGGCACCAACAGGGGGGTCTTAGGTTTAGGCACCACCAGGGGGGTCTTAGGTTTAGGCACCACCAGGGGGGTCTTAGGTTTAGGCACCACCAGGGGGGTCTTAGGTTTAGGCACCAATACGGGGGTCTAGGGGTTAGGGGTAGGTACAGGGAGGGTTACTTACTAATTTTTTTTTAAACGTTATTATACGTTTCACTTTTTAAACGGAAGATTAACGTTTTCACAATTGCCGATTTCATGAACATTATTTAATGATTTATAACTTTATAAAACATTATTTTTAAACGAAATATAGTACATTATATTTTTAAACGTTATCCATGTTTATCGTTTAAAACCCCGCGCCCTTTTTTCCCAGCGCCCCTTTTTAACGTACGCGGCCGTGAGGGTTACCAAGGGGAGGCAAGGGGACAAGTGTGAAAATTAGGGGGGCCCATCAAAGTTTTCCTGGGCGCCCCATGGTTTGTAGGTACGCCCTTAGCTCATAGGTGAGATTTAAAGAGAAACCGTAAGCAAGATTTTAACTTCATTCCAATCAGTACCTGATTCCAATTTTCCCATGAGAAATATTTTCATTTTCTCGAACAGATCATCAGGGGGCTCTGTATGGCTAATATTGTAGTAAAACCCTTCCCACAGTGTGATGTCAGGACCATGGTCCTGTCAGTTTCCTGTCTGTGAACCTCATTGCGTTGTGGGAAATAGCTGTTTACAGCTGTTTCCAACTGCCAAAAAAGCAAGAAGCATCTCCTTCCACTTACATCACCTGCCAGCAGTAAAAATGTCACCATGTGATGAATGTCAAATTGTAAATCAGGGAGAGGAAAGATTTTACAATGGGCAAACACTGACTAAATCATTTATACATAATTATTGTAAAAATGAAGCCCTTTTTACAACATTATTTTCACTGGAGTTCCTCTTCTCTTTAGGCACCGGAATAACAATAGGGCCTGCAGCCCCTACCCCCGTGGGGGGGCCCGCTCGGGGCCGTTTTGGGAGGCTGGAGGGGTCGCAGCATGAGGGGAAAGTCTTGTTGCACTTCGGCGGGGAGGGGGGACAGTCCCCCCCTCCCTCACCTTGGGCTCTCCTCTCTGCGCTCCCCTCCAGCGTTGAATAGTTTGTGTATGCAGGCGGCGGGCAGCGGCAGATACATTCCTTCCATGCGCTCCAGCGTGGGTGTTTCTCCCTCTAGCCTCTGACGCAACTTCCTGTTTATACAGGAAGTCGCATCAGACACTAGAGGGAGAAACATCCACGCTGGAGCGCATGGAAGGTATGTCTCTGCCGCTGCCCGCCACCTGCATACACAAACTATTCAACGCTGAAGGGGAGCGCAGAGAGGAGAGCCCAAGGTGAGGGAGGGGGGGACTGTCCCCCCTCCCCGCCGAAGTGCAACAAGACTCACCCCTCCAGCCTCCCAAAACGGCCCCAAGCGGGCCGCGGGGGGGGTACCCAGTATTTCTACAGGGGGGCCTGGTGGGACCTTGTTACACCTCTGTCTTTAGGTCTAACGGTGGGGTTGTTTCCAGGTCTTAAAAAAGAAAAATCCATCTGGTTTTAAAAACAGCCTCCAATGATGATGGTACCAGTTCATGTCTCCAAGTCACAGCTCCATAATTTTGCTCCCGCTCAAGCAAGATAGACAAGCAAGCAATTGTTATAATCAAGTGTCAGTTCCTACATGTGAAGCATAGCATTTACGCTTCAAAGATTGTAACCCTTTTGAATTTTCTTTGCTCCTGCACAAATACGGTATGACCTAGGGCATGATTCGTATTTTATTCAAGTCCTAAAACTAGATAATGAGAACCCAATTAAGTAAACAAGTACAAAACATTAAGAAAATGATCAAAAGCTACATTTTTGTGAGTAGAAAAAAAGTACATGCAAATTAATTAATCCTTTCGGACAGTAAACAATGCAGTAAAACATTTCTGGTAATCACTGATCAGTCCTGCATAAAGTTCAGCCCATTCCGCCTTAGAGAACAGCTGTTAACTAGGGATATCCATGGGATTTCTGAGATGACCTTCAGGTCTTTCCACAACATTTCAATAGGATTAAAATCCAAGTCAGGGTCCATCTGAAAATGGCACCTGAGAATAATGGCGCACGGTGTTGCCGCTAATCCGTTTGACGCTTATTGCTATTTAACGTTAAAGCCTTATCGCTATTTAACGTTAAAGCCTTATTGTTATTTAGCGTTACCACACAGAACCCTCTCTGTACCTATCCCTAACCCTAAGACCCCCTGGTGGTGCCTAACCCTAACCACCCCCCTGGTGGTGCCTAACCCTAACCACCCCCCTGGTGGTGCCTAACCCTAAATCCCCCCTGGTGGTGCCTAACCCTAACCTTGACAGTGTTGCATTAAATCCATTCACTGTTTTGCAGTTAAATAACTTCTGCAGTTGGGCTTATGTAGGGCGCTATTGATAAATAACGTTACTGTGCACAATAACGTCTGCTGTTTGGCATATGAACTGCACTATTGATAAATAGCGTTACTGTGCACAATAACTTCTGCAGTTTGGCTTATGTAGGGCGCTATTGATAAATAACGTTACTGTGCACAATAACGTCTGCTGTTTGGCATATGAACTGCACTATTGATAAATAGCGTTACTGTGCACAATAACTTCTGCAGTTTGGCTTATGTAGGGCGCTATTGATAAATAACGTTACTGTGCACAATAACGTCTGCTGTTTGGCATATGAACTGCACTATTGATAAATAGCGTTACTGTGCACAATAACTTCTGCAGTTTGGCTTATGTAGGGCGCTATTGATAAATAACGTTAGTGTGTGCCGTTTTTCTTCTATTTTCCCTGTGCGCCATTATTATGCAGTACTAACGATAAATAGCGATAAGGGTATATTTTTAATGCGGCGCCATTTGTATGCATAGGCGCTGTGCGCCATTATTCACTTATCCGTTAAAGTCAGGCCATTTCAAAACATTAAAGGACCACCATTGTGAAAAAATGTAAAATTGAAAATACATGAGTACACTGCCACTCAGAATACCTTTCATTCCTGCCAAAAACTCCTACATTTAAAAAAGCTTTTAAAGGGTTACTAAAGACCAAAAAAAAAAAATCACTTTTACTTCCCTGGCTATCTAGCAGCAGCCCCCTGGAGTCATCCTGTGCCAGTGCCGTCCTTCCAAGACCCTCCAGCGACCCCCTCAAAGCTGGATGCAGCCAGTCAGAGGCTGCTGCGCATGCGTGGTCCCAAGCCCCATGCACCCTGATCACGATCCCATTGCCGGGAGTGCTCTGTGCATTTGCAGTAGTGAGTTTCGTGTACTGCACATGCACAGAACGCTCGCGGCAGCCACTACACGGAGATGAGGCACAAGGCCGGCCAGCAGCGACGACCCCCGCAAAGGTGGGTCTTGGACGAACGGCGTGAGCACAGGATGACTCCAGGGGGCTGCAAGAAGCCTCAAGTAAATTAAACTTGATTTGTTTTTTTTGTCTGCTTTAGATTTCCTTTAAGCTCCATTGACTAGCTGCTGTTCCGTCAATAGACCTGGACTGGCTCAGTTACAGCGTAATGGCTTGTCTATGGGACTAGTTAATTCATAAAAAAACACAGGCGATTTGTGAAATGCTAAAAACAATTGGTAACAAGCTGCCACAGTAAATAAAACCCTTGCAATGACCTAGATAATCGTTTTGATTTTCTATGTCAGAAAAGAGATGCAGTTACAGTTGCCCGGCAACCTTGGGATGCTGCTCGGTGAATGTGACGCGCGGTTTTAGCGGCGGGAAAGTGTCAGCTGGGGACAGGACAGACACAGAAGCACATACACAAGGCTATTTAGCGGTGAGAGATTGCCTATAGAAACATCACAGATACACTGGATTAAGTGGTGTATTGTCATGCTCCAGCTTATTGCGGGATAGCAGGCTGAGTTGATGAATGGTGCCCCAGTTCTAGAGGCCGGTGCTGTACAAGGCTCTAATTTATATGGTAAAGCGCTGCAGTCTATCTTAGGAGGCCACCGATCTCACATTCCTCATTATACACTGGATGGTCCAGTGGCCTGCGGTGTGACTTATCGTGCACAGCCATGATCTGTGAAAGGGGAAGGAACACCTTTGCATACTGCTTCCTGTAAAGATAAACACTTTAAAGGAAATGAGTAGGGTTATTTTTATCAATTGTATTTAGCGCTTCAAAAAATCATAATTTGCAATATTACAAGTAAACGTTTTAGTTTTTTGGGGCATTCCATCTGCTTCTTCGCCTGGTAATGTTTTACAGATTACCCAGCAAGCTCTTGCTGAACTAGAAGTCCTCGGTGTGTATGGGTCTAAAAAGGACCAAAAAGCCCTCTTACTTAAAACACTATGCAAAACAGAAATTTGACTTCTGAAGGCCTCTTGCACACTGCAAGTCATTCCGATTGAGATTCCGCTTTTTAATCAGTTTTTACATCCGATTCAGATTCCGATTTGCAGTGTGCAAGAGGCCTAAAACAGGGGGTATTGGCAGTTATTCAGGTTGGAGTGAGCATATGAGGTCACTTACAATGCATCACTGCTGAATGTGCAAATTGTCCATTTGTTGTCCCTTATAGTCAAACACACCTCCAGATTAGAGATGGCTCAAACCTCCTATAGTAGGTTCGCGAACCTCAATTCGTGGATTTTCGCAAAAGTTTGAGATCGCGCGAAGTTTGCGAACCGCAATAGACTCAATGAGCAGGCGAACTTTGAAAACTACAAACATTTAAGCTGGCCACAAAAGTGATGGAAAAGATGTTTCAAGGGATCTAACACCTGGAGGGGGGCATGGCGGAGTGGGATACACGCCAAAAGTCCCGGGGAATAATCCGGATTTGACGCACAACAACGTTTTAAGGGCAGAAATCCCATTGCATGCTAAATTGCAGGCCTAAAGTGCTTTAAAATATCTTGCATGTGTATACATCAATCAGGTAGTGTAATTAGTGTACTGCTTCACACTGACAGACCAAACTCACTGTGTAACGCACCGAAAACAGCTGTTTGTGTAGTGACGGCTGTGCTGGACTAGTGCGCACCATGGCGAGAGTGCAGGCCATGACGGTTTTCAAGCCCATATGGTCGCCGGGCTATGGTGGCTCAATGATAGAACAACAGTGACTGTCCAGCTGATCGAATTTGGTCTGTCCACAATGAAGCAACGACCTTATTTTCTTGGGTGTGCCCCCCCCCCCCCCCCGACACACTCATATAGCCGGCGGTCATTTCTTTATTGTGGTACGCAAGCCCCTTCACCGCGGCAAGGTACCAATCGCGAAGGGGAATTGACACATGTACATGCCTTAAATATTCAGGAATCCACCTGGAGTCCTGGACCCTGTTGGTGGTGGCGGAGAAGGCAGTCAAGCGGCCTGCATGCAGAGATGCTGTGTGGGGACCAACTTAGTCTTGGGGCAGGCAGTCACACGGCGTGCAGGCAGAGATGCTGTGTGTGGGGACTGACTTAGTCTTTGGGCAGGCCTGACCGTGCTTTGCAGACCACGTAGTCAGATGGACCCGGACCCAACGCTGTGTGCCAGAGGTGACACCACTTGCCTTTCAACATCACAGTACAGTTTGGGCATCACCTTTTTTGAGAAATAATTGGCCTGGTGTCTTCCACTGCGGTGTGTGGCTTTGCTTTTTGTATGCTGCTTTTCCTCAGGTGGTCATCCCATTGCAGTTTGTGCTTTGTCATCATGTGCCTTCATAAGGATGTTGTCCCTACGCGGGTCTTGGTCTTTCCACGGCTCAATTTTTGGTGGCAGAGAGTACAGATGGCATTGCTCTCATCTGAGGCACTTTGGTGATGGCACTTTGGTGGCGGCGGCCGAGTGAGTGTTAAGTAGGGTGCCAGAATCATAGCAGGCGGAGGAAGATATGTCACTGTTCCGTGCGGAAGCTGAGGAAGATGAGGTGTTCTGTGTTAAATAGTCAACTGCGTCCTGACAATCTTGGGGGTTGATGGCACGCGCCTTCTGAACACTGTACTTTGGTCCAGGGCCGCATGAAATCACGACAGCACACAGGTGCAGTGAACAGGTATGCAGTGACTGTTATCAATACAATGTGCAGCTGTCACACACACAGGTACTGTGAACAGGTGCAGTGACTGGTATATAACACTGTGTGATTCTGTCACGCAGGCGCAGTAAACATGAACAGATATGCAGTGATTGGTATTACAAATGTGCAGCTGCCTGTCACACTCATGCAGTGAAAAGGTAGACACTGAATGTGTTGGGCCTGGCAGTGGCACAGTAGAAATTACCAAGGGGCCAAGGGCCAGCTGCGACCGACTGACAGGGCTGTATATGCAAGTGTCAGTGGGACACACACAAAAAAAACAAAAATAGATCACAAGAACAACATTAGCTCTCAAAAGAGCTGTTGAGGGGTGCTTTTTAGCAATAAGTATCAGCAAGGAGCAAGCTAACAAGCCTAACAAGAGCCTAACTAAGCTTTCCTTATGTCTCTGCAGCAACTCTCCCTTCTCTAATTACTGCAGCCACATGAGTGAGGGAAATACCCGACGCTGCCTGCCTTTTAAAGAGGGGGGGGGCTCCAGGAGGGAGTGTAGCCTGATTGGCTACCATGTGTCTGCTGACTGTGATGTAGAGGGTCAAAGTTGAGCCTAATGATGTAGTATAGGGGGCGGGTTGAACTCTCACATAGTTCGCGGTTCACTGCGAACGCAAACCACCAAAGTTTCCGTGTTCGAATGCGAACCGTTCCGGCCATCTCTACTCCAGATCCGCTGAGATGCAATGATGTGTCCGTTTGTTAATTGTACAGAGCCACAATAATCTAACATGCATACAGACTGTTTCAGACTCTTTGGTCCTCATCAGCGCGTGACATGAATTAATGTGACTCTACGGAATAGGAATTGAAACCCAGAGTTACAGATTACCCAGCAAGCTCGTGATGAACCAGAACTCCTAGGAGTGTGTAAGGGGCTACAAATGACCAAAAAGCCCCCTTACTGAAACTGCTATGCAAAACAGAAATGTGCCTTCTTAAAACATAAGGTATTTGTGACTATTCAGGTTGGAGTGAGCTCTGAGCCAGTATCCCACAATGCATCACTGCTGAATATGCAAATCATCCTTTGTTTCCGTAAAAGCTAAACACACCTCCAGAACTGCTGTAATGCAATGAAGTGTCAGCTTGTTAATTGCACAGAGGCTGGTAATGTTTTTTGAGCAGAAGAAAGTGTCAAGGTGCATCTAGCATCTAGCAAATTTGGGCGGCCAAATGACCAATAGACAGATCTCTCTGATCAAATATGATCGGAGAGAGATCTGTTGGCTGCCATTAACCACAGGCTTATTCCCGACTAATTTCAACATGAAATATTTCGGCAATCAGCCTTATGACAACGCCTCTCCACCCCCCACAACTGTTACCCCTAAAGTAAATGTAGCCACACCCCCTTTATTAATACATTGCCTCTCTAATGCCCACCGGGCTGCTCTTCTGGGTTTGCGGCGCAACCACATGGGGCAAGAACCGAGAAAAGGAGTCCAGCAGGCATCAGGGAGGTAAAGTATTAATGCAAGGGCAACGTGGGGGGTACTTATACACTAGGGAGCACGGTGGCCGGGGGTTTGCGTGGCATTCCTAATTTACAATTATCGTACATTTTTACCGCACCTGGTCGAGCTTGTTGGCCAGACATCTTGCATGATGTGTGATCAATACATCGACCAATTTTGGCCCAAGATTGGTCGAATTATCGATCAGGCATGCTTTTCAAGGCACCACTTTTCATCCGATTCTATAATAACTATTGCATTTGATGGTTGATTGGTCGCTAATAGTGTAAGAATAGCTGCAGTTTACATATTCCCATTTAAAATAAATGGCTTAAATCTGTATTTAAGGCTGGTTTTAGATTTATTTATTTTTTTCGCTTTACTATGGCATGCAATGCTCCCCCCACATCCAACCGCAATGCAAAAAGTGAGTGCAGGGTGCGACACACGGCGCTCTGTCATTTAAACTATGTGCATCGCCCACAGACCATTACCCCAAACATTTTGCCTTAGGCGCAGTGCTTGCGGTAATGCACTGTTGCCATTGCGACAGCTCAGATACTTTTAGCCCACTGCAAAGGCCCGCAATAAGTGTGGAAGTCTCCATAGACTTGTATTGTTTTGTGTCTCCTGGCGGCAAAATGGGGTAACGTAATGCACATTTACCCTGCTTGTGTAAAAGGGGCCTAAAGAGCCAAATCAACTCTGTAGAAGCTTTATATTCCAAGGTCGTTTATCAAGTAGAGAACATCACACACCGCACCTTCTTTACTATCAATATGTGTCAATTAACACAGTGTAACAGCATAAACTGTCCATACAGGGGTTGACATACAAGATACTAGCATTCTAAAATGGTGTACAATCAATTATGCATTTTTAATTGATGGTATGCTGACATATGATATTCACACAAAATTATGCACAAGTTGTGTTTTGTATTCTTTGTGAAAATGTTAGTGATGGTCGTGTTTAGGAGAAGTCATGAAGAAGCATGCGATTTGTCTGATCAGCTGATAGATTTGCAAAGCTCTGATTTGCTGTGATCACATCCTGCTTTAGTACATGATCATGACTAGCAAATTAGAGACTGACATATGTATCACCTGACCAAGCTGATTACATGCTTCTCCATCAGTTCTACTAGACATAACTGGTCCATCACTATTAGCGATGCATGCCTAGTAGAACTGATGGAGAAGCATATGATCAGCTTGGTCAAGTGATAGATATGGAAGTCTCTGATTTGCTAGTCATGATCATGTGCTAAAGCAGAATGTGGTCAGCAAATCAGAGAGTTCCATATCTATCACCTGACCAAACAAATCACATGCTTCTCCAAGAGTTCTTCCAGAAATAACCAGCCCAATACTTTTAGTGATACATGCTTCTGCACGATGAGTTCATTCTTGAGGAGTAATTGTGACTGTTGTCCCTCTAGCTGCGGCTGCAGCGGACATGGCCTACCACCACATCCGACCACCCATAGGATATTCCATCCCCAAGCCGATTTCCTCCTTGTTAATGAGGGGTTGGAATGCCTGTCCAGAGGTAAGTGGCCTTTCTTTTGTCTTTGCATAATCCCGCAGTCACGTCCACGATTTGAAACATACATTTCCTGCAATGGAATTATAATGTTTTCTGTGCATTTTGTTTAAGTTCATAATGAGATGCCAACAATTCTGACTTGCATGCAAATTCAATGCAAATTGTATGCAGCTTAAAATTGGGCCAATCCGATGCGCTTCCTCAAAGGATGCCAGAGCCGAATAAAATCTCTTCCCCCGTATCTTACCTAAAAGCCCACCCAGCTGCCTTATCAGGGTCGCCGAAGTCAGGCTTTACTGCGCAGGTGCTGGCCAGGCTGCACGCATATTACGGCATGCACCCGCAGCCAGGAGTGTAGTGCGCATGTGTGTGATGCCACTACGTCATGCGCATGATGTCATACGCATCCGCAGTGCGCTCTTGACCGTGCATGCATGCTGTTCAATGCAGCCCCCGTGTCCACTCTTCAGCCTTGAGCTCCTCCACCAGTTCTCCCAAGAACATTTGGCCGCCTCTGCCTGCAACCACATCTAACGGACTCGAGGCTTTCCAACTAACTGGATCTAGGTAGCTATGCTATGTACAGCCCCCCTCAGTGATTCCTATATGTCGGGGTGGCCATGGTGACAAATGGACTATCTGACTCTATCGGGTGCTTCGACCTGCAGCCCTAGGGGGACTCTCTGTCTCTGACTCTCTCCTCTTGTTTTTTTTTCCCACTTTCTCCTCACTCTTTTCTCTCTCTGTATCCTCTCTCTCTCTCTCTCTCTCCACCTCTATCCATTCTTTTTGGTAGATGTGGCAAGCTCCGCTCACATAGCACTCCAGACTTCCCCGCGCATCCTCATGCCCCCCAACTGTCCCGAATACTGCGGGACTGTTCCGATTTGGGGGGGGGGCTATCCCGGTATGACCCCCCCCCAAGTCCCGGGCGTCAGTGGGCAGAGAGGGTGAAAAAAGTGATCGAGGCTCCAGCCGCGCCGTAGTGGGATGCGGGATGCCGGCATTACATTTCTACCTCCCTCGGAATCTGCACCCCTGTGTCCACCCTGGAGGCAGAGTGTGCAGCGGAGCCGAGCGTGCTGTCATCTTACCGGCGTCCATCTATGCGTACCGACATCCGACTTTACTCTGCTTCCTGTGATGTCACAGGAAGCAGGAAGCTCAGTGAAGCCAGATGTCGGTATGCATGGATGGATGGTAAGATGACAGCCCGTTCCGCTCAGCTGCGCACTCTGCTAGCAGGGGGGACACGGGGGCAGATTCCAAGGGAGGGAGGTAGAAATGTAATGCCGGCATCCCGCATCCCACTTTGGCGCCTCAATAATTTTTTTTTTGCCTTCTACAGTGGCACCCTCCTCCCCACTCACGGCCATCCTCACCCTCCTCCCCACCCACGGGCACCCTCACCCTCCTCCCCACCCACGGGCAGGGTATATGAGGGAAATATTTATTACAAACATATAAAAGGATAAAATATTAATTAAAAAAAATTATCCAAAAAATGTAAAAATGTTGGGAGGTATGCATTCTTCTCCACTATAGTTATGTGTCATATATAGTATATGCCTATTTATGTATATTATGCAGTACATAGTGGCTGGATAGTGTAATGGTTAAGGGCTCTGCCTCTGACACGGGAGACCTGGGTTCAAATCTCAGCTCTTCCTGTTCAGTAAGCCATCGCCTATTCAGTAAGGAGCTACTGCTTATAGAGCGTGTCCTAGTGGCTGCCTTGCAAGTGCTTTGAGTCCGACAGGAGAAAAGTGCTATACAAAATAAGGAATTATTATTACCTGACTATATGTGATTGTACCACCAACCGACCCTGTGTGTGCTAAAGACAATTCCGGGTACAACCCCTGTTGTACTTGGCAAAATAAATTATTCTGATTCTGAAGTCTGACTAGATTAGCTGCATGCTAGTTTCAGGTAAGTGATTCAATTGCTACAGCAAAAGAGATCAGCAAGATAGCCAGGCAACTGGTATTGTTTTAGAAGAAATAAATATGGCAGCCTCCGCATCCTTCATACTTCAGATTTCCTTTAAAGAGAACCCGGGGTGGTAAAATAATGCTGAAGAAAACACACTGGGAAAGGGGGCTGGCCAGATCAGAAAGCATACATCACCGCTGCTCCTTGTCGCTCCTTCTCCCTGCAATCAGCAAGTTTAAAAATGCTTGCGACCCTTGCGACCCTGGGGTCACGACGCTGCTCTGTGAGCAGGGCCGACCCTAGACTTTTTGCCGCGCTCCAGCGTGCGCTCCACTGACGTCACTTCCTGCAACGCTGCAGGAAGTGACGTCAGTGGAGCGCACGCTCAAGCGAGTAAGAGGAGAGTCCTCCCCGCCCGTGCCTCTTATGAGTAGCGGCTACTTCTTAACTATTTAAGGTTGGAGGGGAGCGCAGATCGGGGGACCCAGGCGAGGGAGGGGGGGGGTCCGACCCCCCTCCCCGCCGCTAGGCCCAATAACCCCATCCTGCCCGCTACCCCTCCAGCTCGACGGCCGGCTCTCCGCACCCACGGACGGGCGGGTGCCGCCCCTAGAAATGTTTCACCCCGCCTCATGACATGAGTCTTATCACAGAGCAGAGTGCAGGGAGGCGGGGAATGGGCGGAGGAAAGGCAGTGTAGGGCCAATGACAGCTGGTGTTCTTAACACCATAGGGGGCGTTTTGCAGGAGTGCTTCTCCCGTAAGGGAAGCCCCTTCCCCCTGTTAGCTGTTGACAAGCTGCTGGTCAGTGTTTTCTAGGGCTGACAGCGTAGGTGTGTGTGTGTGGGGGGGGGGGGGGCAGAGAGTGGAGCAAGGAGGACACAGAGGCATGTCATGGAGCAGGTAACATGGTTGTGTGTCCCATTTAAACCACCACCGGTGCTGCCTTGGGTACACATAGGGATGGCAATGCTTAGGAGAACTCATGGAGAAGCATGTGATCAGTTTGATCAGCTGACAGATTTGTAAGGCTCTGATTTGCGGGTCATGATCATGTGCTAAACCAGGGAAGTCATCCCAGCAAATCAGAGCCTTACAAATCAGCTGATCAAACTGATCACATGCTTCTCCATGAGTTCTCCAAAACATTGCCATCCCTAACACTTAGCAGTCAGTAGCTGTTGCCAGAGAAGAGGTCTTAGCTTGTTCTGGCTCCTGCTATCCTCTGATGAGCAGCTCTCTTGGCTGCTCCATTCTGACTGATGCAACAAGACACAGACTCCAGAATATCACCGGCTGCAAGCTGGGGCTTATGCGCCACAATTAACCCATTTGCATTGCTCGATAACAAGCCACGGTCGTACAAATAATCTCATATTTACACTGCAAACACAAATTGGTTGATTTGCATGCAAGAGGTTATTTGAAAGGAAGAATAGCTACTCCTAGCAATAAGAGATGAAATGCCGCCACCTTGTGGTTCTAGGGTGTAACTGTACAACCACACCGAAATGGCCTGACTCTTTTGAAGCCTTTTTTTCCCCCAGATATCCAAACATCTTCAGTGGGGATATTTAGCGCTGTAGTGAAAGTGAATGCAGAGGTTGTAAATGCACTGGGGTTCCTTGAAAAAACGGGTCCCTCTTCAACCACTGTATTAGCTTTTCAATGGTGCAATTCTGGCAGTGATCTCCTCCTCTATATGTGCTTTGAATAGTGCAGTAATCATAAACAAGGTGTTCAGTGTTCCCCTTCCCTGCTTACCAATCTCTGACACTGTGGCTGTCCTTGGCAGGTTATGGTGTATTGCAGAGCTCCCAATTATCTCTCTTTCAGAGGCAAAATTGGTGGATGTATGGCCATCTATAGACAGACATAAACAAGCTCTGCTACGCAGAGCCTGTACAAATCCTGGAAACATTTGAGACTGGGGTGTGGCTTTAACCACTTGCAAGCCACGCTGATTGAAATCTATGCCCTGTTTGGCACCTTTTATCTCTGCCAGGGTGTAGATTTCAATACGGTGACCAGACGTCCTGCTTTACCCGCGACGTGTCCCGCCTTCGGGGTCCGCTGTCCCAGGATGCCTTGCATCCCGGCTTTAAGCAGCGGGATGTCCCGGCCTCGGTACTCTGGCCACCGTAATTGCAACTGGCAGCGGCGTCCATCAGCGCGGGAGACTGCAGGAGGAAGATCTCGGAGGAGCTGCGTGCCAGAGGACGGCCGCGTGAGGGAACTTCTGTCAGGTGAGTAAATTATTTTTTTTGCAGGTGTTATGCTGCACACATTGCGTTATTTCCTGCTGAAATGTTGCCCGCCACATTGCATTTATTTTCTGCTAAAATGTTGCCCAAATTGCGTTATTTACTGCTGAAATGTTGCCCACATTGCATTTATTTACTGCTGAAATGTTGCACACATTTCGTTTATTTTCTGGTGAAATGTTGCCCACATTGCGTTTATTTCCTGCTGACATATGTTGCCCACATTGGCTAATTTTCTGCTGAAATGCTGCCCACATTGCGTTTATTTTCTGGTGTCTGGGGAAACTATTGCTGCATTTATTATTTAACGGTTATAATTGGCTATATTTGCTGCTTTGGGGTTACGGTATACTATTAAATAGCATCACACAGTTTCTGCACACCCATGATGCGAATCCTCATTTCACCACATCATGGCGAAAACACTGCTTTCTTATGCCTCGCTGTTACATCATTACGCTAGCTCCGCCCACACAATGTCATGGCCAGACCCATTTTTCAGCGTGGCGCAAATGCCCCCGTCCCAGATTGAACCCAGAAAAATCTGGTCACTCTAATTTCAATCATGCTCGCCTCATGCTCCAGCCACTCCCAATGATTGCAGCGCTCTCTAGCTGCTGCAGCCCCCTCACCATCGGTATGACGGCAGAGTTTCCTGAGCTGGTCAGGAGCCAAACCAGCTCAAGGAGCTCTACCAGAGCCGGGACAAGGTCCTCCAGCACCCAAGGGTGAGACACCAAAGTGCGCCCCTCCATCCTTCCCACCCCAGCCGCCACACACTGCTATTAGACTAAGAGGCCCCCCAGGCCAGCCCCAACCCCCCGGTCACTGCCATGTATCCCCTTTTCTTATTTCTCTCTGCTTCAAACACAATAGGGGTATGATAACTGAGTGAGTTGTACGCCCCCTTCTACACTGAGCCCTGAGGCTGGAGCCTCTCTCGCCTCTGCCTTGGCCTGGCCCTGAGCTCTACCTTCATAGAGACAGCAGAGCGAGGGAGACACAGCAATGGTAGATAGGTGGTAGCGGCAGGTGACGTAGGTAAGCGCCATTTTTTTAAACCAGCAGTCTCAGGTCCTTAAGGGGCCTGAACCTGCTGGTATGGAATCAGTTATATCTGTTCTTGAAAAAGTGAAAAAAATAAAATAATGCATGATCACATTTAAAGTGACTCTGTAACAAAAATTACAACATTTTTTCTACCATCCTACAAGTTCCTAAACCTATTCTAATGTGTTCTGGCTCACTGCAGCTCTTTCTACTATAACCATCTCTGTAATAAATCAATGTATCTTTCCCCTGTCAGACTTGTCGGCCTGTGTCTGGAAGGCTGCCAAGTTCTTCAGTGTTGAACTGTTCCTCTATGCACACTCCAGTGTGTGTTTTATTTACATAAGCCAGCAGCTTCTCTGCTATCTTATCAGTGATAGAAGAGAGCTGGATAAAAATCCTCCTCTGGAGGCTGTGAAAGGAGCTGGTCTGTCACATACTGAGGAATTAACGACATAGGCACAGGCAGAGCTGTCTGCAGGAAGCCTGTAATGTTCAGTGCATGAGAGAAGCTGGGGACAGAAGGTAAACACACACAAGTGATCTCTTGAGATTCAGAAGTAAGGCTGTATACAGCCTGCTTGTGTATGGATGTATTTTCTGTAAGGCTTGGTGGTGTATTCTCCACAGTCAGCATGCAACGCATGAGCTGGCGTGGAGGAGGTACACACACTAGCACAAGGAAACAGGCTATCCCTAGTATAGTGGAGGGGAGGACTGACTCCAATAGGAGATTGTGGCGCACAGAGCCGGTGCAGATCTGACAGCCACAAACAATGCTTTCGTTATAACGTCTCAGCGCAAAGTAGCGCTGAGCGCATAAACCAGAACTGAGGAGATCAGGACAGGTAGACAGAATGAACGCTTGCTAGCTAGCGGCTACTTAGCGACAGCAAGCGTCCAAAACCAGACAGACTGGAATGAGGCAGCCAATGCGATGCGGCGATGGCGTGCCTCACAAAGACAGGACAGGATAGTCACAAAATAGCAGGATTAAGATAGATGAACGTAACACAGATAAATATACAATAAGTATGTTTTCCTAGCGTATTACAATTACAGCTATCAATGAAACCATTTGTAACGTCTGACTAACATATGTATATATTGGCAATGAACCGATATATGACATAAGCAGGAACGCTGACTAGGAATGGAGTAACACAGGGAACAGGACTCAGAAGGATTCGCTATCTCTTCGCAGAGATGAACGCAATCCACAAACGGTAACAGAACAGGATTCAGAAGGATTCGTTATCTCTTCGCAGAGATGAACGCAATCCACAAACAGTAACAGAACAGGATTCAGAAGGATTCGTTATCTCTTCGCAGAGATGAACGCAATCCACAAACAGAACCAGGAGCAGGGTAACTACCTCAGCACGGGTGGTCACGGTACGCGCAACCTACCAAAACGTGCTGGAAAGCTGACTAACTGCACACAGGATATAAACAGTTCGTGTACGTATACATCAGCGACACTGATGTATCAACGTAACACAAATACAAGGAAAATAACAAACGTGCTGGTATGCATATATATTGGCAATGAACCAATATATGATGCAAAGACCAGCAAAGTATCTTCATAACAAGAAACCCGATCGGGGGCTAAAGCGACAGCAAGGCAGGCTTAAGCTGAAGCTATGAAAACCCAAGGAAACCCTGCAGGAAGCAGATCTTTATACTGAGGTCATCCAATGGGAGCAGACATGCAGATTCCCACACAGGTGAATGATAATCAGTCACAAGCTGACAGCAGGGAAAGACAGACAAAGCTATGCAGCTTGCATGGAAATAGATCAGAACTGCCTGAGCTGCAGCACTACTACTTCCAGCAATAGCTGCTGCAGCAGCGATCATTACATTTTCTATGTGTGGACATACTGTACATCAACCTACTTCCTGTTTTGGTGGCCATTTTGTTTGTTTATAAACAAACTTTTTAAAACTGTTTTTGACTACTTTTAATGCGGTGAGGAGCGGTGAAATTGTGACAGAGGGTAATAGGAGATGTCCCTTAACACACTGGTATGTTTACTTTTGTGCGATTTTAACAATACAGATTCTCTTTAACCACCTTCTTCTCATAATGTAAAGCTCTCACACAACTTTATTAATGAGTTATCTCAGCACTGCCCCCTACATACAGAGGTATTATACATAATGTATTTGCTGAGAATACCGGTAGTTGTTGCATAAAATTTATTTCAACAGTAAATTAGCCAGGGAGGGGCTACAGTGAGTCCTGTAAACTTCTATTTTATGCACTGACCAAAAATATCTCACAGTGGTTCATCAGCAGGGGTGTAACTGCAAATCAATGAGTCCCACAGCAAATCTCTGATGGGGACACTCAACACACACACCCTCTGCCCTCTCCCCCTCTGGTCCATGACCAGAAGGCCCATCTGCCAGGAATCATAAAACAAGTGTTATCACCATGATTCCCTCCACCCATAAATAGTGTGACCACGCCTGTTTCTCAGGAGAAGGGAGGGGCTGTGTTGTACTAGGGTGAGTAAGAAATGTGGCCTCACCTACCTCTTGGGCCTCCCAATAGCTACACCTCTATTCACCAGTTTGGTTTGTGGACCTAGGATCTACATCAAGCATCTCCTCGTACTAATTGGTCTAATCAGCTCAACCCAGTGTTTAGATTTCAGTCCACTCATCACCAGTGTGAGAAATCTTCCAGTTAGTACTTAAAATATAGGATCCAATTTCTGCAAGCCGTGCATTCCTTCAGAGTAGTGATTATCGTAATCGGCTAAAAACGATTACCCAAAATTTCACGTAAATTTTCGCAATTTCTCCCATACCTACAGTACGGTTTGTAAATTCAATTCATTTTGTGTACTCCTTCATAATTTTGTGTCATTTTCACATCATTTTTGCATATTTGTGTGCCGACTTTAGCGGTGAATATCAAAGCCCCGTATATGCTATTGTCAAAAAGACCTTGTAGTCTTTGAGAACATTTTAAAAATGTGAATAGAAAAATGTTACATTAACCACTAAAGTTTGCTTAAAATTATGGGGACATTATTCAAAATTACAAATTATTGCAATTGCAGATGAAATTAATAACGATTTTTCCAAAAATTTCACATCATGATTTTGCATCGTAATTGCGAAATTCAATGCCAAATTACGTCTATGCGAAATCTGTGCTCATCACTACTTCAGAGCCCTCACCAGTTTTGTGACGGAGTTCTGGCCTTGGTGTGAAGGTCTTACATACTGTTATTAAAGGAATACTATCGATTCACATATTTTTTTCAATTGACACAGGAATTGTTTGGGAAGTGCTAAGTACTGGTGTATACATTTTAGTAGCAACTTCTTTGTTTACTGTTACCAAAATACTTTCAAACTTTACTGACGCCAAAACTGACGGCTGACTGAGCCATGAGGAGAGGGGAAATTCCCCTCACACTTGATCAGTTAACTCTATGGGCTTGATTCACAAAGCCGTGCAAAGTGTTTAGCATGGGTGTGCTAAACAGTTAGCACGTGAAGTGCCGTTCGCAGACTTTTGCGCGCGCACAGTGACGCGATTAGTGCGAATCGCTGCAAATTGCGTGCGCAAAAGTCCGCGATCGCGCAAATCGCGGCACTTTGCGTGCACAAAAGTCCGCGAATGGCACTTCACGTGCTAACTGTTTAGCACATCAGTGCTAAACAGTTTGCACGGCTTTGTGAATCAAGCCCTATGTGTAACTCTGTGTGTGACAGAGAGAACAGCTGCAGCTCCTGTGTCTTGTGTTTCTGACTGACGTGTCTGAAGAGAGCAGAGGAAATGTAACTAATTGTCACAGCTTTTCATACTGTTTTTGCTTTCAGAGTTTGATATGTTTGATATTTGCTTTTTGTAGTCTGATATGCAACTCTGGCTGTGCATTGAAGCAGACACCCCTTCTGCAATTGATTTGTCCCAATATAGCTAAATCCTACCCTTAATACATTACAGCTTTTGCCTCTGATATTTAACATGAAAAGTAGGAAAATGTTTACACAGCTACTTAGACATTATGAATGATGACAAAAAGTTGCCTATATATCAATAAAACAAATTACATGAAACACAAACAAAAACAAAAAAACTTCTTTACCTGAAATATTTTTCCTTGACACACCATAAACAACCTCTGGCTATTTAGTCCAACCCGAGGAAACATTTGTATTTTAGTGTTGGATTGTGTGGAAAATAGGTAGAACCTAATTTGGCTTTTACCCGCTGGCTGTGGCCCCACTGGGTTGATTTTCTTTCACTGGAAACATCCGAGGCTTTAAAGGGAACCTGAAGTGAGAGGAATATGGGGGCTGCCATTTTAATTCTCTAATAAAGAATTCCAGTTGCCTAGCTTCTATGCTGATGATCTGCCTCTAATACTATAAGTCACTGGCCCACAATGAGCTGCACGTCATATACTGTGACTTTGGTCTGACCCCACTGGCTCCATGCAACTCGCATGTGCTTGACTCAAAAACAACTAAAGCCTAAAGCTCAGCATGCCAGCCAGGCAACTGGCAAAGTTTATTAGAGAATGAAGATGGCACCCTCCATATTTCTCTCTCTTAAAGTAAATGGGAACTGTGTATATAAAAAAAGCCAGATACTCACCTATGGAGAGGGAAGGCTCTGGGTCCTCTAGAGCATTCCTGTTCCTCTCCCGGTGCCCTTGGTGCAGCACTGTCCCTGTGAGCAGTATTTTACTAATTTGGGGAAATACTGCTCGCTTCACTAGTGAAGGAGGCTTCAGAAAGTCTTCGGGAGCCCGAGTGCTCCTGAAGACGGGCCGCTTCATACTGCTCACGCGCGAGTGCCCACTCTTTCACTCGCGCGTGCGCAGTATGGAGCCACCTGTCTCCAGGAGGACTCAGCTCCCAAAGACTTCTGAAGTCCTCCGCGGTGAGGGATTCAAACATGGGAGCCAGCGCTGCACCGAGGGCACCGGGAGAGGAGAGGGAGGGCTCCCCTCCTTAGGTAAGTATCTGCCTTTTTTAGAGAGAGAGACCCACCCCATTTACTTTAAGGTTCCCTTTAAAATGAGCAGGAAACACTATTAAAAAAAATTAAAAAGCAGTTCTGCTCTTAAGTGATGACCACAAATTTTGCATAATCGTAATTTCGCATCATAATTCACAATTGCAATTTCGCAAAATTTTGGGAAAATTCATAATTAATTTCACTAATATGTCAATATAGTCGATCTGTAATTTTGCGTAATTAGGCAGAATTTTGCGTAATTTCCTGTTGACTTTAGCGGTTAATAGTAAAGCCCCTATACATGCTATCATCACCAAAATTGCTACATATGTTAGGCTGGTTTCACAGTGGGACGTTACAGGCGCACGTTAGAGCAGCCTGTAACGCAGCCCACCGCACAGTAATGAAAAATCAATGGGGCTGTTCACAGTGCCCACGTTGCGTTACATTGTAACGCTGCGTCACAAGGCAACGTACTGCATGCAGTACGTTAGACTGCTTGCACATGCTCAGTAACGTTGGGGAGGAGCGGAGAGCGGCCAGGCACATGGCTAATTAATATGCACTGCACGTTGTGATGTGCAGTGTTTACTTCCTGGAGCGGCCGCTCTGTGCAGCGATTGGCCGGCGGGACCACGTGATGCCGCATGCGCACAAGAGTGCGCATCACGGCATCACTGACACCAGAGTGAGCTGCACAACGCGGCTCACTCTGACGTCCAGATCCAGCACCACCAGGCGTTCCGTTAGGGGGACGTTATGCGACCTTAACGCCCCCTCTAACGCAACGTCCTGGTGTGAAATTAGCCTTAAAGTGAATATTGGGAACAAGTCAATTTTTCAAAAAGGCCTTGTAGTTTTTGAGATAAATGAGTTTGTAAATGAAAAGGAAAAATGATTTTTAAACTCGGAAAAATGAAAGTTTAAAAATCCTTTTTCCTTTACGTTTTCAAAATCAGTTATCTCAAAAAGTACTTTTCTTTTTGAAAAATTTTTTTTTTTACTTGTTCTTTATAAGTAGCAATTTTGGTGATGATGGCATGTATAAGGGCTTTGCTATTAACCGCTTAAGTCGGCACAACATTTCAAGTAATTACGCAAATTTACAGACGGATTACATGAAATCAATTGCAAGTACAACCCGTAATTAAGTATGGCCATAATTGCATAAAAATTTGCAAAATTTAGCATAATTGTAATTAGCAGATTACGTTTATCACTATTCCTTAGCCTCTTATCACACTTTCCAAAACTAAAATAAAGGTTTACCATAAGTTGGGCTATAAACTTCCTGTTAGTAAGGAAAGAACAACATGAGTGTCATTTTATTTTTTTGCTGCTTGACTTGGGGGCTCCTGTGCCCTCTTTCTCAGGAAGAACAAGACAGATCCTCTTCCGTTGACTTCCTTCCCCACCATTTTCACTGCCAGAAGGATTCGTCTTGTGCCGAGTCAGGTTTCCACCGGTGACTCGTTCACTCAGATATTTTTGTATGTCGATTGTTTTGTTTAGGCTTTCAACCACAATGAGGACTTTGGAAGTCTCTGACAAGCTGAGTTGTTTCCTGGCAGTCCCTGCGGGCAGTTTGGAGTGATTGTTATTTGACTTATCGGGCTCGCTGTGCTCTGGACAACCAGGTGATGTATGAGCCTCTGTGGCCGCTGGCAGCTCTGTGGTTTTCGAAGCAGAGTCTGAAGTTTCATTTATATGCCGGGGAATTAAAAGCTCCTCATTTTGCTCTGTCGATGGAGCCTTGTGGTGCGGCATCAAGGTCGTGTCACTCGTCCTTAACGGTGCCTCCATGACCTGCTGTTGATCAGCAATCGTTTCATCAAGTTTATTAATCTGGGCTCCTGGCGTAAGCAGGTTGCAATGCGTTTGCGTGTTTCCGTTAGTTTGAAAGTCATCAGCTGAGCTTGGTGGGGGATCAGCTCTTCTCAGTTGGTTTTCCAGATTCGTATCAGGAAGAATTTGAACATTTTCTCCAGCATTCGTCTTCTCAGCCTCCCCCGACACTCCATCTTTTTCCTCGCACCCTTTGTCGGGTCTTGTTTTGCTTGCCAAAGAATCACCAGGCAAGATGTCACCATCCACTTTAATCTCCCTGTCCACAGCTTCATTGATTGCAGCATTTTTAATTGAATTATTGAGTCCGAGTGAGCAGCCCTCGCTGGTAATATCATCTTTTCTATTGCCCTCAAAGTGGCCATTGACCTTATTACCCAGCAATGATGAAGCAGCAATATCCATTTCACACTTAATGTTATTTCCACATGACAGAGAGACTGCTCCTTCGCAAATACCGGTGACATTTGACGATGCTGTATCAAGCACGTTTCCGAAGAGCGTGCCGGCGTTATCTTGGCTTTCACATTGTTTGTGCAGTTTATTCTCTGTTAACTCTTCCCTCCTGACTGCTGTTTCCTGATCTTCAAACTCATTGTATTCTGCTCTTTGCTCAGTTGATCTGCTTCCTATTTGACCACCCCTACATTTCAAAAGCTCATCCTTTGAATATGGATCTTTATAAGTGCTCAGTGTGTCACCTGCTACCCTACAATCCTGGAGACTGGTTGGATCGTCTAGTCTTTCTTTAGGAGGTCTGTTTGCTTCAAGACTTGTGTACATTTTTGAGTTAACGCTCTCCCTGTTTTTCTGTTTTTTGTCCAGAGTGGCCTTGTTTTTGGAGAAAGTGTAGTTTACCGTACTCGTGTTTTCTGCAATCACGTCAATACTTTGTTTGTTCAGTTGTGCCGTAGATTGGGACGTTACTTGAGTCACACTGTAAGTTGAAAGTAAACCACCACCTTTCAACTTCTTCCTGGGTAACCGTGGTGGAATCTGTTTAGGAGTGTGACTTGGTTTTGTGATCTCTGGCCCACCCCTAACAATCTGATGTGGATGGACTCTCACTTTGCGAAATGGTTGCAAATTAACTTTCACTCTCAAATAATCCTGTTCTCTTTTTGCATACTCTGTGCTGACGCTACCTACATCATTCAGAGTGTTTCTGCAGCTTTGTTCCTCTGATTCATAATCAGTTTTATTTACAGTGAAGACATACTTGCTTCCCAGATGCGGATGAGAGAAATGCTGTTGGTAAGATTTAGGGGGGTTCACCGCCATGTTTGACTCTTGCGGGACGCTCGGTATATAAAACCCAACGCTTCTCGGGATATTCACTCTCTTGATCCTGGCCGACAGCAGCATGCTGTCATTATTCAAAAAACAATTTTCTTCCCTGACGTGAGTTTGAATTTTCTTTTCCTCAAATTTTACATTTGATGTCTCCGGTTCGGATATTTGTCTTCTGGCCTCCTCTAATTTATCATATTCTATGTATTTACAGATAAGGTCATTGTCTGACGCTGGAGAAATATCTCTCCTCTCATCCGGAAGAACACTCTGGCCACCTCCTTGTGATCGATGGACGCAGAGCGGCGGCCTGGCGGCATGCATCTTCATTTCCACCGTTCCCTTTGTTGTTAAACGACTCATGACATCAGCACTTTGCTGCTGAGGGGCCATTTTTCTTAGTCCTCGTTCTGGCAGGCCATAGTTGCAGTCTAGCGCGTGGCTGCTTTGAAGTTCTGCCGCAGACTTGTTCTCTTTCAAGATGGCTGATCTTCCTGTAGTTTCATAGCCTAAAAAATTCAAATATTCAAGTTTTATTCTGCATGTTAAAAGCACAATTTATGCAATTTAAAATGCTTATGCTCTTACTGAATTCCCAAGCAGGGCGCTGTATGGCCATTTTGGCACCTTAGGTGAGAAGCTCACTATCACCCCTTCCATGCTACCAGAAGATGGCAGAGTTTCTGTCTAGTGGGCCTGACTTGCTTAAGCTATGGGGAAAGATTAAGGCCTTGAGCATGCCAACACAGGGAAGTAAAAATGGTATAGGTTAGCAAAGGAGAAGCTTCTAAAAATGGAGGGGGGCAGAGGCATATCTAGGGAAAACTGAGCCCTGCGACCATAGCAGAAGGGGGGGGGGGTCATCCTCCAAATATCTTAACATGTAGTCTTGGTTTAATTGGATGTGTGCAAGTTGTAGTGAAGCATGGCCTGTGATAATGGAGTGCCATAATAGGTCAGCCTATACATATCCCCCAGCAGAATGGGCCCTAGATAATAACTAGTATCTGTATAGACACGGGGGTAAAAGGTGCCCAGGAGTGTATAAAACGGAGTTAAAAACAAATAAAAGAGAAAAAGGGGAAGTGGCTTACATCAATAACGACAAATTCATATATATATATATAAATATAATTAATTGTTAAATGCACAGGCAAAGCATTTTCTGGGTCTATGCCCACCATGGGCGGATCTGGGGGGGGGCGGGGGAGAATCAGGCAGGTCTCTTGTCCCAGGCGCAGTTTGTTGAATTCTTAAAAAGGCAGCAAAATTTGGATGGGGAATGCCAGTTGAGGTGCCAAAACCAGACCTTTAGGCGCCAAAACCTGACCTTGCCCCAGGCGCAACTTGGTGTAGATCCGTCCCTGATGCCCACTTCCTCAGGCCAAATAAAGTGTCAAAAGCTTCCAGAAGCCAGATGCAGAGAGCCTCTGTGTGGAGAACTGTATGGAGAACACCAAGGATGTTATAGAGCCGTGCCTCCAGTAAGAGTCACCTATGGCACATGCCGTGCCTGCACCCCTGTAGATACGCCTGGGGGGGTGCAGGATTTTGCAATGGGGTACAATGATGATATGTAGTAATGCCCCAGGGTGTCACCCTCTACTACTATTCTCCAGCTATCATATTCCAGTTGGCTGCTGTCTGGCAGCAATGAGGCATTTCTCCTGCTTTAAAGGCTTTGAAAAATGAGACTTGGTGACAGCGTTTTTGAATTGAACTGCTTGCCGGTGACTCTCCTCTTCCTATCCACTTATGATAATATTTATGACACTGGCAGGTAGAGCTTCCGCACTCATTAACAGAAGCTGTAACCTTTTACAAGCAATTGAACACAGTGTCAGGCAACAGCTGGGGTGCCGGGGTTGGTGTGCTGCAAGAGGTGTCTGTTCATGTGTGTCAGTCATTCACTGCAGGCAGTAGGGAAACGGGATGACATACAAACAATGGCTGTTTTATTGTTGACAACCGATCAGTTCTCAGCTTGTAGTACTGAGAAGAAAGCTGAAATCTGATTGGCTAATTTGGGCAAAGCAGACAACTTCCTTTTAGCCAAGGCTGTAGATGTTTACTTAAATGGTATTTTAAAAACCTGAACGGCCTGTAGAGTAAGAACACGTCGATATATCATTTATTTTCAATTTCATATTGATTAGTATGGGTTTGTCCCCCCTCCTCCCACCCCATCATTTTGCTGCTAGAACAGCATTCACCCACTACATTTTGGAATTATGGCCACAGGTAGGGCTACTACAAACCATGGGATTCCCTACATCTGCTATGGTGACCTCCACAGCCAGATGACCTACCTGTTAGAAGTTACATAACAAGTATAAACACCAACATAATGACCCCCCACCCCCTTCCCATCACCACCACCAGTAACCAGTATGGCTACAACAACACCTTCTTGGGAAATAAGGGGTCAGGAGGGAGGGTAAGAAGTAAGAGCCCCAG
This sequence comes from Hyperolius riggenbachi, assembly GCF_040937935.1. NCBI lineage: Eukaryota > Metazoa > Chordata > Amphibia > Anura > Hyperoliidae > Hyperolius > Hyperolius riggenbachi. Next base: position 45,979,321 of record NC_090651.1, on the reverse strand, counting down.
ACTTCTTTGGGCCCCTTTGCAGATATCCATATGGATGCCATACTTGACATATATTGCCACAGTATAAATCCACTGAAAACAACATAACTCATTTGTTTTGGGGTGTAAAATAGTCCAACAACCATAAATGCTGACAAGAGACACTACCCCTTTCGGACACAAATCCACCCTAAACCAACATGTTTCGCTCCTCACAAACAGAGCTTCATCAGAGGTACAAAATACTGAGCATTGGGTAGAAAAATAAGTGAATTACTGTGCGAATGGGTAGAAAAGTGCAATTACAGGGTCAAAGTGACGTTATTTGCACTTTAGCACCCATTTGTGTTGCATGTACACTATTGTGTACCCTTGATGAAGCCCCCTTGTGAAAGAGCAAACCGCGTTGGGTTAGGTTTGGTTTACAGTATGTCCATGAGGGGTAGTGTCTCCTGCCAGTTTTTTTATGGGTGTTGGACTTTTGTGCCCATAAATCAAACAATAAATAATGATTGGGTCAAGATTAGCATATTGCATCCATGCAGATCCATCACACCTTATATAGGGAGGCCGTGTTTACATTTTAGTCCCCTACTTATTGCTATGTATGTTTCACACGGTGGTCAGCTTAATGCGAATTTAATCCAATAAGAGTTACATTTTAGTTATAGCGCCGGATTGCTTAGTAATCCGGTGTTTGATGAATCTGTAACTTCTCAGAAATTTTTTCTCTGTGTATGTAAATGGTGAAATAGCACATTCCACCAATTAGAAAGGTTATCTACACACATCTGGCCATGTAGTGTATATTTCTTGGGTACTCCAAAAGCAGTAAGTTCCTGACAGAATTGTCATTTCCATCATTTGCTACAGCTATGAGAAAGACAAATCCTCTCTGTGAACAATCTATAATGTAGACTAGAAAAATAACTGGAATAACTGGGAACTCCAGCAGTGAGTGATTGACTCCTTTGTTATGTGTTTTGGAGAGGGACAAAGAAAATACTATCTACACCGGAGAAGTCTTTCAATTGGCAGCTGGTAAATTATTTAGCAACACAGGTAGGGGTGTCTGCTGTGTCATACACCTCATGGTGTGAAAAAAAAAATCCTGTGGGGTACTGTAGGCCATCTATGGTTTTCACAGCCCCGTTTCTAGGGGGGCCAAGTGTAGGGGGGTGCAGTGATGGTGGGGAGAGCTCACGCTGAAACTTAGCCGCAGGGAGGGGGGCCAACTCCTCCATGCCACCTCCACTCCATTGCTGAGTTATAGTGCAGCAAGCTTCATTGCAAAAGAACCCCTCACCACCCATGCTCCAAGCAAAGTTCACTTGCCGTCAGGCTCCTCTTTCTGCAAGGCTGCTTACTCTCACTACTTCCTGCTAATCGGGAAGTATCAGGAAGTAGTGAGAGTAAAAGGCATTGCAGACAGAGGAGCCTGGCGGAAATGAATTTGGGTTCATCATGGATGAAATTGCTTATCCCTGTTAACATGTTAACCTCTTGAGGACCATGGGCTTAAACCCCCCTAAAGACCAGGCCATTTTTTACAAAATGGGCCACTGCAGCTTTAAGGCCTCGCTGCAAGGCCGCACAGCTCAGCACACAAGTGATTCCCCCCCCCCCCTTTCTCCCCACCAACAGAGCTCTCTGTTGGTCTTTTGGTGGTGTCTGATCGCCCCCCACGTGTTTATTTTTTTTTTTAAATATGTTTCTTTTTTATTTATTAATAAAAATGGCTATTTTTTTTTTCACTTCCCTCCCTTTCTCTCCCCAGCCAGCCAATCACGCGATCGGCTGTCATAGGCTTCAGCCTATGAGAGCCGATCGCTCTCTGGTGCCCCAGGGGGACAGCCGTGTCACACGGCTGTCCCCAGTACAGTGCTGCTGCAGATCGCAGCACTGTACAATGTAAATAGATGGCGATTCCACCGTCTAACAGTCGCTCGGAGACTGAAGGCGGAGCTCCGCCCACTAACAGGAGATGCCTGCGCGCGATCTCCTGCACTGCAAGCCCCAAGGATGTTACGCCGATCGGCTGCCACCGCCTGTCCTGGGGCTGCCACCGCGGCCACGCCCATCGGCGAGACGCGGTCGGCAAGCAATTAAAGTGGGATTATACTCCCAAAACCAAAATTATAGTTACTACTGTTATGTGGGACAGCTGGGTAGCGTACTGGTTAAGGGTGTTGCCTTTGATGTAGGGTTTGAGCCTTTGACCAGGGTTAAAGCCCGTCTCAAGCCACTATGTAAAACAATAAGGAGTCTTTGGACATGGCTCCATAACGACCCTGCTCACCTGTGGAACACACCCTAAGTGGCTGTACTTTGAGTCCACCAGGAGAAAAGCATGATATAATTACTATTTTTTTGAAGTGCATAAAAGAACAGTTGAAAGCTTTCCCAGGCATTCCCTGTGTCTAAAAACGTTACTTTCAATGCAGAGAGCAGTACAGGCTTGATTATCTCTGGCTAATTTGTCAAATGTAATCATTGCCGGCCAGGAGACACTCTATGCCTGTGTCATATGTGTCAGACACATCACCCTTGTAACAGTTGAGTAACTTCAACAGAAAAGGGAGTGGAAGCAGAGTGAAAACAAAGGCAGAGAGAGAGTCTTGCCATCAATGATTACATTTGCCAATTAGCCAGAGAAAAGCAAGCCTGTACTGCTCTCTGCAGGGAAAATCAACATTTTTGCACACTGAATGCTTTCAAATGTTCCTTTATGTGCCTGAGAGTAGTAACTGATATTTTAATTTTCAGAGTATAATCCCACTTAAATACAATTGTAGTAGGTAGTAACATCTTGAGTTTTTAATTATATGTCCACTGAGGAGATTTCCATTTATTTCCTGACCCCAATTATGGTGACCTTATGGGAACATAAGCTGGCATGAGTCCCGAAACAATATGGCTGTTATCAGAATGGTGACTAGTGATGATTCGTCAGAGAGAGATGTCTCATGGTTGAACTGCCCATACATCGACTGATGTATGTGCACCTTTACGAGACTGTCAGACTGCTTTTCACCTGATAAAATTATTTTTGGTAAATGTAGAATCCTATAATAATCCTAACTGAGGAGACGCTTACCTTTAGTTATACTTGGCAGCCCCTGCAATATGGCTGCATTGGTCCCATCCCATCTAGCGGCATGACCAAAGCGTTTCACACCTTCAGAGACCTCTTGAATGTTCTTTTCAATGTGGCCCGACTTGTTATCATCCAACATGGCTGCCGCAGATGATGGTCGCCACTGCAGCAATTGACACCTAATACAGATGTAATAAGTACCGGGCAAAGATCCCTTGCTGTTATTCCTGTAGGGGGCATCAGATTCTCTCCAATTGTATGTTGGGACCTTCTTCAGACACGGATTACCATTAATGGGGGTGTCCACAAAAGACACGCCCGTATGCCTGTCCTCATTTCTGTGTGTCAGGCGGATTTTAGGGAGGTGACTTCTTATTGTTGCAAAGTGTGGAACTCGTTCGCAGCAGCACACTGATAGGCGGTGGTCTTCGGATGTATGTGACTGTAAGTTCCACTTGACAATGATGGCGATGAAGCAAGACAGTGCGATAATTACTATCCCTGAAATAAAGGATCATTAGTAGGCGGTATTCAGAGAATTCATTACATCTTAATACAGTTTAACTCTAGGCAAACAGCTAAATCCACAGATGAATACAGAAAATATGTTGGCGTCAGAATGAAGTTTAATCCTGGGTTATTTCCTCTTTAAAGGATACCAGAGCTAAAACAAACAGGAGAAACGGGGGGTGGGGCGGGGGGGGGCAGGTATGTCCCGATGGCCACAGCTATCTCCATTCTCCCCTCTGCCCCCATGTCCTACCTAAATGCCTCTTCCGGGTCGCCGGAGTCAGGCATCAGTGCGCAGGCGCTGGCCCGGCTGCGCGTGTCCTACAGGCGTGACCGTGGCCAGGAGGTTTACGCGCATGATGTATCGTGACGTAATTTGTAGAGTGCTTCCAGCCACAGTCATGTGCGGGAGCGGTGGCCATCGGGACAGCTCCCCCGTTTCTCCTATTAGTTCCAGCTCTGGTATCCTTTAAAGAGGAACTTTAACCAAGGATTGAACGTCATCCAAATTAGTAGCTCATACCTCCTTTACCACTAGAAAGCTTTACCTTTTCTCAAATAAATCATCGGGGGGGGAGGGGTCTGTGTGGAAGATATTGTGGTGAAACCCCTCTCACAGTGTGATATCATGACCAAGGTCCTGACAGTTTATTGTCTGTGAATCTATGTGCATTGTGGGAAATAATGGCTTTTCCAACTGCCAAGCAAGCAATATCTCCCTCTATGCACAGAACTCTCAGTAAACAAACATTCCGTACAGATCACCTGGCAGGACTAAAGATGTCTCCACCTGTGATAAATTTCAGAATTTAAATGGGGATGAGGAAAGATTTTACAACGGGCAAATGCTGACTACATCATCTATAAATTAATATTGTAAAAAAATAAGCAATTTTATTCATTATGTTATTTTCACTACAGTTCCTTTTTAAGGAATCAGAGAGGAAGCACCCTCATGTATTTTATTACATTTATCAGTGGGAACATGACAGTAAACACCTACCCTGCTTTTAGTTTCATTCTTATCTGCTTAATTAGTCTATTACCAGCTGTGATAAGAATCCCCGACTGACTCAGTCTAGGTTTGACCTGGAATCATTATAGCTGAGTCACTCTTCTGTGGAGTCTTTTCAAGCCCAAGCCTGCCACCTCCTGGCTCAGATTTCCTGCTTTGCATACTGAGAGCTGTGATGACATGGGAGGGGCTGAGAGAGAAGCTCTGAAACAGACAAGTGTGGCTGCAATATGATCCCTGTGTGCTCTGTGTGCACTAGATAATGATGATGACTGCAGTTTCATTCCTATGAGAGACACTTCCTACAGGCAGCTGCACATCATACCAAAATGAAAGCACACAGATGAAAGGCTGCAGCAGCCTTTCTCATATAGCCTAGACAGCAGCCTAGTCTCATATAGCCTAGACAGCACATTCAGAACAACTCATAAACCGGAAGCAGAAGGAATATGAGCCGGCGGCCATATTTGATTTTTCCTGGAGCAATAATGGATAAAAAAACACTAAAAAAAGGCACACCAGAGCGGCGAAATTATCAGGTAGAGCATTTATTCTTTACAAGCTATCGACTGATATGTTTATTTTGTGTGAAACGTTCATCTCTGGTTCCCTTTAAGCCAGACGACTTCCAACAAAGACTGGTCAGAGTCCATATAAAGGCATACCCATGAGATGTGCTTGGAGTCCCTTGAAGCTTGTGGAAGCTGTGGAAAGCAGTCTTTAAGCACAGCAGGGCCCACAAACAGCCTAAGAATTTGTCTATCGCGACTGTGAGTACGGCTGGCGATTTGTGCTGGTTGGTTGAGTTCTGGATAACTGAGCCTCTACTGTATTTACTTTTTGACCCGTGCTTCGGGTAAACATTAAAGGAAACAAGAATGGCAGCCTCCATATTCCTCTCACTACGGGGTTACTTTAAGCACAAGGAATAAAAAATGAGAAGATGCAGGGAACGCAGAAAAGTTAAAAACATAACATAAAGCAATGTGCAGCTGTACAGACTGACTAGTGTTGCAGATCAAAAAATTAAACTCCCAAAAGAATGTCAAATACTAAACAGAATGCAAGTAGATGCTAGTTATGATCGTAATCACCTAATTACGATTACCGGAAATTTTGTGTAAATTTTTGCAATTATAGCCTTATGTAATTACAATTTGAACATTCAGAATATAGTCCTTTTATAATTTTGTGTAATTTTCGCATTATTTTTTAGTACTTAAGCAGTTAATAACAAAGACCCCATGCATGCTTTTGTCACCAAAATTGCTACATTTGTTAAGGAGAATAGTGGGAACAAGACAAAAAGAGATTTTTTTCAATTTTTTTTTTTTTAAATTGATGTTAAAAATGCAAAGGAAAAATTACAGTTTAAAAACATTTTTCCTTTGCATTTTTAAAATCAATCTTTTAAAAAACTACAAAGTCTTTTTGAAAAAAATGTCTTGTTTTTACTATTCTCCTTAAAGAGAACCTGTACTGAGTAAAATAAACACATGAGGTAACTTCAAATGAACGTTACATAGTTACCTTGCCATCAGTTCCTCTCAGAAGCTCACCATTTTCTTCTGACAATGATCCCTTCCAGTTCTGACAACATTTTGTCAGATCTGAAATATATCAGTTGCTGTCAGTTATAGCTGAGAGGAAAACGGATGTACCAGGTAATGTCCATGTTTCCCTATGGCTCAAGTGGGCCATGTTACAGTTTAACTGTGTGCTGACCAGAAAGCTGTTATGGGTCATGGCCATTTTCAAAATGGAGGACGGAAAATTCCCTTGATCACAGTGAACAAACAGGACGCGGGACAGGAGAAAGACACTGAGGAGTAGACTACATGGAAGGTAAGTATGACTTGTGTATGCTTATTTTGACTTTTAATTTTCAGTTCAGGTTTTCTTTAAGATCAGGGATGTGCTCACGAGTGCTCACGAGTAGTGAACTACTCGAATTCGTATCCCTCGTGTTCCAGCCGCACACCTGAGGCAATTAAGCCTCATTTTAATGATGAATTTGTGACGATAGCATGTATGGGAGCTATAGTCAGCACAAAATTGCATCAAAATTACACAAAATTGCGAAATTTACAGCTCCTGATTACATTTACAAACAAAATTAATTACGATTTTTCTCGAAATTTCGCATTACAATTTTTCATTTTAATTGTGAATTATGATGCAAAATTATGATGATGGGAAATGTGTGCTCATCACTATCACTCTCTAATGAATTAATTAATAGTTTCTTGTGCTATTCTGAATAGGCTCTGGATAAAGGAAGATTTTCAACCGGTATTTTTTCCAAAATCATTTCACTTTACATTACTGTGCATTCTCAGGTGCTCTTTTAAAACCTTGTGAATTCACTATATAGCACCATTTGTCAATATTACCTGCAATAACCAAGATAGATATCAAAATTGCTTCCTTTGCCTGTCCCCTGTCTTTTTCCTGCAATATAATGCTAATATTCTGGGATTTTTTAAACAAACAGTTCTTCTCTGTCAGTTGCAGTAGCGATTTTACTTTTGGGTCTCCAGAATGAATGCACTGCAGGTTGTTTCCATTGTGCAGAGTTTGTGCTGAAGGCTGTGTAGAGTTCCTTAAAAAATCAGCTGCCCATATGAGTTTACAAGTGCAGTTCCACTGGTTCTGGCCCAGTTTTAGAAGGGAAAGGTGGGGCAGTGAATGGAATAAAACTGGTAGTGTTGTCAGTCTGTTTTTCGAGAGGTCCAAAAGCCTCAAATGTTGAAGCTTCTGAAATGTTCCTTCTTGAATAAAGTCTATAAAATTGCTTGATAGTTCCAGATACTCAAGACATTGAAGAGACCTAGATCTTAGACTCCGAAACGTGAGGCGAGTTATCTGATTCTTATTTACCTCAAGCCTGAGTAATTTTATTGTGCCGTTGAACCAAGCCCGTTCAAGGCGACCAAAATAGTTGTTATTAAGCTGCAAAATTTCAAGACTTTGAAGAGGTAGGAAAGTTGCATCGGTAATGGAGGAGGACGACAGGTGGTTGTGATCCAGGGTTAAAGTCCTTAGTTTGAAAAGGTTTGTGAAGGACCCATCCTGGATCTTGTGGATCTTGTTGCCACTCAGTCTAACAAAAGTTAAATTCAAGAGGTTGGAGAAGTTGTTAGTCTCAATCGACGTAATATTTCCCTCTGTGATGATTAAAATCCTAATATTGCAGGAAACAGCTACAAAATAAAAGAGAGAACATGAGATGGCAAATTACCTCAATGAAAGAAGAAGCCATTTTGAAGTGTTAGAAAATAGTTAATGCACAGGACAATAGGAACATCCAGCTACACAAGTACAAAATGAAGACAGGTCATGTATGGTATAAAAACATCAAGCAATATTAGTAAATGTTCCTCTTATGGAAAAAGTACTGCAGATATGAGATAAGCTAGGAGGAGGACTCTGCAACTTTACAATGTAGAAAGAAGTTGAGTAGAGACACTAGGAAAGGAAATGAAAGGGCTAGCAGATAAGGCAGTGAGTCTTGACATCTGAAACCTAGGTATTATGTACTCCTCTGAATACCAAAGTTTACTAGAGTCAGATGTGAAGGTCATTTGTGAGGACTAGAGATGGCCCTGCCAAAGAGAACTCACGTAAAAAGCAAGTGATCAGCTTAATCAGCTGATAGATCTGTAAGGTCATAGGCAAACGCAGGGGGGGATTACAGCTGCCCAGAATCTCCCCTCAGACCGGGGCTGGTGCAGTGTCTGGGGACAGGCACAAGTTGAGACACCAGAATATCTGCAGGCATCCTGCAGCTCACAGCACTGCCCCTTTTCTTTCCCTGCTACAGTTGACTTTAGATGTAGCAGCAGCGTGTGTACAGAGCATGGAGCAGCAGCGTGTGTACAGAGCATGGAGCAGCAGTGTGTGTACAGAGCATGGAGCAGCAGCGTTTGTACAGAGCATTAAGCAGTAGTGTATGTACAGAGCATGGAGCAGCAGCGTGTGTACAGAGCATGGAGCAGCAGCGTGTGTACAGAGCATGTAGCAGCAGCGTGTGTACAGAGCATGGAGGAGCAGTGTGTGTACAGAGCATGGAGCCACAGCGTGCATACAGAGCATGGAGCAGCAGCATGTGTACAGAGCATGGAGCAGCAGCGTGTGTACAGAGCATGGAGGAGCAGTGTGTGTACAGAGCATGGAGCCACAGCGTGCGTACAGAGCATGGAGCAGCTCTGGGGAAATTAACAGAGTCAGGTATGAGCACAGCCCTGTGCCCTGCTGTGTGAATGCTTCACTTTCCCCTTCATTACCAATGTCAGCTGTCCTCATTATTATCTGTATTCAAAATGCTCCTGATTGATCCCATTGGATCCCGTCGGTCAGATGGGAAATTGCATTATGTGTACCCAGCGTGACGTCCTACCATATGATTATACAGTATTGTGTGTGACTGAGGGAGACGTTTCAGGAATCCCCCCCTTAAAAATCCAGGGTTTGCCCCTGAAAGTTGCTATGATGACTTCCTGGTTTAATGCATGAGCATGACCTGCAAATCAGAGTCTTACAAATCTGTCAGCTGATCAAACTGATCACAGGCTTCTCCATAAGTTCTGTTCGATGGAAGAAAGAGGTGAGGGTCGGCACTGCAATCTTCAGTATTTATTAGTAGATATAAAAAGCAACAATCAATGAACAATTGTTGTCAGCGTAGGTGGTTCAAATAAGTTGAAATACACATACTGGTCCTGGTGAACAAGCAGTGGGTGGGTCGGTGCGGGCACTTGTAGCCTGGTGGCCATTTTGCGCAAAAATGCGCTTCTCCGGAGGCTTAAAGCGGACCTGCCTTAAACCTCTTTAGAAGCGCGTTCTGTTCGGAACGGCCATCAGGCTACCAGTGCCCTGCACCCACCCACTGCCTGCTCACCAGGATTAGTATGTGTATTTCAACTTCTTTGAACCACCTACACTCACAACAATTGTTTATTGCTTGTTGGCTTCTTCCATCCCTCCGCAATTGAACCGCATGAAGACTCACGGCAGAGGGAGGGGAGAAGAAGCCGGGAAGCCTGTGCATGCACAGAAAGAACCTGCAGGCTTCCTGGTCCGGGGCGCAGTGCGACTTTGTGTCAGTGTCGCTTGTAGCGGCCACCTAGGGAGAAGCAGCACTTACTGAAGGGGCTGGTGAGTGTCCTCTATTTACTAAATAGCTGTGGGTATGCTTATGTGCATAGCCACGGCTTCTGCTCAGGCACCCTTTAAATATTCAAAGTTACTTTAATCCATATATTGTGCACTTACGTCTCCATACCTTATTGGTAAACACATCAATGAACCAACAGCGTGGTCTGCCTAGTAATGGGTAGATCTCATCTGGGCTATTGGCTGTAATGAATAGCAGAGATGCCGCCGCATCGGAGAGCGGCATGGCGGCTATCTCCGCGTCCCAGCCGGCGGCTGCTGCCGTGCAGCAGCGTGATTGCGCCTTGCCTGGTCCTTCTAGTGCACACAGATGGAGAACTACACGCGCGCGTGCCAGGCGACAGGACCTTTATGCTGCTAGAAGAGGAGTCAGCTGATCATGCCGATCAGCTGACTCCAGCTATGCTCCGGATTGGCTGAGTGACTGGGGCTGCGCTGTGGAGCGCTTTTAGTATATATAGGACTCGCTTGTCACTTGCAAGTTGTCTGCTGTTGCGAACATATACGTGTAAGCGCTCAGACCTGAGTCAGATCCCACAGTGTGTTAGAACCAGCCGGAGCTGGGAATTCACACTGAGTCAGATTCCATTGATAGCTTTAAAGTACTATTGCTTGCTACTGTTTGTGTGTTAGACTAGTTCCCAGGTGTTGAGACCAAGGACCTCACACCTAAGACTAGGAGATTGCTATATTGTTACTATCATCTGTTAGACTAGTTCCCAGGTGTTGAGACCAAGGACCTCACACCTAAGATTAGGATTGATATATATACTGTTACCTATTATGACCTCTGGCTTTCCTGACTACTTTCCTGTTCTCTGATTCAGTACTTCCGCCCATCTGATTACCTGTTGCCAACATTGCCTGTACCTGGATACCGAATCAATCTTCCGCTTCTGTACTTTGTCTGTCCGTGTGTTGCCGACCTGGCTTGTCTGACCTTTCTGTCCGTCACCTAGCCCCTGGGTGATCAGCCTTACTGTATACCTGTGACGCCTGCTCTTCAGGTGGTTATTAGCTGCTATATCAGTCCTATGGTCGCCAGCTCCACTGGAGACCATCGTGCAAGCACAGTCAGTGGGTCTCTACCTATCCAAGGTCTACTGGCTGCAGTACAGTCTGATTCCCTGCTTCTCAGGAAATCATTGGCTGCAGTACAGTCTGATTCCCTGCTCCTCAGGGAATCCCTAGCTGCAGACCAATCATCTTCAATATTACTCCAAACAGTGATTCCTGCTCCTCAGGTATCCACTGGCTGCAGTACAGCCTGGTTCCCTGCCCCTCAGGGAATCCTAGGCTGCAGAAGTGTTTGTATCTCCCGCTTCTCGGGAGATAATCTCTCCAATTACTGTTGCACAAAACACTTTATCACTGTAACGATTGTGGAATTCTCTCCGTGATCAGCGCACAAGACGTGCGCTGACACTGCGGAAATCCTCCACAAGCGTGTAATTTGAGGGAACCCAGCAAAAGGAGCAATGCACCTGTAGAGGGAATTTTCTGTCGACAGGTGGAGCTGTGGAGTGCAGAGGAACAGCTCCTCTGCCCTGCCACAGACGCCAGACAGGAATTGTACGAAGGGAAGAAACGCAGGGCAAGATAGCCCTGAAGGAGAGAGAGCACAGGGACAGATTGTATGTGTGTGCACCAAACTAGTCGCCAACCCGCGACGGTGCATACACAATAGTAGATATGAAGTAGGAACGCAATCGCGAGAGAGGCGACTGCCAGAGGTGACACAAGGCTACAGCAAGGCAGAGCACGAGAGTAGCAAAGGCACAGCAAATCATACAATGAGAAGGTAAGGAAAATAACAAACGCTAGCTAAACGCGAACACCGCACTTATTCGCAACAGTGCACGCGTTTATGCGCGGTCTCAGCGTGTTAAGCACAACAGAGACAAGCACGCCTAACTAACCGCCGACAGACAAACATGAAACAGAGGACGCGAGTGCTTGCTTAACGGTTACCTCACCGAGCCTCCTGCAAACGTTCGTAGCAGACAAGACAGATATATGAAAACAGGAATAAGTGAGAGATAGGATCCACAGCACTAGCGCAAGAGGCTAGTGCGATCCAGGAAAACAGAACAGAAGGATCCACAGCACTAGCGCAAGAGGCTAGTGCGATCCAAAGCGTTGTGATGCATGTGCTTATTTTACATTGGATACGTCCTAAATAAAGTATTTCTGGAATCCTGGATTGGTGCGGACCTTCTTGTTGCGATCCAAAGAGAGATGGAGATCAGACGGATCCACAGCACTAGCGCAAGGCGAGTGCGATCCTGGCAAGACAGAACAGATGAGATAGCTAGTAGCAACCGCTGCTCCAGCTATACTCCAAGAACAAAGATCAGAACGACTTACTGTCGACCACCGCTGGGACAGGACAATCGCAACAGACAAACAAAACAGATGTGCAATCCTAACTGCACTAGGGAATCTGTCTAGTGCAGTTCCAGGAATTACTCTAGGCTAATCTTCAAACAAAGAGCAAGGCTGACACTCCAGGCGAGTTACACAGGACTAACCCTTATGACCAGCCAAGGACTCTGGGAAACATAGCTCTTTATACTGCCAGTCATCAAAGGAGGCAGGTAGGAGATTTGCATAACGAGTGTATGCAAATTCCTCAGCAGCAGAACAGACCAGAAACTTGTAATGGAAAGACAGGTCTCTCTTCCAGAGACCTGCAGCCCACAGACTAGAGGAATGGTCAAACAGCTGTCTGCCAGTGCATCCAGCTGAGCGGATCATTACAGTACCCCCCCCTCCCCTCTAGGGTCGGATTCCAGACAAGCCTCTAAACTTATATTTGAAAAAGACTCTAACTGAAGACTCATGAAGGTTAGTGTTGGGCGAACATCTGGATGTTCGGGTTCGGTGTGGTTCGGCCGAACATGCCTCTGATGTTCGGCATGTTCGAGCCAAACCCCGAACCCAACCCGAACATGTCCCTTTGGGGCCCCTATAGGGTCCCAGCATAAAAGGAGAGCATGCCCCGAGCGCGGGGGGGGGGGGGGGGGGGTCAGAAATGCCCCCCACCCCTCCCCGCTAAGCTCTCCCTTCTGCCCTATAATTAAATTTAAGTGCCCAAAAGTACCTGAGGAGGAGGAGGGCAGGAAGAGGGAAGCCGGAGTTCTTGGGCACTAGTACCATCTGGTGCTTCCGCCCTCTCTTGACGCACTTCCTGTTTACATTTGAAGTCGCGTCAAGAGGGTGCAGAAGTACCGTGATGACGCGAACGAGGGTACGCCCATCACTAATGAAGGTCAGGGGCAGCCCGACAAGGCCCAATTCCAGAGTCAGCCCACCCGAAACCGACCTCATTGGAAGGAGAAGCCACCGAAACATGCCCATCAGCACCATCAGTCTCAGCGTAACATCCATCAGTACTGTGAATGCCAGAGAAGAAGCCATCGCCACCCACCGAGCCATGCCCACCACCTTCCAAGGACCGTCCAAAAATACCAAATCTGCCACAATACCCATTCGAAGTGTCCCTTTCCACAAAGCACCCACTGCTGATCTCATCCAAGGTACCAGGAAATATTTCTCCCAGAATCTCCCAGAACACTTTGAAGCTCCGCAGAGATCCCAGGAGGGCAGAACGATCACCAGGCTCACATGGAGAACTATCAAGAACCCCTATGGAACCAATGACCATTCCGGATTCAGAATTACCAGGACAAGCATCAAGAACAGGGCTTTCAGGGACCACCTCTGGGCATGCAGGCAGGCAGGCAACATCAGAACAGGTTTCCACCAAGGAAGCATCTGAGCAAGCTGGCAACTGAGACACACTTGGGCTTTCTAAGTCACAGAACACATCGGGGTACACTAGCCCAATGGGAACCTCAGGACACGTCGAGGAACTGCCAACCTCAGAGTTTGTCACAAGACCAAAACCAGAACCGGGCAGAGAATCATCACGAGCAGTGGTCACAAGCACTGGACTTTCAAAAGAAGGCTTGGACTCAAACCTAGAAATCTCTGTGACAATAATATCATCATTGACTACATATAAGTGAAGCTCCACCAGAGCTGCAAAGGTAGTCAGCACAACAGCAATGCCTACGGAAGTGGGCAACACTTCAGAAGGACTTGGGGGGCAGGAGACATCTCCTACAAGTTCTGCACCCTTTGGGAGGAACTCGGAGGTCTCCAGGACATCAGACAAGACCTCAGGAACATCATTTTCCAAGTTTTCTAAGAAGGATTCTGAACTATCCATGTTACAGGGCAAAACTGGAACTTTATTTTGTGGACAGGGCAGATGTCCCAGGGAAGGTTCCACCATAAACTGAAACTGAATGTCATCATCATGAGCGGAACGTACAGGAATATTTACTGGAACACACACTGACTCCCTAACTTTAAACTCGCTGCACCCGGAATTCTGCGTAGCAGTCAAACTAGCTTGCAACTCCAAAACTGCAGAAAAACAGGTGAGTATAGTGGCAATACCTAGACGAGCCTCTACGGACACTGCAGGAGACTCTAAACAAGGCCATATTAACTCATCCAGAGTACAGGGTGCAGAATCAGCAATTTCCTCAGAACAAGAAAGGGACTTACAAATGTCAGTGTGAGTGGAGATCATGTTTTCATTCATGGTACAGGGCAGATTCAGAGAAAGCTTCTCTGGGCAAAGCAAAGAAGCTTCAGCATCAGATTCGCAAAACCGAAGCGCTGTCTCACTCTTAGATTCGGCTAACAATGTCAAATCCGAGGAGTCAGAACGCAAAACTTGCGAATCAAAAATCGCTTTAGGTTGTGAAACTGACGCTTCCATAGCGCAAACCTCCGCGATCTGCGGGGCAGACTGTAAGGCGTTCAGGACCGAAACACTGGAGCAGCTGTCACCAGGCAACGGGCCCTTACAGGTGTGAGCAGGGTGAGACAAAGACGCATTTGCAGTAGAAATAGCGACAACATCAGGAAAACTTTTATTAGACATATTAATTTTACTTTTGATGTTGCATAATTTAGGAATTTTCCCTATAGCAGGATCACAGATGGAAGATCTTAAAGATCTATCTCTGGATGACAAGGGGTCCCACACATCCTTGAGAAAACTGGCACATTCATGCTGATCACAATCTGCAGGAACATCCGAGAAACAGGCATCAGATCGCACAGATTCAAACTGCATGCAGTCAGGAGAGAATCCTCCAGGATTCGCACAGGAATCAACCACAGTGGCACACCCACTCATTTCAGATTGCACAATGTCAAGACTCACATGCTTTACCCCAGAAAGGCAGGAACAATCATCCGACAACGATGTCTCTTTATTGGAATCAATTGATTGGTGTGTGTGCAACAGTGGTGCTCAGCAGAGCTCGAATATTCGAGTAGCTCGAATATTCAAGCTCTTTTTCAGCTATTCGAGCTCGGTATTCGAGCTCCGAATAGCTGCAGCTATTCGAATGGGCTATTCGAGTAAACGCGAATAGCCCATTCACTATTCGAGCTATTCGAGCAAACGGCGCTATTCGAGCTCGAATACCGAGCTCGAATAGCGTCATAGCCCAGATTGATGTCCTTAGAGCCAATCAGAGGGCTCCCAGGCCCTCTGACGGCAGCCAATCACAGAGGGGGACCCTGGCCAGCCCCTACCCTATAAATAGCGGCCGCCATGTTCCGTTTCTCCGTCCTTGCCTGAGACTTGCATAGAGAGAGAGTTGCTCCTGACTGTCACTGTTCATAGGCTAGCTCCTGCGTGTGCTTGCACTCACTGTCTGTGTACACACACTCTATTTCCTTCTGAATAGTTATATACTGTAACTGTACTAGGACACTCACTGACTGTCACTGTTCATAGGCTAGCTCCTGCGTGTGCTTGCACTCACTGTCTGTGTACACACACTCTATTTCCTTCTGAATAGTTATATACTGTAACTGTACTAGGACACTCACTGACTGTCACTGTTCATAGGCTAGCTCCTGCGTGTGCTTGCACTCACTGTCTGTGTAGTACACACACTCTATTTCCTTCTGAATAGTTATATACTGTAACTGTACTAGGACACTCACTGACTGTCACTGTTCATAGGCTAGCTCCTGCGTGTGCTTGCACTCACTGTCTGTGTACACACACTCTATTTCCTTCTGAATAGTTATATACTGTAACTGTACTAGGACACTCACTGACTGTCACTGTTCATAGGCTAGCTCCTGCGTGTGCTTGCACTCACTGTCTGTGTAGTACACACACTCTATTTCCTTCTGAATAGTTATATACTGTAACTGTACTAGGACACTCACTGACTGTCACTGTTCATAGGCTAGCTCCTGCGTGTGCTTGCACTCACTGTCTGTGTAGTACACACACTCTATTTCCTTCTGAATAGTTATATACTGTAACTGTACTAGGACACTCACTGACTGTCACTGTTCATAGGCTAGCTCCTGCGTGTGCTTGCACTCACTGTCTGTGTAGTACACACACTCTATTTCCTTCTGAATAGTTATATACTGTAACTGTACTAGGACACTCACTGTCACTGTTCATAGGCTACTAGCTCCTGCGTGTGTGTGTGCACTCACTGTCTGTGTACTGTACACACACTCTATTTCCTTCTGATTACTGATTGATTATTGTAAATTCTACTTCCTGACAGTTACTACTTACTTACTGTAGTAGGGACACTCACTCAGTCACTGTTCATAGGCTAGCTCCTGCACGTGTGTGCGCGTGCGTGCACTCACTGTCTGTAGTGTACACACACTCTATTTCCTTGTGATTACTACTGATTATTGTAACTTCTAGTTGTACTTCCTGACTGTTACTACTTACTTACTGTACTAGGGACACTCACTCACTCTCTGTTCATAGGCCAGCTCCTGCGCGTGTTTGCGCGTGCGTGCACTCACTGTCTGTAGTGTACACACACTCTATTTCCTTGTGATTACTACTGATTATTGTAACTGCTAGTTGTACTTCCTGACTGTTACTACTTACTTACTGTACTAGGGAGTCGGGACACTCACTCAGTCACCTCACCCACCAACTCACTCCATTAAAGTACCCCACTTTTCACCCACCCTTTTCAAAAACTTTTGTGTTTACGCCCAAAACATCGAAGATGTCTGGAAGTGGCAGCCAGCGCGGTTTGGGCAAGGGGAAGGGCAGCAAGGGAATCAGGAGGAGAGGGAGCAGCATTGTGGCAAGCCGCGGGCGCGGGCGTGCCACCATGCACAGTTCCGCAGCAGCAGCAGCAGCGTCAGTGGCTAACATTCCTCCCATAGCCACTGGCCGTGGACGCCTTGGGCGCCGCCCAGCAGGAGCATCTGCAACTCACGCTGCAGAGACACAGCAGCAGCAGCAGCGTGTAGCACCTGCTCCGATTTTCCTCCAGCCGGGTCGGAAACGTCCCATTGAGGAAAAGGATGCAGACACTGTGGTGCAACTGATGACGGAGGATGAGCAGCCCGCCATCAGCTCTGCATCCGAGGCCTCCACCCTCACCACCACCACCCCTGTTCGCAGCAGCCGCCCAGCAGGGCCTGGGGAGGAGGCCAGTTCACCGTCACTCGCCGACCTGTCATTCAGCAGTCTTTTGACCCCAGGCATCATGAGTAAATTGTCTGCTGTTGTTGGCGATCTTGAGGAGGAGATGCTGATGGGCACTTTGGGGGATGAGGGATTGGACAGCAAGACTGTGGCGACAGTCAAGCAGCCCATCCATACATCAGGAGAGGAGTTTGGGGGGTCATCATCCCAGCAGGACATGTTTCAGGAGGGGGAGGATGATGATGACACGGTGACAGACAGAGACTGGGTGCCACCACCTCCAGGGGATGTCGTCCTCAGCAGCTCTGAGGAGGAGGAGGAGGATGCGCTTGTGGGCCTTGCAAGGAGGTGCATCATTGCAAGCATTGGCAGCAGTAGGCAGGTCCCACAGCCTGCTGGTGTCTCAGGCTCAGCAGCAGCAGCATCAGCCAGTACCACCACCAGCCGCACCCAAGCCCCCCCCCCCCCCCAACCACCACAGGGAGACAGGCAGCAGCGGTTCCATGCCATAGGGGGTCGTTTTTGTCACCAATCTGGCGTTTTTTCACCATGCCCACTGTGTACAGCAAGTACGCCACTTGCAACCACTGTCAGCGGAAGTTGAGCAGAGGTGCAGACCCCTTAAAGTTCAGCACCAGCTCGCTCATCAACCACCTTGCTGCGAAACATTTCCACCAGCATGAGGAGTTCCAGAGGCTGAAGGCATCTGGTGCTGGCAGTGGCACCACACCCATCACTGCACAGCCTTCAGCAGCAGCAGCAGCAGCAACAGCAGCCACCCGCCCTCCTGCTCCTCCAGCAGCACCAGCAGGAGTGCGGAAACGCACTGCTCCTCCCCCCTCTGCAACTCCTGCCGCCGACACTGAGGCCTGTTCTGGCAGCCAGTCCTCAGTGGCCTCCTCTGCTGTGTCTGCTGATTCCCGTGCCAGCAAAAGGCCACGCCAGAGCCTTTTGAGCGAGTCCTTCCAGGGGGTGGTTAGGGCTCTGCCTCCCAGCAGCCGTCGCGTGCGGCAGCTGAATGGCTTGCTGGCACGGACCATGTGCTCCCAACTCCTGCCGTACACGCTTGTGCAGGAGGGGAGCGACATGCGTGCGCTGCTTGCTTGCGCAGCCCCAGACTGGCAGCTCCCCAGCAGACACTTCTTCGCCCGCAAGGCCATTCCTGCACTGCACCGCTTTGTGATGGCCAATGTGGAGCGAGGGCTGGAGCACGCGGTTGGTGAAAGGGTCCACGTCACCATGGACTCCTGGAGCAGCCGCTTCGGGACAGGCCGCTACCTGTCCTTCACTGTCCACTGGGTCAGCTTGGTGGAAGGGGGTGAGGATGGGAGAGCAGCAGCGGGCACAGCAGCAGCAACACAGTGGGTGGCGCCCCCCCGCAGGGTCAGGGGAACTGCAGCAGGTTCCTCCGATCCTCTGCCATCCTCCGGCACACCTGGCCAAACCCCCCGCCTCAGCAGCAGCGTGAAGGCCCGCCACTGCCAATTTTTCTGAGGTGCCCGGGTTGAAAACTGTGTTGTCCCAGTTGTGTATTGGACACGATGTGGGCTGCACGACCGCTGTCTGGGACCTCCTGTTGTGTTTATTTACAGCCCTGGTATCACCGCTAGGTACCAGGGCTATTATGTCACGCTGCCTGCCTGCTGCCACACTCACACTACTCCTCCATTCCTCCTGCTGCTGCTGTCTGTCTGTGTTTCCCACTGCCAGGGTACACAGAATTACCTTCTGCTGCCACTCTGCCATCAGCTATTACGTCAAACAATAGCTGCTCACATTACTCCTCCATTCCTCCTGCTGCTGCTGCTGCTGTCGGTCTGTGTTTCCCACTGCCAGGGTACACAGAATTACATTCTGCTGCCACTCTGGCACCAGCTATTACGTCAAACAATAGCTATATATCTGTGTAATTGGTTGTACAAACAAAACCAAAAAACCATAAAAAAAAAAAAAAAAAGGTTTAATTTTTCTGAGGTGCCCGGGTTGAAAACTGTGTTGTCCCAGTTGTGTATTGGACATGATGTGGGCTGCACGACCGCTGTCTGGGACCTCCTGTTGTGTTTATTTACAGCCCTGGTATCACCGCTAGGTACCAGGGCTATTATGTCACGCTGCCTGCCTGCTGCCACACTCACACTACTCCTCCATTCCTCCTGCTGCTGCTGTCTGTCTGTGTTTCCCACTGCCAGGGTACACAGAATTACCTTCTGCTGCCACTCTGCCACCAGCTATTACGTCAAACAATAGCTGCTCACATTACTCCTCCATTCCTCCTGCTGCTGCTGCTGCTGTCGGTCTGTGTTTCCCACTGCCAGGGTACACAGAATAACATTCTGCTGCCACTCTGGCACCAGCTATTACGTCAAACAATAGCTATATATCTGTGTAATTGGTTGTACAAACAAAACCAAAAAACCATAAAAAAAAAAAAAAAGGTTTAATTTTTCTGAGGTGCCCGGGTTGAAAACTGTGTTGTCCCAGTTGTGTATTGGACACGATGTGGGCTGCACGACCGCTGTCTGGGACCTCCTGTTGTGTTTATTTACAGCCCTGGTATCACCGCTAGGTACCAGGGCTATTATGTCACGCTGCCTGCCTGCTGCCACACTCACACTACTCCTCCATTCCTCCTGCTGCTGCTGTCTGTCTGTGTTTCCCACTGCCAGGGTACACAGAATTACCTTCTGCTGCCACTCTGCCACCAGCTATTACGTCAAACAATAGCTGCTCACATTACTCCTCCATTCCTCCTGCTGCTGCTGCCGTCGGTCTGTGTTTCCCACTGCCAGGGTACACAGAATTACATTCTGCTGCCACTCTGCCACCAGCTATTACGTCAAACAATAGCTATATATCTGTGTAATTGGTTGTACAAACAAAACCAAAAAACCATAAAAAAAAAAAAAAGGTTTAATTTTTCTGAGGTGCCCGGGTTGAAAACTGTGTTGTCCCAGTTGTGTATTGGACACGATGTGGGCTGCACGACTGCTGTCTGGGACCTCCTGTTGTGTTTATTTACAGCCCTGGTATCACCGCTAGGTACCAGGGCTATTATGTCACACTGCCTGCCTGCTGCCACACTCACACTACTCCTCCATTCCTCCTGCTGCTGCTGTCTGTCTGTGTTTCCCACTGCCAGGGTACACAGAATTACCTTCTGCTGCCACTCTGCCACCAGCTATTACGTCAAACAATAGCTGCTCACATTACTCCTCCATTCCTCCTGCTGCTGCTGCTGTCGGTCTGTGTTTCCCACTGCCAGGGTACACAGAATTACATTCTGCTGCCACTCTGGCACCAGCTATTACGTCAAACAATAGCTATATATCTGTGTAATTGGTTGTACAAACAAAACCAAAAAACCATTAAAAAAAAAAAAAAGGTTTAATTTTTCTGAGGTGCCCGGGTTGAAAACTGTGTTGTCCCAGTTGTGTATTGGACACGATGTGGGCTGCACGACCGCTGTCTGGGACCTCCTGTTGTGTTTATTTACAGCCCTGGTATCACCGCTAGGTACCAGGGCTATTATGTCACGCTGCCTGCCTGCTGCCACACTCACACTACTCCTACATTCCTCCTGCTGCTGCTGTCTGTCTGTGTTTCCCACTGCCAGGGTACACAGAATTACCTTCTGCTGCCACACTGCCACCAGCTATTACGTCAAACAATAGCTGCTCACATTACTCCTCCATTCCTCCTGCTGCTGCTGCTGTCTGTCTGTGTTTCCCACTGCCAGGGTACACAGAATTACCTTCTGCTGCCACTCTGCCACCAGCTATTACGTCAAACAATAGCTGCTCACATTACTCCTCCATTCCTCCTGCTGCTGCTGCTGTCGGTCTGTGTTTCCCACTGCCAGGGTACACAGAATTACATTCTGCTGCCACTCTGCCACCAGCTATTACGTCAAACAATAGCTATATATCTGTGTAATTGGTTGTACAAACAAAACCAAAAAACCATAAAAAAAAAAAAAAAAGGTTTAATTTTTCTGAGGTGCCCGGGTTGAAAACTGTGTTGTCCCAGTTGTGTATTGGACACGATGTGGGCTGCACGACTGCTGTCTGGGACCTCCTGTTGTGTTTATTTACAGCCCTGGTATCACCGCTAGGTACCAGGGCTATTATGTCACGCTGCCTGCCTCATTGACTGCCTGCTGCCACACACTCATCCTCCTCCTCCTGCTGCTGAATTTACCTCCTGCTGTCTGTGTGTTTCCACTGCCAGGGAGCACATACAATGGCGCTTCCAACATGCGTGCGCCACCAGCTATTTGTTACACTCAAAAATAGCTGCATTTCTGTAAAAAAAAAATTGAAAAGAGAAATAAGTGAAGAAGAAGATGATATAGAAGAAGATGAAGAAGATGAAGAAGAAGAAGATGAAGAAGAAGAAGATGAAGAAGAAGAAGAAGAAGGAGAAGAAGAAGAAAATTAAGAAGAAGATGAAGAAGATGAAGAAGATGAAGAAGAAGAAGAAGAAGGAGAAGAAGAAGAAGATGATGAAGAAGAGGAAGAAGAAGAAGAAGAAGAAGAAGAAGAAGAAGAAGAAGAAGAAGATGAAGAAGATGAAGAAGATGAAGAAGATGCAGAAGAAGGTGAAGAAGAAGAAGATGAAGAAGATGAAGAAGAAGAAGATGAAGAAGAAGAAGAAGAAGATGATGATGAAGAAGATGAAGAAGATGATGATGAAAAAGATGAAGAAGATGAAGAAGAAGAAGATGAAGAAGAAGAAGAAGAAGAAGAAGAAGACAATATAGAAGAAGAAGAAGATATAGAAGAAGATATAGAAGAAGAAGATATAGAAGAAGAAGAAGATAGAAGATAAAGAAGAAGAAGAAGAAGAAGAATATATACAGTACTGAACAAAATTCTG
This sequence comes from Hyperolius riggenbachi, assembly GCF_040937935.1. NCBI lineage: Eukaryota > Metazoa > Chordata > Amphibia > Anura > Hyperoliidae > Hyperolius > Hyperolius riggenbachi. The sequence continues at coordinate 45,957,151 of NC_090651.1, read as the reverse complement.
GACACAACTTCTCTTTTCACCTTTTTTTTTAAAGGAACATCCCCACATAATCACTTGCTGTTGTTACTTGGAAAAAAAGATGTTTCTTGCATCATTCACCCTCAAAACAAGTGTTGGAAGCTATTTAAGGCCAATTCGAATAGTCAGCTCGAATAATGAGCTCGAATACCGACTCGAATAGTGAGCTCGAAGTCCGAGGTCGAATCGAATAGTAAAAATTATTCGACTCGAATATTCGACTGACCTCGAATAATTTACTATTCGAATTCGACCAAACTCGAATTTTAAAAAGGGGTATTTGAGCACCACTAGTGTGCAACTCATCCAAAATCGTCTGCCATACATAAATCACCAGATCCACATCACCCTCGTCACATTCATTGGAATCAATCAAAAGGTACATAGAATCGAGACAATCATTCAAGACATCTTCGCTTTTTGCGATGTAAAAATCGCAAAAGGCTTTACAATCAAAATCAAATTCCTCCATCAAGGCCCCAATGTTCCATGAGGCAAATAGAGGTTCAAACAAGCCAGTATCCAGATAATCTCCATATGGGTGGAGTTCAGGAACAAGAACAGATTTTTTAACTGCTTTAATATAGTGTGCGATCCTACCTATAATAGGATCCACATAAGCTTTGGATTGGGACAAAAAAAACGGAGACGGAGCAACATCATTGTAAACATCATTATCATACTGAATGGTTTTGCACATTTCAGACTTGACAGAAATAACCTCTTTATTAGTGGTTGCTATAGGCAACGAATCTTTTGGCTGACAAGCCAAATCAGCAGACTGGCCAGCAAGCACCAACTCATTAACATATGGAAATGACACAGAAATGCTGCATAACCCAATCTGATCAGCATCATGCACTGCAGGAAAAAACTCATAGAAATAACCTGGCAGGGGAATTCTAAGCTTACGAGAAAATACATGACTCAGAAATCTGCGAGGGTTATGTCTCAGATTCACGTGTCTGGCACACTCATCAGCCCACACAAACAGATCCCCTTGGAAAAGATTGTAAGCAATCTGACCACTCCAAGTGGAAATATTGGTGGCCTGAAATTCAGGATTTGCCAAGAATCTGGAACATTCTGATATAAACTCATCTCTGGTTTCACTGTCCAGTATCTTAAACCTCTTAAAGATACAGGACCCATCTTTGACCAAATCGTACAAATCGGAAATTCCCTCTACACTGGGAATTTCGGTTTGGCTGGTCATACTGTAATGATTGTGGAATTCTCTCCGTGATCAGCGCACAAGACGTGCGCTGACACTGCGGAAATCCTCCACAAGCGTGTAATTTGAGGGAACCCAGCAAAAGGTGCAATGCACCTGTAGAGGGAAATTCCTGACGACAGGTGGAGCTGTGGAGTGCAGAGGAACAGCTCCTCTGCCCTGCCACAGACGCCAGACAGGAATTGTACGAAGGGAAGAAACGCAGGGCAAGATAGCCCTGAAGGAGAGAGAGCACAGGGACAGATTGTATGTGTGTGCACCAAACTAGTCGCCAACCCGCGACGGTGCATACACAACAGCAGATATGAAGTAGGAACGCAATCGCGAGAGAGGCGACTGCCAGAGGTGACACAAGGCTACAGCAAGGCAGAGCACGAGAGTAGCAAAGGCACAGAAAATCATACAATGAGAAGATAAGGAAAATAGCAAACGCTAGCTAAACGCGAACACCGCACTCATTCGCAACAGTGCACGCGTGTTAAGCACAACAGAGACAAGCACGCCTAACTAACCGCCGACAGACAAACATGAAACAGAGGACGTGAGTGCTTGCTTAACGGTTACCTCACCGAGCCTCCCGCAAGCGTTCGTAGCAGACAAGACAGATATACGAAAACAGGAATAAGTGAGAGATAGGATCCACAGCACTAGCGCAAGAGGCTAGTGCGATCCAGGAAGACAGAACAGAAGGATCCACAGCACTAGCGCAAGAGGCTAGTGCGATCCAAAGAGAGATGGAGATCAGACGGATCCACGGCACTAGCGCAAGGTGAGTGCGATCCTGGCAAGACAGAACAGATGAGATAGCTGGTAGCAACCGCTGCTCCAGCTATACTCCAAGAACAAAGATCAGAACGACTTCCTGTCGACCACCGCTGGGACAGGACAATCGCAACAGACAAACAAAACAGATATGCAATCCTAACTGCACTAGGGAATCTGCCTAGTGCAGTTCCAGGAATTACTCTAGGCTAATCTTCAAACAAAGAGCAAGGCTGACACTCCAGACGAGTTACACAGGACTAACCCTTATGATCAGCCAAGGACTCTGGGAAACATAGCTCTTTATACTGCCAGTCATCAAAGGAGGCAGGTAGATGATTTGCATAACGAGTGTATGCAAATTCCTCAGCAGCAGAACAGACCAGAAACTTGTAATGGAAAGACAGGTCTCTCTTCCAGAGACCTGCAGCCCACAGACTAGAGGAATGGTCAAACAGATGTCTGCCAGTGCATCCAGCTGAGCGGATCATTACAATCACATTGGGTGTCCTGTGTCTAGTTAGACTAGTATTATTGGTGATACTGCAGATTACCAATAATCAGAAAAATCTGTGTTGCTGACACCAATCGTTACATTGGCGTCCCGTGTCCCTCTCCCCACGGTCACCGCGGCTCCCTCTCATGTAACAAACATGCCACAAAAAATGCAGTTTTATGACAATCGTATGTTTATTCCTTTCTGTGAAACACATGTAAACAGCAGGGAATTCAGTGGAATCTCTGGTCTTCTAGGATGTGTTCAGCTTCGAAGGGAGGCAGGCCCCATCCGGCGAGATGATTTTTTATTTTATTCCATTTTATTCCAATCTGGACAAATGAAAACATCTAATGGTTTCCAACCTGCGCTGAAGGAAATGACTCGTAATAAGGCGAAAATCACATCTTCTCAGTACGTTCATTTAGAAAAACACCCAAAAAAAATAGCAAACATTAAAACGAGTCAGAGAAGTAATGCGCTCGCATTCCCGCAATCCAATCCCGCAAGCTGTTCAGCTCGCTGTCCTAATGAGGCCGCAGATTGTTTTTTAAAGTCAAAATAATAAATCGTTAAGAAGAATAAGCGGTGCCAGCCCACAATAATTATCTGCTCATATGTAATTTTTAATGACGCTACACTTCTGAACATGTGGCATGACGACCGGATAGAGACGGCGCCGGGAATAAAGAGCGCTCATCCTGTGAGAACAAAAATATTATTCTGAACCTAAACATATAGCTTCTAGTCAGAGCAGAATCAACCAAAAGGCAACTGAGGCAAGTGCCTCTGGGCCTAGTGGGTGTCAAGGGGCCTGACTGCCACCTTCCAGATGTCTTAAGGCTCATACACACGGGGCACAACTGTCGTCACAAGCACGTGGCATGCGCATGTTGCGGCGACAGGTCCTCCGTGTGTATGAGGCGCGCGCCGGGAACTGTCGCTACTCAGAGCTGCAACCGTCGCTAGTCCGCCATTCATACTGCGTGTGTATGTGCGGACTAGCGATAGCTACCCACAGCTAGAAGGGAGCATCCGGCGGGGGGACGAACCTTCGGCAACAGCTTCCGCCGCGTCTCTGCCTGTCGTGTAGGCAGCTGTCGCTCAGGCGGAGCTGTCACCGAGCTGTTGCGCACACATCTCCTGTGTGCTAGCAACAGCTACAACGGTGCCTTGTGTGTATGAGGCTTAAGGCCTCGATTCATCAACACTTAGCAAATTTGTTAACAACAGTTTGGTAAAATACCGAATTTGTTAACTTCATTTCAGGATTCATCAAAGTTATCTACAGCTGTTAGCGAACATTCGTTAACGATTCGGTAACGATTCGCTAAAACGGAAGAAAGTGCAATTCATGAAAAAGAAAGTGGGCGTGGTTTAGCGTTACATTTAGGATTAGTTATCTCCTTCACTGCTCTGTCGTTATTCCTGTCAGATCATTGCTGACAGAGAAGATGGAGCCATTTGAAGTGGTTATGTATCAGCTGAGAGTGATTCAAAGGCGCAGAAGGGCAAGAATAAGGTCTGCAACCATATAAATTTGTAAGAGAATAGATTTATTTGCTATAACACGACATCTGCATTTCTCTTGAATCATCTTGTAAGAGAACACAGGCAGTGCCAGGGTTAACTAATTTTGCTAGCTGCACTATAATTTTTAGAAAAGGCTCCTATCAAATTGTGGGATTGTCCCAACCACTTCCAGAATCCTGGTCCAGGTGTTAAGCCCTATTCAGAATGTTGCTATGTAGTGCTCAAAGGACTGCCTTTTACCCACAATTCCATGGGAATCTTATGGCCCTGTGTTAAATTACCGCTGTAAAATGGAAATATCGACACGTTACCGAATGGTTACCGAATTGTTATCGAATTCACACCGAATGCCGAAAAACCTTGATGAATACAACTAGAAATCGCTAAACTTCGAATTCGGTAATTTAACAAACTGGAAAAAGCTATCTCAAAGACAATGATGAATCGAGGCCTTAGTGTCTAAAGCTACTTCATGTATAAACAGGAAGTAGCATGAGGCACTCTGACATCGGAACCTCCAGCGCATGGATGGAGGTGTGTGTATCTGCCGCAGCCAGCCGCAGATTATTGATGCAGGAGGGGAAAGCCCGAGGTGAAGGGGGAAGGGGAACCGTTCCCCCTCCCCGCTGATGTGTGGCTAAGCTCTCCTCTCATGCTGCGACCCCTCCTTTCCCCCAAAAGAACCCTAAGTGGGCCGAGAAGGATGGGGGGGGGGGGCGATCCAAATTTTTGCAGGGGGGCCCGTGGGTTTCTAGTTACGCCCATGTGAGGATGGTAAGGGAGCGATCAGTCCGGGGGGCCTGAAGGAGGCCCCAGGTATGTATATATTTTTAAAGGGGCCTCGTTTCAGGTACACATTAATGCTCAGTCACTGAACATTCACCATAAATCTACACAAACAATTACAGCGCCAAGCCGTATGTATGATGATGCTTATACAGGGATTTTCTAAGCAAAAATACACACAGGAAACCCTGTGTAAAATAGCCCACAAAAATCACCTATAAGGGAAAAATTGACATAATAGATACTATTATCAAAACACTTGTATATCAATATGATCAGATCGTCCAATCAATATGATCCAGTGTACACAGTTCACAACATAATCCCAGCGTCTTAAGCAATACAGTCTATAACAGGTGCGCTTCTGTCAAATAATGAGCTGTTTCTTCAAAGTAAGATGTGTTCAACATCAGATCAGCGCTCCTTGTGATTGCCTATCGATCCACTACACCTCCACCAGTGTCACCCTGTGAGGTCCACACTCACCAACAGTAGAGGGCCTGGATTACATAGGCCTCAGACGCTTTTGGGGCATTAATGGGCTCCCCTCGCCCGCGATCCTCCTTAGTCTCCTTCACAGCAACCACTCTTCAATAGTACCACCGGGTCAATGCTTCATACAGTTTTCCTCAATAACCAAAAATAATAAAAGCTCATTGCGCAGCTTGCTAAAAACAAAGTAACTTTATTGGGCTATTGCACTCACGTTTAGGAGTAAGGTAGAAAGCATGTGGAGTACATGAACGGGCTCCCCCCCGTGCGACCTCCCGGGCTGGCCGCCGATCCCCTGAATGAGTCACCCGGCGACGAAATCGATCGGGAGGAGCCACATGCGGAAGTGAGGGCACGCGTGAGGAGTGAGGGGTAGCGGAGGAGCCGGCTCGGGACCTTACCAACAACTAAGCGGCGGCCAGCCCGGGAGGTCGCACGGGGGGGAGCCCGTTCATGTACTCCACATGCTTTCTACCTTACTCCTAAACGTGAGTGCAATAGCCCAATAAAGTTACTTTGTTTTTAGTAAGCTGCGCAATGAGCTTTTATTATTGTTTATAGAGGAAAACTGTATGAAGCATTGACCCGGTGGTACTATTGAAGAGTGGTTGCTGTGAAGGAGGCTAAGGAGGATCGCGGGCGAGGGGAGCCCATTAATGCCCCAAAAGCATCTGAGGCCTATGTAATCCAGGCCCTCTACTGTTGGTGAGTGTGGACCTCACAGGATGACACTGGTGGAGGTGTAGTGGATCGATAGGCAATCACAAGGAGCGCTGATCTGATGTTGAACATAATTCACCATAAATCTCCTAACAGGACTAAGGCCTCTTGCACACTACATGCGATTCCGATTTTTTTATACGATCCGATTTTTTTATTTTGATTAAAAGACATAGCAGCATGCAGTACTTTTTAAAATCAGAATCAAAAATTGGATCGTAGAAATAATCGGAATTGCATGTAGCGTGCAAGAGGCCTTAAAGAGAATCTGTACTCTAAAATTCTTACAATAATAAGCATACCATTCTATTCATTATGTTCTCCTGGGCCCCTCTGTGCTGTTTCTGCCACTCCCTGCTGCAATCCTGGCTTGTAATTGCCAGTTTTAGGCAGTTTTTACAAACAAAAGACATGGCATGTGATAGGCTGAGAGGAGCTCAGTCTGTGACTCACGCAGAGCCTGAATGGGGCTCGCACAGAGTCTGAAGCAGAGCAGCACATTCCAGCCTGAGCCGACAAAGCTGACAAAGGAAAGAGGATTCGATTATATAACAGGGATAATACAGCCACTGTGCAACTAGAAAAGGCTGCAGTAAAACAGACCACATTAGAACAGGTATAGGAACTTATAGAAGAAATAAGGCTGAAAATGTGTTACAGAGTCTCTTTAAGATGTCGCCACCTGTAAAAATTAAAAAAGGTTAATCAGGGAAGAGAAAAGATCTAACAGTTGTGCAAACAATGACTAAATAATGTATACATTAATATTGTAAGGGGGAAAAAAGCAATTTTATTAATCGTGTTATTTTCCCTACAGTACCTCTTTAATGCTTTGTATGGATTCTTCTGTCGTCGAGCTGTGCGCGTTTCGGCATCAGCACCGGTGACTCCGGAGTCACTGAGCACTGAGTGTTCTGTGCGTAGGAATGGCATAATAACTGGCACACATCTAACCCTCCATCAGCATCAGCTCCCTCTCCCCGCTGACAGCCCTCTTACCTATTATGTAGTTTAGTCCTTGGCAGACTGTGGCCTCTTCTGTACAGACGGCACAGGAGGAAGGACAGCACTCCACTAAATAAACCCAAGTGTTGATCAGGAGGAGGAGGGTGACACCTGGAACACACATCAGGTTACAAATACCTCTGTCACTGCGACCATTAGCGCTACAAGTCCTAATGATTGATTAATACTAAGAGGACATTGTCATTTCTCTCCACTGGTGGAATGAATCTCGCGAAGCTCATTATTCATGGCGGTGTGTGCAGCAGAGAACGCGGGACACTAGATCATACACTCTAATATCCGTGTCACAAGTGGAAGGACAAGATGCCTCGGTCTCGCAGAATTATCGCTGCGGCGGAAGCAGGGGACGCCATAGCCGGGGAGAGGGAAATCGATGCCATCTTGTTTGGGATAAGGATTAAAAGTTAAGCCTTTCCATAGAATAAACTGCTAAATCAGCTTATCAATACTCCCTGAATAGTAATGCAAGTCCTAATCCCTTATTGTTATTTGCTCACCTGCGGAGATCTGAGAAATTCCTGACTGCTTATTTTTAAAGTGTAACTGTCGGGTATAAAATAAAAAATCAGTTCTTTATTTTTATCTGGTAAACAAGTAATAAGGGTGCTAACCAGGCAATCCAAAAGTTAAAATCACTATTACTGTTCTTGTTGATAAATGATCATCCCCCAGTTTACCTGACTCTTATTTGGAACATTTCCACACAAAGGAAGTTGCAGGGCATGCTGGGTTGTCCTTTTTTGCTTCTCTACTTTCCCCTCAGACTTAACTAATGCAGCCTGATTGGCTGAAGCCTCTTTCCCTCCTGTTTCCCCCTCCCACACCTCTGTTCCTCTCTGATTGGCCGATTTTTCCCATGCTGAGACAATGCACTTTCTACAGTGGAGGGCGGGCAATGCATATACAATTAGGCAGAAGAGAGTAAGGTAGGAAATGACATCAGGATTGGCTTCAAAATAGCCACAGTTAAAATGGGAATTGCTAAGAAGGATTTTCTCTTTTTTTACTGTAGAAAGATCACTAAAGACGTGGAAGGTGCAATACATATGTTATGTAAATAAAGCAAGTATTTATCTACTGCTATATGTGTTTTTTTCTGAGATAGTATGGCTGACAGCTCCTCTTTAAAGGGAACCTGAGGTAAGAGTTATATGGAGCCAGCCATATTAATTTCCTTTTAAGCAATACCAGTTGCCTGTCAGTCCTGCTGATCTCTTTGGCTGCAGTAGCATCTGAATCACACAAGTGTACAAGCATACAGATAGTCTAGTCAGACTTCAGTCAGAAATATCTGATTTACAAGCTTTTTCAGGGTCTATGGCTAAAAGGAATAGAGGCAAAGGATCATCAGCAAGATGGCCAAGCTGCAATTTGCATTGTTTAACCTGTTAATACAAACTGGACTTATATAGCGTCTAGTTTGCAACTCGATCTGCCAAACAGGGCGTACAGGCACGTCTCGTCAATCAACAGCACTTGTTTGCAGCGAGACTTACTTGGTAGGAATTGATGAACGGGAATATGTGTTCCCGAAGCCAATCAAAGTGCCTGTGACTGAATAAACATGGCTGCAATCAGGAGCCATCACCATAGTTACCAAGCTAAAACAGTTGTAAAAGAAAAAAAAGAGCCAAAGTGACAGCATTTAAAAAGAAATACAGTACATACCGATAAATAGTTACCTTAGCTACTCATCGTTTTTAACCACTCTGCGACCGCCTAACGCCGATCGGCGGCCGCAGAGTGGCTCCTCCAGAACCGCCTAACGACTATTGGCATCAAGTCCTGGGGGAGGAGATTAATGGACGTTACGGAGCTCTACTCCGTAAACAACCTGCTAACCCGCAATCGCAGCCAGCAGGCTGTTAGAAGAAGACGTTTTTTTTTCTTTATACAGCGCTGCAATCTATGCGCAGAGCTGTAAGGGGACAGCTAAGAGAGGTGATCCCAGTCACTGATTGGATCTCAGGGGTAAGGAAGTAAATAAAAAAAAATGGAAAATTTAATTTAAAAAAATCATTTAAAATTATAATCAAAAAAAACAATCACTGCAGCAGCGATCAAAGCCCACCAACAGAAATCTCTGTTGGTGGGCAGAAAAGTGGGGCAGACACATTTGGCTGCTAAGTTGTATCGCCGTGCAGCACACTGTTGATGCTGCAGAGTGCTGAATTGTAAAAAATGGTCTGGTCACTAGGGGGGGTGGGACCTTGAGTGGATAATATGTCTGTGATATGTATATTACTGTTATTTTTGCAAATAAGGGCATGTAAATATTGAACAGGTACAAAAAGCACAAAACTGAAAAATACATCTTTATTTCCAAATAATATATTGTCGCCATATATTGTACTAGGAACATAATTTAAATGTTGTGATAGCTGGGACTAAAGGTGGCCACACACGATACAATAAAATGATCCGATTTTACAGCAATTCGATAAATATGATCGGATCTCCCGAAAAAAAGCGAAAGTGAAAAATCCGATCGTATTTCGTTTTTTTTCGATTTTTATCGATCTGGAATTTTGTACATTTGTCTTCAATTTTTCTGAAGATTGTATAGTGTGTGTTAGATTGTCAATTTATTAATACCCACGCCTTAGGAATTTTATCAGAGTTTCCAATCATTTTTATCAAAACTAGGGAAAAATTGAACATAGGTGTGTGGTACATTGGTCAGATTTTTGAAATGTTACATTCAGACAGAAAAATTGATTGCAATTCTTGAATTGAACAGATATTTAAAAAATTGTATGGTGTGTGGCTACCTTAACCTCCTTGGCGGTTAATTTTTTTCTGCAAAAATTGCAGAATTCCAATTTTTTTTTTTTTTTTTTAATGTTTCATGTAAAGCTACCAGAGTGGTAGCTACATGAAACACCACTAGAGGGCGCATGTGGCCCTCTAGTCCGATCGTCGCCGGCATCTATAGCAAACAGGGGAACGCGTATATAACGCGTTCCCCTGTTTGGCTTCTCCTGTCGCCATGGCGACGATCGGGATGACGTCATGGACGTCAGCCGACGTCCTGACGTCAGGGACACACGATCCAGCCCATAGCGCTGCCCGGAACTCATTGATCCGGGCAGCGCAGGGCTCTGGCGGGGGGGGGCCTCTTCAGCCGCTGCGTGCGGCCGATCGCCTAGCAAAGTGCTGGCTGCGCGCACAGCAATTTACAAAATGAAAATCGCCCCACCAGGGGCTGAGATCTCCCCCTGCGCGGCATAGCTCGGGCTTACCGCCAGGGAGGTTAAAGGGCAAATACAATGTGTGGGTTTTATCTATAGTAACATTGCTTCTTTTAAAACTATATGAGATGTAATTAAAGAAATAGTGTATTTTTTTTGTTTTAAAATGCATAGAAAAGAAAGTTATTTCTGAAAACAAGTATCACCCACATAAAGCATAACTTGTGGTGAAAACAAAAAGCAAGATATAGATCATGTAGATGTGTGATAAGCAGTGATAAAGTTATAGCCAAATGAATGAGAAGAGTGCTGACAGTGGTTAGAAGGAAATAAATATGTGTCAACAATAAACAGCAGGGAATTTCTCATATCTCCTCTCGGAACTTGAGGCTTCTTTCAGCCCCCTGCAATCTATCAGGTCCCTCACTGTAGTTCAGATCCTCTCCAGGGTGCCTCTGCCCACTCCAAAGGATACAGGTGCTGTGCATGTGTTGGCCTATCCAGGCACCTCCTTGTTCATGCTCCCGTACCCGAGAGCATTCTACACATGTACAGTTTAAAGAGAAACTCCGACCAAGAATTGGTCTTTATCCCAATCAGTCGCTGATACCTCCTTTTACATGAGAAATCTATTCCTTTTCACATAAAGATCATCAGGGGGCTCTGTATGGCTGATATTGTGGTGAAACCCATCCCACAAGAAACTCTTGAGGTCCGTGGTACTCCTGGCAGTTTCCTGTCTGTGAACCTTGTTGCGTTGTGGGAAATAGCTGTTTACAGCTGTTTCCAATGGCCAAAAAAGCATGCAGCAGCTACATCACCTGCCAACAGTAAAAATATCACCATGTAATGTTAGAATGTAAATCAGGGATTTAAAAGATTTTACAATGGGCAAACACTGACTAAATCATTTATACCATAATTATTGTAAAAATGAAGCACCTTTTTATTACATTATTTTCACTGGAGTTCCTCTTTAAGTCCTTGTGGACAGTACATAAGCAGAATGTGCCCAGCTGCAGGAGCACAATCGAGGAGGTGCACAGACGGGACCGAGCAGGCAGAGTAGCCGCAACCAGAGTTCTGTCTTGGATCTTTCGGAGTGGACAGCAGCACCCTGAAGGGGATCGGAACTACAGGGAGGAACCTTACCATACTGCAATGGGCTGGATGAAGCCCCAGGTGAGTAAGTATGAACCCTCCTCCAAGCTGGTATTCATTTAACCTATTTTGGTTTCTGGACGTAGAAACTACGTCCAGAAACCATGTGCGCTACCGCGCGCCCCCGCGGCCGATCGCGCACGTGCACGCGCACTCCCGGCCGCGGATTCGGTAGTCAGGGAATCAATATATCGGGCTATGAAGCCCGATCACTGATTCCTCTCCCCCGCTGAAAAAGCGACAGCTTCTCTCTGAAGCTGCGCCTTTTCTGGCCGTTCCCTTCCTGATGCGCCACTCTAAGCGTGTGTTACGCTTAGAGTGACGTCATGTAAACAAACTCATGGCCGCCATCTTGTGGCTAAAAAGTAATACTACACCTGAAAATGAAAATAAATTAAAATCAACACACATTTACATTATAAATCTATTGTTTACCCCCCACCCTCCCAAAACTACCCAAATAAAATGTTTACTATAAATAAAAAAAACCATTACAATAAAAAAAAAACATGTAAATATTTACCTAAGGGTCTAAACTTTTTAAATATCAATGTAAAGATGAAATATTTCTATATTTTTTTTATTTTAAACTTGTTAATAGTGATAGATGCAAAATGGAAAAAATGCACCTTTATTTCCAAATAAAATATTGTCGCCATACATTGTGATAGGGACATAATTTTAACGGTGTAATAACCGGGACATATGGGCATATACAATACGTGAGTTTTAATTATGGAGGCATGTATTATTTTAAAACTATAATGGCTGAAAACTGAGAAATAATGAATTTTTCCATTTTTTTCTTATTCTTCCTGTTAAAATGCGTTTACAGTAAAGTGGCTCTTAGCAAAATGTACCCCTCAAAGAAAGCCTAATTGGTGGCGGAAAAAACAAGATATAGATCAGTTCATTGTGATAAGTAGTGATAAAGTTATAGGCTAATGAATGGGAGGTGAACATTTCTCTCGTGAAAACCACGGAACCTGAATGGGTTAAAGAGACTCCGTTACAAAAATTGCATCCTGTTTTTTATCATCCTACAAGTTCCAAAAGCTATTCTAATGTGTTCTGGCTAACTGCAGCACTTTATACTATCACAGTCTCTGTAATAAATCAATGTATCTTTCCCCTGTCAGACTTGTCGGCCTGTGTCTGGAAGGCTGCCAAGTTCTTCAGTGTTGTGGTTCTGCTATGAACTCCCCCTCCAGGCCCCTCTATGCACACTGCCTGTGTATTATTTAGATTAGGGCAGCTTCTCTCTTCTCTCTTATCTTTTACAAGCTGGATAAATCGTCCTCTGAGCTGGCTGGGCTTTCACATACTGAGGAAATTCAGACAAGGGCAAAGCTGTTTGCAGGAAGAAAAGAGCAGCCTGAAACTTCAGTGCATGAGAGATGCAGGGGGAAAGAAACACACAAATGATCTCTTGAGATTAAAAAGGAAGGCTGTATACTGCCTGCTTGTGTATGGATGTATTTTCTATGTGTGGACATACTGTACATCAACCTACTTCCTGGTTTGGTGGCCATTTTGTTTGTTTATAAATAAACTTTTTAAAACTGTTTTTAACCACTTTTAATGCGGCGAGGAGCAGCGAAATTGTGACAGAGGGTAATAGGAGATGTCCCCTAACGCACTGGTATGCTTACTTTTGTGCGATTTTAACAATACAGATTCTCTTTAAAGTCCACCTCCATGTACAGATCCAAAAATATTACACCTGAGTAATCCGTTTTCAATCAGCAAATCCTCTGATCACAAGCTCCTGAAATGTGTAAAAAATGTATTTGTTTCTGTGCATCATCTGCAGTATGATGCATTCTCTGCATTAGCCCCATCTGAATGGAAGGATTTTTAGAATTTTCATTTCTCAACTGGCGTAATTGGCTTTTTTGTTCTCCCAGAGATTTGCACAGTGTATATATCAATGCGGAGCATCCTCAGGCACCAATGACAGCAATGAGACAGCAATGAGGCTTTATAATTACAGAGGAAAGCATAGAAACAAGGGGTAAATAGATTTACTTTCACTTTCTCCTGGGAACCCTTAGAAAGCTGGGGTCTGAAAGTAGCAGAGTCCTGCTTACAGTTTGAACTAATTGTGACTTTATTATGTAAGATGGAAGTTTTCCGCACTAGCTGAATGTGGCGGGGAGATGGGCAGGGTTGTTATTGTCACACAGATAACATTACCTTGGGCTGCAGGTAGGCAACAACTCAAAAAGGAGCTTTCAATAGCAAGGGTCAGGAATCCTATTGGCTGAGAGAGCCATAAACGCCACATACTTTAAAATGTAATTCTGCGAGAGCCATACAGTATGCTTCAAACTGGGACAGTAGGTCTCATGTCCCTGTTGCCATGGTGATGTGTATACAGTTGATCCGCCGGGCAGCGGAAGTGTCAGACACGTCTTCAGCTTCTCTTGGGTTTCAGCAACATCAGCAATTTCCTCAAAAGCCAGACAGGAGAAATACAGACTAACAGCTTGTACAATTAGCTAGCTGGTTTGGGGGTTGATTCACTTTGTAGGACGAGATCCTCACACTTTAGCCCAATAGGCTGCCTGTCAAGTGACACGTAGCCTATTGGCCCAATCAAAGTGCAGGGATCTCGTCGTACAAAGTCACTGGACCTGGCAGGGTCCAGGGTGGGACAATAGGAGCAGCTGTTAGTTTTGGGGGAGCGCAAGTAAGTTAATAGTGAACGCTACAGCAGTAGTGCCTACTTTGAAAATTTTACTTGTGCTGCCACACTAAGGCCCAGTGCACACCGAGCGGTTTTTGGAGCGATCCGCCGGCCGCATCCGCCTATAAAAACGCTTGGCTAATGTATTGCAATGGGATGGAGCACACCGGCGGTTTGAGGTTTTATGCCAAGCCGCAAACACGCCTCCTGCTGCGCGTTTGCGGATTTCGGAAGCGTTTCGTCCTCAATGTAAAGTATAGGAAAAACGCAAACCGCTCTGAAAAACGCTACTTCAGAGCGGTTTGCCAGGCGTTTTTGTTACAGAAGCTGTTCAGTAACAGCTTTTACTGTAACAATATGTGTAATCTGCTACACAAAAACGCACCGAAAACCGCTAGGTATGTTTAGAAAACCTCTCTAAACATACCTAGAATCGCTCTGAAATCAGCTCCCAAAACCGCTAGCGTATTGCGGATCTGCTAGCGGTTTTGGTATGCACTGGGCCTAAGATGTGCTGCTTGAGCAGTGTAGCTTAATGAATCAACCCCTACCAGTGGCGTAGCTACAAACCTCTGGGCCCCGATGCGGAATCTGGATGTGGGCCCCCCCCCACGGCAACAACAGCCCCCCCTCCCCCGGCAACACCCGACGCACACACATATCCGAATCCCTATAGCCAGCTATAGGTCCCCCCAGTATAGGTAGCCAGGCATAGGTACGCCAGTATAGTTGCCCCCGGTATAGGTTAGCCAGGTAGGTGCCTCCAGCATAGGTAGCCAGTATAGTTGCCCCCAGTATAGGTTAGATAGGCAGGCGCCGCCAGTACAGGTTAGCTAGGTGGGTGCCTCTAATATAGGTAGCCAGAATAGTTGCCCCCAGCATAGGTTAGAAAGGTAGGTGCCCCCAGTATAGGTTAGTTAGGTAGGTGCCTCCAATATAGGTAGCCAGTATAGTTGCCACCTGTATAGGCTAGCTAGGTGCCCCGAATACAGGTTAGACAATTAAGTGCCCCCAGGTTAGATAGGTAGGTGCCCCCCAGTATAGGTTAGATTAGGTAGCTGCCCCCCAGTATAGGTTAGATGAGGTAGGTGCCCCCCAGGATAGGTTAGGTAGCTGCCCCCCAGGATAGATTAGGTAGCTTTCCCCCAGGATAGGTTAGAGTAGGTAGCTGCCCCCCCGGATAGGTTAGAGTAGGTAGCTGCCCCCCAGGATAGGTTAGGTAGGTAGCTGGCCCCCCAGGATAGGTTAGGTAGGTAGCTGGCCCCCCCAGGATAGGTTAGGTAGGTAGCTGGCCCCCCAGGATAGGTTAAGTAGGTAGCTGGCCCCCCAGGATAGGTTAAGTAGGTAGCTGCCCCCCCAGGATAGGTTAGGTAGCTGCCCCCCCAGGATAGGTTAGGTAGCTGCCCCCCCAGGATAGCTTAGGTAGGTAGCTGCCCCCCAGGATAGGTTAGGTAGGTAGCTGGCCCCCCAGGATAGGTTAGGTAGGTAGCTGGCCCCCCAGGATAGGTTAGGTAGGTAGCTGGCCCCCCAGGATAGGTTAGGTAGGTAGCTGGCCCCCCAGGATAGGTTAGGTAGGTAGCTGGCCCCCCAGGATAGGTTAGGTAGGTAGCTGGCCCCCCAGGATAGGTTAGGTAGGTAGCTGGCCCCCCAGGATAGGTTAGGTAGGTAGCTGCCCCCCAGGATAGGTTAGGTAGGTAGCTGCCCCCCAGGATAGGTTAGGTAGGTAGCTGGCCCCCCAGGATAGGTTAGGTAGGTAGCTGGCCCCCCAGGATAGGTTAGGTAGGTAGCTGGCCCCCCAGGATAGGTTAGGTAGGTAGCTGGCCCCCCAGGATAGGTTAGGTAGGTAGCTGGCCCCCCAGGATAGGTTAGGTAGGTAGCTGGCCCCCCAGGATAGGTTAGGTAGGTAGCTGGCCCCCCAGGATAGGTTAGGTAGGTAGCTGGCCCCCAGGATAGGTTAGGTAGGTAGCTGGCCCCCCAGGATAGGTTAGGTAGGTAGCTGGCCCCCCAGGATAGGTTAGGTAGGTAGCTGGCCCCCCAGGATAGGTTAGGTAGGTAGCTGGCCCCCCAGGATAGGTTAGGTAGGTAGCTGGCCCCCCAGGATAGGTTAGGTAGGTAGCTGGCCCCCCAGGATAGGTTAGGTAGGTAGCTGGCCCCCCAGGATAGATTAGGTAGGTAGCTGGCCCCCCAGGATAGGTTAGGTAGGTAGCTGGCCCCCCAGGATAGGTTAGGTAGGTAGCTGGCCCCCCAGGGTAGGTTAGGTAGGTAGCTGGCCCCCCAGGATAGGTTAGGTAGGTAGCTGGCCCCCCAGGATAGGTTAGGTAGGTAGCTGGCCCCCCAGGGTAGGTTAGGTAGGTAGCTGCCCCCCAGGATAGGTTAGGTAGGTAGCTGGCCCCCCAGGGTAGGTTAGGTAGGTAGGTAGGTCGCTAGCTGCCCTCTCCCTCCCTTCCTCTCCCCCTCAGATGCAGAGTGCGCGGCGCACGGAAGCGCTGTAGGCGGAACTCACCTCCGTCCCTGCGCCGCTGGTCTCCTCCCGCTCTGTATAGATGTTGTTACACACTGCTTCCTGTTTAGCCGGAAGCAGTGTGTAACAGCAGATCTATGCAGAGCGGGAGGAGACCAGCGGCGCTTGGAACGCAGGCAGGTGAGTTCTGCCTACAGCGCTTCCGTGCGCCGTGCACTCTGCATCTGAGGGGGGGGGGGGGGGCCCGGGGAGAGGTCGGGCTGCCCTCCCCACGGCTGCAGCTCCCCCCTCCCAATAACTAACGCACGCAGGGATCTCCGAGTCCAAACGGACATGGGCCCCCCGGGCCCCTCCCCCGCCTCTTCAGGAGCCGGGCCCGGTCGCCGAGGCGACCGTTGCGACCACAGGCCCTACGCCCCTGACCCCTACTGATTTGTTTGTAAACCAGATGTATCCATCAAAAGAGCCACATCTGGTCCCCGAACCATAGGTTCCCTACCCCGTTCTATAACGTAAAAATGATGTAGCTAGTTGGAGGGTCATTTGCTGACCACTAGTGGGTGGATGTGGTATTTCTATATCAGGAGAGCACACGGTCCACCCAGACTGGCCTAGTTTTCCTTCCAGCCCATCCCATTTGAAGAAAAATCAGTAGACACCACTGACGTGATTACTGACTAAACTTGTACAGAGACTAAAAAGTTCTGTTATTTATTGTACTTTTGTTTTCCTTTTAGGGTCGTCCAGAATTCTCAGAAGTTGTATCAAAATTAGAGGAATGCCTCTGTAACATTGAGGTAATTTATGAGAATTTGTTTTATGGTGCTTAAACCTGTAGCAAACACGAATTTGATATCATCTGAATCTTAAAGAAAACCTGAACTGAAAATTAAAAGTCAAAATAAGCATACACAAGTCATACTTACCTTCCATGTAGTCTACTCCTCAGTATCTTTCTCCTCTCCCGCGTCCTGTTTGTTCACTGTGATCAGGGGAATTTTCCGTTCTCCATTTTGAAAATGGCCATTACCCATAACAGCTTTCTGGTCAGCACACAGTTAAACTGTAACATCGCCCACTTGAGCCATAGGGAAACATGGACATTACCTGGTACATCAGTTTTCCTCTCAGCTATAACTGACAGCAACTGATATTTTACTGACAGCAACTGATATATTTCAGATCTGAAAAAATATTGTCAGAACTGGAAGGGATTATTGTCAGAAGAAAATGGTGAGCTTCTGAAAGGAACTGATGGCGAGGTAACTATGTAATGTTCATTAGAAGTTACCTCATGTGTTTATTTTAAATATTTTTACTCAGTACAGGTTCTCTTTAAAGGACCACTATCGCGAAATATGTAAAATGTAAAATACATGTAAACACATACAAATAAGAAGTACATTTCTTCCAGAGTAAAATGAGCCATACATTACTTTTCTCCTATGTTGCTGTCACTTACAGCAGGTAGTGGAAATCTGACAGAAGCGACAGGTTTTGGACTAGCCCATCTCTTCATGGGAGATTTTCATCATGGCCTTTAGTCTTTATAAAGACCTTTCCTGAAAAGGATCTATACAAAGATGCTGGCCAGCCTCCCTGCCCACTTCACACAATTTTGGTAGTTGGACGGAGCAACTGACACTCACAAAGTGCTTTTGAAAATAAAGAAAACCCTGAGAATCCCCCATGAAGAGATGGACTGGTCTAAAACCTGTTGGTTCTGTCAGATTTCTATTACCTACTGCAAGTGACAGCAACATAGGAGGAGAAAATTAATTTATGTGTAATTTTACTCTGGAAGAAATGTACTTCGTATTTGAATGTCTTACCTGTCTGGGATAAGCATGTCTGCAGTTATTTAAAGAGGAACCGTGATCAAGAATTGAACTTTATCCCAGTCAGTAGCTGATACCCCCTTTCCCATGAGAAATATTTTCCTTTTCACAAACGGATCATCAGGGGGCTCTGTATGTCTCATATTGTAGTGAAGCCCCTCCCACAGGAAACTGTAAAGACCATGGTCCTGGCAGTTTCCTGTCTGTGAACCTCTTTGCATTGTGGGAAATAACTGTTTACAGCTGTTTCCAACTGCCAAAAAAGCGAGCAGCAGCTACTTACACTGACATCACCTGCCACTGCCAGCAGTAAAAATGTCACCATGTGATAAACGTCAGAATGTAAATAAGGGAGAGGAAAGATTTTACAACGGGCAAACACTGACTAAATCATTTATAGATATTGATTGTAAAAATGAAGCACTTTTTATATTATAATTTACATTATTTTCACTGGAGTTCCTCTTTAAAGGGAACCTAAACTGCGAAGGATATGGATTTCTCCTTTTACAATAATACCAGATCCCTGACTCTCCTGCAGATTCTGTGTCTCTAATACTTTTAGCCACAGCCCCTAAACAAGCATGCAGATCAGTTGTTCTTATATATTAAGCATGATTGAAGCTACATTGTAGATATACTTTGGCACCAATACCCCAAAACGATATGAGGGAAAACTAAACCCCTATATTGCAGAGTCAATTAATTCATAAAAATTAGAGTCACACAAGTTTTCAAAGGTATACCAAAAAATTCTTCTTTATTTATAAATATCTACAAAATTACCCCAGAAATACATCAAATATCGGCAAATAAACCCAATCAATTTAAAACCACTCTATACGGAGCAACTTACTGCGGTATGCAAGTGAGCTGTAACAGCACCTCTATATATGTGCGCTATCGCTTGTCCTGGCCAGGATATAATACTGTATCAGCAACACATACATCCGCGCATCCTCACTCCTTTCACACTTGTGCTTATTATAGAACAACGTTGGGGGGCACCCTATGTCATGAAAATTGATTTCAAAGCGCTGCTTAAAGGGATACTGTAGGGGGGTCGGGGGAAAATGAGCTGAACTTACCCGGGGCTTCTAATGGTCCCCCGCAGACATCCTGTGTTGGCGCAGCCACTCACCGATGCTCCGGCCCCGCCTCCAGTTCACTTCTGGAATTTCTGACTTTAAAGTCAGAAAACCACTGCGCCTGCACGCCCGTGTCCTCGCTCCCGCTGATGTCACCAGGAGTGTACTGCGCAGACACAGACCATACTGGGCCTGCGCTGTGCGCTCTTGATGACATCAGCGGGATCGAGGACACGGCAACGCAGGCGCAGTGGTTCTCAGACTTTAAAGTCTGAAATTCCAGAAGTGAACCGGAGGCGGGGCCGGAGCATCGGTGAGTGGCTGCGCCAACACAGGATGTCTGCGGGGACCGTTAGAAGCCCCGGGTAAGTTCAACTCATTTTCCCCTGACCCCCCTACAGTATCCCTTTAATAAACAGGATCAAATTCCATCAATTTCGTTTAAGGAATCTGCCGCTGCCCAAAGCCTGGCAGTAAAGATTAGATTAGATCTCACCCATGTTCAGTGGCCACCTTCGGTATATGCCAAATTATATAGTCAATAAGTCCTGTTCGGGGTGCGCTGGGATCGATTGTCAGTCCCCTTATCACTATAGGGATAGGTAGGGGAAGTTTAATGCTAGGCATAAGTAAAGGGGAGTTTACTGCGGGGCTTAATTAGGGGGAGGTTAGTGGTAGGCATAGATAGGATTATTTGTCTTGTCTTGTTCCGACTTACTAACCTACTATACTATACCTATCTTGTTTGTTAACTGGGAAATACCTATTTTTTTTCCCTGCCTGCAAATCGGAAGCAGACTATTGATTTCAATAGCGTGCGATTCCGCATCTAAATTGACATGCAATGTCCGAAAAGAGTGTCAGATGCAAGTGCACCATTTTGCACAGAGCAAGATGGCCGTCGTCATGACAAGAAGACATTCTGCACCTCCTGTCATCTACGTAGGGTGGCTCAGTGCAAGAGTAAAACACAAGTGTTTAGGTAAATAGAACATGGAAGAGATGAGATCAAGTGAAGGAAAATGTAGTTCAGGTTTAAAGCCGGAGTTGTTTCTGGGCCTCTGTTAGACCCGGGGCTCCCATCTAGACTGAGATGTTGCAGGTCAGGTAGCACACCAGGCTGACTGATCATCACCACCTCTCCCTCCCACCTCCTTTATTTCACTTTCCTCTCATCCGTCTGTTTGTTTCATTTTACAAGGATACAGCTAATGCAGCTCTAAACTCTTGTAAGACAGAACAGAAGTAATTAACAGTTTACAAGATAAACAATAATTAGAGGGAGATGAGAGGTGACATTGCTGACTTAAAGGACCACTCTTGCGAAAAATAGTAAAATGTGTAAACATACTTATGTGAGGTTCTTTTCTCCCAGATTTAATTGTACTCTAAATTACTTTTCTCCTATGTTCCTGTCGCTTACAGTAGGCAGTGGAAATCTGACATATATGACAGGTTTTGGACTAATCTATCTCCCCATGGGGGACTCTTACGGTGTTTTTCATTTTTAAAAGCATTTACTGAACTGCAGTTGTAGTTGCTCCGTACAACTGCCAAAATTGTGTGCAAACAAGTAGGGAAGCTGACTGACGTGTTTGTATAGAGTAAATAAGGAATAAAGGAGATGCCTAGTGCCCGGCATCTCTTACCGCAGTGTGATTACACATGCAACATGAGGAGAGTGAGGTGCCAGCACTAGAGGGAGCAGGAGACAGACAAGACAGGCGGTCACACAGGCACAGCGCTGGACTGCGGCGGGGAGAGCTGGGACAAGGTCCTCCAGCACCCAAGGCTGAGACACCAAAGTGCGCCCCTCCATCCCTCCCACCCCAGCCGTCACACACTGATTGTTATTAGACTAAGAGGGCCACAGGGCCCACAACCTCCCCAACACCTTAATATCTAGTTATCTGGCTTGCAGTCACTGCTATGTATCCCCTTTTCTTATTTCTTTCTGCTTCAAACACAATTAGGAATGACAGCTGAATGAATTGTGCGCCCCCTCCTACACTGCGCCCTGAGGCTGGAGCCTCTCCAGCCTATGCCTCGGCCCGGCCCTGGGTAAGAGCACTGCTTCTGCTGCACTATACTCTGCATTTACATACTGGGCTGAGGGTGTACAGGAGGGGGACAGAAGGTGGCACAAAGGGAGACAGAAGAAGGCAGAAAGGGGGACAGAAGAAGGCACAAAGGGAGACAGAAGGAGGCACAAAGGGAGACAGAAGGAGGCACAAAGGGGGACAGAAGGTGGCACAAAGGGAGACAGAAGGTGGCACAAAGGGAGACAGAAGGTGGCACAAAGGGGGACAGAAGAAGGCTATAAGGGGACAAAGGGAGGCACAGAACAATCACATTTGCAGTAACATGGTAATCGTGGTACCCTTTTTCCACCAACGCGCTTTGATTTTTGGTAAAAAAAAAAAAAGTGCTTCGGCATTGCAGCACGATTTTGGTGGAAAAGGGCCATTCTCTGCTATATGCAGTATGCGTTTTAAAATCACAGATCATGTAGCTGAGCATACTGTAGGCAAATCACTTGCAATTTACATTCACTGCTTTTTGTATAGGCCCGCAAAAACTTTTGCATGCGTTTTTTTTTGCAAAAAAAAAAAAAATATGATACAGTATCCAAAAGATTAATTCCAAAAATGTTAAACATAGAGAAAAATGCAGAAACACAAACACCGAACACTAATGGTTTTCTGCACAGAGAGGAGTATGCTCCCAGCCTTTGAGATTTCTGGAGGTTTCGAGAGACTATCTTTGCTTATCTGTTCTGATATCAACAATGGCAATGTGTGCCCGGCTGTATTTTGGCTTTTTTTACTCACTCAGATATGTTGTAGAAGGGAAGGAAGGATGGAAAAACTTTAAAAATTAAGCATAATGTTTGTAACAAATCTTTGATAGTGAAAAAAGATAAACCAAGATAGCGTAGATTGTGTTAGGCCTCTCATTTATCAAAAAATAATCCTTTCTCCCAGACAAAAATAAACACATTAGCCAGCCTCCAACAAATGAGAGCATCACTTAACAAGATGCCAGCTTTGATCCATTTTGTTTAATTTATTAAGAGCGAGGTGATTTGTTATCGCGCCGAACGCCGTACCTGTTTCGCCAGTCTCATAAAGGAATATCCATATCGAATATAATGAAAATGACAGCAGAGCGGCTTTAGGAAAACGCAGTAACTAGAAGCTCGTCACCCCAGATAAATAATCTCAGGTAAGTATTTGCAGCGTACAACAAATTGTGTATTTTGTTAGTGTCTGCGTGGCTTGATAAATGTAGTCTACGGTCTCCGTGCAAGCGTCATACATCACCGGGCCGTCACGGGATGCCGCGGCCGCGCAGGAGATATTAAGAAATGTTATGCCTATTAAACATCAGCCATTGACGTTTTATTACACCTATTGATTTTATATACTGTATTTTGCCGGGATGGCCCTTATGAAGATGTCACATGTGGATAATATAAGAGGATATTTATCTTTAAGTTTATGTTTAGAAAATCACGCAAGTTCATCTCAATAACTTTGGGCTTCGTGCGTTCGCTGTCCTGCGGCGGGGAGTAGAGACGAGGGATGCCGCTTAGTTTCCGTGTCGCAATTGTCTTCATAAAATAAAAAACTGATAATATCTTGAAATTGAGAAAATAAGTTTTTAAGTGTTTTTATATAAATAAAAAAAAAATGAAACGGGGGCCAAAAGGTTCGGTTCTATTTTCATACATAGCGGAAAGGGCTGGAAAATGTACTGTGTTTTTATAAGACTCACTTTTTCTCTCCCAAAAGTGGGGGAAAAAGTCACCGCGTCGTATTGTCCAAATGCAGGGAGTTCCTGATTTGTGAACGCCTGCCAATACTAACCTCCAACCCACCGCAATGCCGGGGATGTGCCCATGCAGAGGAGGACACAGGGGGACAAACGAAGGACACAGGGGGACACAAAGGGGCATAGAGGAGGACACGAGGACAGAGGCACGGACACAAGGGGGACACACAGGACACAGGGAGACACATGAGGTACAAAGGGGCCATAATCCACAAGATGCCCCTTCACCATGGATGGAACAGTATATTTATATTAGTATATATTAATTTCCCCTGGTTTTTGTCCTCTAATCCTGGGTGCGTCTTACGGTCAGGAGCGTCTTATAGTCCGAAAAATACGGTCGTTTTTTTCTGCCTTTTGCATTCCCAAACTTCCTGTACTCAAGGATGGATTTATACTTTGTGTGTCCCTAGGCCATGTATGTTGTGGTTCCCCTTCCATGTGCTGGTGCACCCCTCCCATTCCATGTGCAGCCCCCTCTTCCATGTGTATCATCCATGTATGCAGCCCCTCCCATTCCATTTGCCACCCCCTCTTCCGTGTGTATCATCCATGTACAGCAGCCCCTCCCATTCCATTTGCCACCCCCTTTTCCATGTGCATCATCCATGTATGCAGCCCCTCCCATTCCATGTGCCACCCCCTCTTCCATGTGTATCATCCATGTACTGTAGCCTCTCTCTTTCAAGAACAGCTCCCTTGAGCATCAGTTTCCCTTTTTCATATTTTGCTCACCATTTTCATCCTCCTCTTTTATATATTGCAACTCATCTGTCATATTCATGTGCCTCCTTTTGCTGCAGCTGCCCAAGGACTTTTTGGCCTTTCCAGAAATCTGACCCTGCCTGTACTTACTAACTGCAGGAAAGGGACTGAGGCCTGGGGCCCACTGGGAATCGTTCCTGAGCTTGCAATTGCACAATCACTTTGTGCAGCGATCCCTGGAGCATTTTTCTAGTATGTTTTTGGTGGTAATTAGAAGCACCATACAATCTACTGCCAGTGATTGTAGATTGCTTCCGATTTGCAGGAGGTTATTAATCCCCTGGTATCCTGTATAGATAAAGTTTGAAATACTTGACAGGTCTCCTGAGGTTAACTTCTGTACATCCAGCACATAGCCACGACCCCTCCCACAACAGATCATAGACGTTCTCTGTCTCCACTTAGAGACGCACCGATGACCTCTTTCGCTAGGAGGCGGGGCCACGTGCTGGAAGCCAGACCTCGGGAGACCTGGCAAGTAGTTTAAACTTTGTTTAAACATTAAAACCACCCACAAAGTCGTTGCAAAGTCACTGTTGAAGACAGAGCGATTTTGCAGAGCTCCTATCTTTTGCATTGGAGCACAATCACTCCAAAGATGTGTCAGGACTGGCCAAAATCAATATCACTGGTGCGGTTTCCCCTCAATTGACTTTCATAAGCGTAGCACTTTTTGGGCCCCTAGCCTGAGGGAATCGCGATTTTGCCATGATTTGCATTGTGATTACCGTTCAACAGAATGAGAATAACATCGCAATCTCCCCCAAAGCACTGCATACAGCGTCAATGGGATTTATGCAAATTGTAAAGGCTGCAGTGGGAATGATCCCATAGGGATATATTAGCAGCAATGTTTTGCTGATCACCAGCAATAAACAAAGCCCTGAAATGCAATCCAGTGTGAACCAGCCCTAACAGATGCTCCAGCACATCTCAGCGCTAAAGGTGGCCATTAACGCTACAATCCCGCAGCAGACAGATTGCTTTTGGTTGCCACGGCAATCGATTGGACACAATCATGCCCATTAATGGCTGAATTACTGCTATCCAGTTAGATTGGATTGATGGAATCATTGTCCACCCTGGAGCTGCGCTGAAATCAGGACTGCCATCAGGACATTACAGGGAGGACAGGTGTATGGGGCCCGAGAAGAGTCTGGGGCCCGATCAGTGGCAGGCAGTACCACCTGGGCTCCAGCCAGGGAATGACTTCCTGCAGGCGGGCAAGCTGGATGACTGGCCAAGGTTCCGAAGTGAGAGGAAAGCAGCCGAAGCCAAATAAATGTAGCTGTGCAGTGTCATTTACGTGGTTTCACAAAGGGCCAGAAATTCTGTGTTTCTAGGTTTCTCAGGTGTAAATTTGGCTCTGGTCTATACTAAACTTTACCAAAGACACCATTTTGCAATATGGAAAGCTAAGAACTACAAGTACCAGCATACCTGCCCTAATATTCATCCCACACCTGCATTTTTACTTTGGACCAGAGCGCCCCTTTAATAATAATAAGAAGCCAATTTTGAGAGGAGGTTTATCAGGCGCTGGGAACAGACGACTCTTCATCCTGACGCCTCGGGTTCTGCAGCTGACGTCCCGTCCGCAATAAAATAATGATCATAACACCGATATAGAATTATCTCGCAACAATCAACCACCTAAATAAATAAACAGGCAATTCGGCCAAAACAGGCAGAAAAACGTCTTCGGGAAGAGACGCTCCCTGGAAAAAAAATGACGGAGGAAATTAAAGAAATTTTTCAGCTCACCTAATTTGACCGCCGGCCAGGGCTACGTTCCTTCATTGAACATCAACGCTCTCGTAGCCTGCCACTTTTTATGAGGAAGAGCGGCACTCATTTTTATGGCTGGGCTCCATTCACCTGTTGACGGCAGGGAACATTGTTCGGCGAATATTATAAATTGTGGGACGGCTGCGGTAATGGGTCTCCACTTTGCTGTCTATCACTTGAATCTCTCCGCCAGTCTTTTTTTCCCCTCTCCTAGCAGTCGTACTTTGTGTACCTTGCACGGTGACTGCAGATGAATGATGTATTTTTATATAACATTTAGATATGTTTCTTATAAACGTGTCACGCAGATGACTGAGAGTCTTCCATTATGTAGATTCTTGTTACAGCTGCGTGCTTTTATGACCTGCAATAAAAAATGAACCTATAGATTAAACTCACGCGTTTCATAAGTTTCAGTACTTTAAATACAGTTTTCTGGATGTTAAGTGAGACTTAATATCAGCTGCAAGGCTAACCTGGCCACCAGGGCCGGATTTGTACTCTTTACCGCCCAAGGCCAATGTCACCAGCCACTCCCCCCTTCAGTATAGGTAGCGAGAGGACCCATCCCCCTTCCCTCCAGTATAGGTAGCCAGATGACTCCTCCCCCTTCACTCTAGCATAGGTAGCCTGATGACCCCTTCCCCTCCCCCTCCAGTATAGGTAGCCCAGATGACTCCCTTAGTACCCCCCTTTCCCACTCCCCCCCTTTCAGTACAGCTCGCCTCCACACCGCAGCAGTCATCAGGGTAGCAGGAAAAAAGGGTGCCATATTATTTTGTTAATAAGTACAGATTTTACGTTTTCAAAGGTATTATCGTTAATATATGTAAAAGGGTGTTTTTGCAGAGGGAGTGGTTAGGGTTAGGCACCACCAGAGGGAGTGGTAAGGGTTAGGCACCACCTAGGCGGCGGTTAGTTTTAGGCAACACCAGGGGTGGTGGTCAGGGTTAGGCACCGCCGGCGAGGGGGGGTTAGGGTTAGGCACCACCGGGGGGTGTTTAGTGTTAGGCGCCACTGGGGGAGTGGTTAGTTTTAGGCACCACCGGGGGAGGGTTCTGTGTGAGGGTGGGGTTGGATTAAGCAGTATTGACGAAAAATGCGACGACATTTAACGTTAATATTTATTCGTTAATATATCTCATTTGTTTTTGCAACAGTAAATATCTTTAATAAAGCTTGACAAGTTAACAACGATGGTTCTCGTTATCAAATGTCATTAATACCTGGCACCAAATTCGTTAATAAGTCGGGCCCTTTTTTCACGGCGCCCTTTTTTCATGCACGTGCCAGTGTGACTCATTTCTATGCTCTCCAGTGCAGAAGCTTCCTCTTCCCTCTCTGTCTCCAATGCTGCTCAAGTCCGTAGCCGCCCACCATAACACCAACATGCACAGAGAGCAAGGTGGCTGCTGCACAGGTGGCTGGCAGCCAGGACATCAGGCGCTCACCTGATCTCCCTGCATTGCAGCATTTGCAAGCTTGCAAATGCTGCACCAATTTAGCCTGCTGCTTTGGTGCCCTTGGTCCTGTGGTGGCCTAAATCCGGCCCTGCTGGCCACACAGCTTGCAATGGTTGTGCAGGCCCACAGTATCAACGTGCTTTAACCACTTTACCCCCGCAGTGCTAATTTCCTCCGTCCCTCTGAGCACCGTTTCACCACCAGGGACGGAGAAAGGCGTATCTGTTTATTTACATGTTGGGAGTGGGCGGGGGAACGCGTGCGCACACTCTAGCCAGCCCGCACAGCAGTTGACTAATTGGACATTAGGAACAAGTGTTCCTAAATCCAATTAGAGTCCCAGATTGATGAATGAAGGCTGCTTCAAACAGAAGCAGTCTTCATAACAAACCGCAGGCACATTGTTGCTGTGTCCGTGTGCGTGCGATCCCGCGATCGCACGTGCACACACCCACCCGCACAGCCCTTGCAGTCCAATGATTGGTTTTGGGGACCCCAGTCTCTCTCCCTGGCCACGCCTCCTGCCACTCCTCCACCTTCCTGCACGCTGGATGAGAGAATCAATCTCTCTTTCCACAGTCGTGACTTATAGGTCACGAAAGTGGATCATTGCGGCCCACAGGAACAGCGGGGAGCAGCGGTTTTTAAGGCTACCTGATCCGCTCAGCCCCGCGGATCAGGTAACCTACCTTTTTTTTAATTTTTTTAGCCCACCTTGGGCTCTCTTTAAAATGTGGCTTTAGCCAAATAGTGTGATTCAAGGTGTGATTGCAGAGACTAGGGAAGGAACTGATTGGGATGAGGTTAAATCCTTGGTTAAAGTTCCTCTTTAAAGAAAAAATTTGTAATAAATATATATTAAACAAAAAAAAAATCTACATTCGTTTTATTATGGACAGTAGTTATAAACATTGTAGAGATCATTTCTGGTCTGTTGTTGTCATTACAGCTGATGTCTCCAGCCTCCAGTAACAGCAGTGGTTCCCTCTCACCCTCTGCCTCTTCTGACTGTCTGGTCGCACGTGGTGGACCTGGTCGCAGCCATGTTGCTGCTTTGCGAACACGCTTTGAGCTGGAATATGCATTAAATTCAAGAGCTTACACCAGCTGGTCTCAGAGGTGAGTGGAGAAAAGCGCGATAGAAATGTTATTTGTCTTGTGTAGACAACACTGTCTATGCTGGACTTATGTGGGTGAACTATGACAACGGGTTGGAGACATCCGTACCAGACTAAGAGATGTTCACCATAGATTGGTGTTACACTTCACTTACCCAGATGCAGAGCCAGGTTCCTCCCCAAGTCCCATGGTGTCCCTCTCCAACATCGACTCTGAGCTTTGCCTATGATGGTGTGGCCATAGTCCTTCCATTTCTTCACCATGGGCACTCCTTGGAGGTATACGTCAGGCATTTGCTGCACTAAGTCAGCCTGGCCGGAGGGGGCAGAGCCAGGGTTATTTTAATCCCTTGTAAACTGCCTTCGGTGCTTCAGCCGCAATGTCCTTTCTCACTGTTTCATTTGCCAGTCTACTAGTTGGTCCTGCCAGTCCTGTCCGAAGTTGGTCATAAACTCCACCCTGCCAATCCTGTCTGGAGTATGACAGCCAGTCCCATCAATCTACTTCTCCAGTCCAGACTGCACTTCATCTTGTCAATTTGCTTCACCAATCCAGTCTGCAATCTTGGTTTCTACCAATCCAATCTGCAGTCTGTCATCCTGTCCCCCACTAGCCATCCCACGGTCTGTCATCCTGGCCCCTGCCAGTCTAGTCCAATGTCCATCATCTTATTCCCAGATTGTCCAGTCAGAAGTCAGTCTAATGCTGGGGATACACGGTACATTTCTGTACTGTGTATCGAGCAGCTGATCCGGCCAGCTGATAATATTCAGCTGGTCCGATCATGCTGTTCGACCCCCGCCCGCTCGATCCCCGCCGGCGGGGAATGGCAGGGAATCGAGCGGTTGATAAGGAGCGCTGGCGGGGATGAGTGGTAATCAATCCTCACGCACACGCGGACAAGCGGGGACGCGGCTGCGGTCGATCCGGCGGCTAATCGGCCGCCGGATCGACCTGTGTATTCCCAGCCTTACACATCCCCTCCTGCCCTCTCCACACTACTTTGTTTGGCGTGCATGAAAAAAGGGCGCCGTGAAAAAAAGGCCTGAGTTGATAACGAAATGGCGCAGGTTATTAACGAAATCTGATAATGATAAACAGTGTTGTCAAGCTTTGTTAACGATAAATACCATTGTAAAAACAGACTACAAATAATAACGAAAAGATATCAACGTTAATTATTGTTACGTAATTCAACAATACAGCTTAACCCAACCCTACTCTCACACAGAACCCTCCCCTTGTGGTGCCTAAAACTAATCACTCTCCTAGTGGCGCCTAACCCTAACCACACCCCTGGTGGTGCCTAACCCTAACCAGCCCTCTGGTGGTGCCTAATCCTAACCACTCCCCCTGGTGTTGCCTAAAACTAACTGCCGCCTGGGTGGTGCCTAACCACTCCCCCTGGTGGTGCCTAACCCTAACCACTCCCCCCGGTGGTGCCTAACCCTTACCCCCCCCCCCCCCCCGGTGGTGTCTAACCCTAACCACTCCCTCTGTAGAAACACCGCCGCCCGGGTGGTGCCTAACCCTAACCACTCCCCCCGGTGGTGCCTAACCCTTACCCCCCCCCCGGGTGGTGCCTAACCCTAACCACTCCCTCTGAAGAAACACCATTTTACACATAGTAACGATAATAGCTTTGATAACGTAAAATTTGTAAATATAAACAAAATAATATGACAAAAACTATAACGTTTTAATGTTGTTAACGATATTTATCACGGCGCCCTTTTTTCTGCTTTTGTTCGCCGTATTAACGATAATTGCATTAAAGTCCATGGCGGCGCCCTTTTCGTCCACCCTCAGCCGGCGCCCTTTTTTCCTGCTACCTTTATTTGCTCTGCTGTTCCTCCATCACTGGTGGAGGAAACCCAGGAATTGATGGTTCACTAGCAGCAAAGTCCTATGAACCAGTGGCGTAGCAATAGAAGTTGCAGAGTTTGCGACCGCACCGGGGCCCGAGGGGCCCTCCCTCAACGACAGTATTAACTCTTAATTGGCCCTGTGCTGGTAATGATCACTTTAAAAGTGGTAATTATTAACAAACGTTTCCCTATCCCCTACTTTCACCTCTAATACTGTGGCAGTGCTTGGCAGGTTTTTGCGCACCATATCAATTGTTATGTATAGAGTGCTTAGGGGGCCCCATGGAAAACCTGCACTGGGCAAAAACTCCTTAGCTACGCCTCTGCATTGAACCTTGCAAGAAGCTCTAGTGAAGACCTGACCCCCAGGAAACCTCCATTGTTTTCACCAGTTCTGGGATCGGCAGGGCTCTGACTATTGGATAACTGGAAAAAGCCATTTAGAGTAATAAAATAAATACAAGAATACAACCATCTAATGAATAGTAATTAAGAGGAATGGCAAAGAGTAACTAGACTTTTGTTGAACAACGCGTTTCGCCGGTTGCAGGCAACTTCATCAGGTTAAAAGGTTCTTCAGTTTGCAAATAAGCAAACACGACTACCTATAGGGCTAGTAAGGGAGTATGTGTTTTATTATCTGCAAACAGCAGACTTTTTATATGATGAAGCCAGGTGTGGAAAGCAAAACACATTGTACAATCAAAAGTTCCCTTTATGGGTCTGTGAATGCATTGGCAACTGTCTGTATACTCACGCTAGTGTCAGGCGGGTGGACCGGTATTAAGTGCGCCACCCTGGAAACACATCTCCCTTTGTCAACCATAGGGTCACTTTTATGGACTCCCTATTAACCTCCCTAGCGTTCTGGACGAGCTAGGCTCGTCCAGAGACGCCGGAGGTCACTGCTCAGGCCCCGCTGGGCCGATTTGAATAATTTTTTTTTAAAACACGCAGCAAGCACTTTGCTTGCTGCGTGCCTTACCCGATCGCCACCGCCCGCCGCCAATCCGCCGCTATCTACCGCGATGCAGGGCCCCCCCAGGCGAGACCCCGTGCGCTGCCCTGCCAATCAGTGCCAGGCAGCGCTGAGGGGTGGATCGGGTCTCCCTGTGACGTCACGACGTTGATGACGTCACAACGTCGATGACGTCACGACGTGGGTCGCCATGGCGACGGGGTAAGCCCTGCAGGAAATCCCGTTCAGAACGGGATTTCCGGACGGGCCATTGCGCCGGCGGCGATCGGAGGGGTGGGAGGGATGCCGCAGGGAGGGGGGAATCATGTAGCTAGCGCTAGGCTAGCTACATGAAAAAGAAAAAAATATATATGCAAAAAACGTTTAGAACGCCAGGCAGGTTAATGAGCAGCTAAAACCCAATGCATGCACACACACACGCATGCACACACACACACCATATATCAGGCATTCGATTTTTTAATAAAAAACATTAACTCATGGGCCCATATGCAATTCCCATTTTCACCTGAGTTTTCTCCGAGGTGATATTTTCACAACTTCTCATAAAGTGCCTTTTAAGCTACCAGCAAGCAAGAAAGTACTCAATATGATTTTGATAGTACTATTTCACCAACATTTGGGTACTTTTTCAAATTGTAAAATGCTGAAAAGTTAGTTTAAAGAGAAAATTAAAATGATCTCCTAGGAGATAACTCAGGTGAAAAAGTTAATTGCATATGGCCCATTAACTCTAATGAAAATCTATTAAAACGATGGTATTTCCTAAAATAATAGTAGAATCTAAGGATCAATTTTGCATGTGTGTATATGTATATATATATATATATGTGTGTGTGTGTGTGTGTAGTATGTATATGCAGAACAGTACAAAGCTAGCAGCTGCAACTGTGGGATCTTGTGCTGAAATCTTGTCTAATACGATCTAACACTGCAGAATGGTAGAACAGGTAAGAGATTGATAACTGGAAGATATCAATATTCTGCCTGATCTAATAATATATGGCCAGCACAACAACCATATGTAGCAGCCCTTTTATTTCATGTACAGTTTCCTTGGACAGCAGCTCTTCCTTATGTTTCCTCCCATATGCAGCCACACCTCTTCTACATCCAGCCAGCCCCTTGGGTAGCAGCCGCCCAAGGCCCAGGCCTGTTTCACCTTTCCAGAAATCTGAACAATGTAGCATAGTGAAAATGGCAAATGCAAAAATACTTTCTTTGCTGCAGACAGGGGCGTAATGATAGACCCAGCAAGTAATGCAGCCGCAAGGGGGCCCAGAAGCTGCAGGGGGCCCCGTGGGGGGAGAAGTTTCTTTCCCCGCCAAAAGAGACTGACAACTAAGGACACAGAGAGGAAAAACTTTCTGCTATCTGCGAAATTGTTGTAATGACTGCATCTGCTCAGCCACTGATAAGGCATTATCCAAAGTTTGTAGACAAAGATTTGTAGACAGTCCCTATTCAGTGTGCAACAGGCTCTTGTGTACAAGTCCCAGCTCCCAACCTCTCTACTTCTCCATAAGTGTTCTGTGCTATAGTGGTGCTTAAAGGGGAACTGAAGAGAGAGGTATATGGAGGCTGTCATGTTTATTTCCTTTTAATCAATACCAGTTGCCTGGCAGCCCTGCTGGTCTATTTCTCTGCAGTAGTATCTGATTAAAACCAGAAACAAGCATGCAGCTAGTCTTGTCAGATCAGACTTATAAGTCTGAACCACTGAAACACCTGATCTGCTGCATGCTTGTTCAGGGGCTATGGCTAATAGTATTAGAGGCAGAGGATCAGCAGGGCTGCCAGGCAACTGGTATTGTCTAAAAGGAAATAAACATGACAGCCTCCATATACCTCTCTCTTCAGTTCCCCTTTAAGAAGGCTGCAGAGGCAGTTCTGCTCCATCAGAGATGGACAGAGTGAGTGTAATAAGCTGAGGCTGGAAGCACACTCGTCTGTTTGTTTTCTGCATGCCATGTGTGTCTGTATGTGTGAAGACATGCACATTTTATCACAGAAGCTAATGTAATTGATGGAGAAAATGTCTGCAGTGCTTCTCTGCTGTTTTAATCTGCATTGGGAAAAAATATTAAAGTGTGCAATAACCAATTGAATAACATTGGTTCTCAGTTTACCTGTGCGGAAAGTGAGGGGAGAGGGGTTCCCATCCAAAGTTTTGCAGAGGGGGCCCAGTGATTTCTAGTTACGCCCCTGGCTGCAGGACAAGCTTGGTGACGACGCTTCTCTATCCCTTCATATCACAGACGGATCCTTGTTTTAACTAAAGGCTGACATGTAG
This sequence comes from Hyperolius riggenbachi, assembly GCF_040937935.1. NCBI lineage: Eukaryota > Metazoa > Chordata > Amphibia > Anura > Hyperoliidae > Hyperolius > Hyperolius riggenbachi. The sequence goes on along the minus strand of NC_090651.1, from coordinate 45,923,547 downwards.
AGGTAGCTGTATTAGTGGTAGGAAGCCCAACAGGTGGGTGTGGTCTGGCTCTACAACACCTACAGGATACTGAAATGTCAGATTTGGACAGACAGGCATTTTCCAGCGACATTTTCAAACGCTAAAACCCATATGAATATTCTGGCTGCAATCAACCGTAAAAAAAAGATCAAACCTTCGCAAAAAAGGCGAAGGAACGCCTCCTGCGTTGGGTAGAAAAACCACAGGGTTATTGGAAGGTAAAGTCTCGCGGGTCAGTCAATTTCCCGCAAATGATGTTGTTATTAATTCCTACCTGCAGAGTTTTCGTTATTCATCTCGTATCAATTATTCACATTGCGCTCTCAGCCGCCCTGTTTATTCTCACCGCGTAATTAAAAATGAAATTCCCCGGACGCTTTCTGTTTTTGATCTCTTCGAGGGAAAAAAAAAAGCTTTCCTTTATAACAGAGTGCGGCAGAGTGACACCGAAATTATTACTGTACTAATTTATCACCCTGTAGCGTGACAGCTGAACACCGATCTCGGGAGTTTCTGCCTTTGTTCTTTTCGCTTTTCTGATTAGGGTGAAAATTGGCTTGTGGGCTGATTTGTGAACATGGTGAGAAAAGGAATGGAGGCGTTACCCACAGCAACCAATCAAATGCCAGCTTTTATTTTACTTCTAGTGCAATTCATAAACACCTTATTCTTAGGCTCCGTTCACACTGGCAAACTGCGTTACCCTGTTTTGCCGCAGGGTAGCGCTATGCCAATGAAAGTCTAGGGGGATTTTATACCTGTGCAATGCGATGTGGCAGAAGTATTTGCCCTACGATAAACATTGGCGCAACAGCATGTTGGTGTGCAACTTACTGGCAACGGAAGTCATGCAAGTCTGTGTCGATGCAGTGTTTTTTAACATTTTCCGCGTAAGCGATGCGTAATTTGTGCAATTCGTTTTTCAGCCACAGGAAGAGAGCCTCAGTTCCTGATTGGCTTTCAGAAAGAAGGGGGATAGCCGCGTATTGACGCAGAAATCCCTGAAGGCTATTTTTAGCGTTTCGGTGCGATCATCTGATTGCACCGCTAATGCAGCCCAGCAGTGTGAAACCAGCCTCAGTGCTGTTTTAAAACAGAGCTGCAGCAGTAGTTACATGTAGATCACATTTATGTTGTCAGATCAAATGAAAGCAAACCTGGATTATAAGGCTGGTTTCACAGTGGGACGTTACAGGCGCACGTTAGAGCAGCCTGTAACGCACCCCACCGCACAGCAATGAAAAATCAATGGGCTGTTCACAGTGCCCACGTTGCGTTACTTAGTAACGCTGCGCTATAAGACAACGTACTGCATGCAGTACTTTATAAGCGGCAGAGCCGCGTTAGACTGCTTGCACATGCTCAGTAACGTTGGGGAGGAGCGGAGAGTGGCCAGGCACATGGCTAATTAATATTCACTGCACTCAGTGACTTGTGTTTACTTCCTGGAGTGGCCGCTCGGTGCGGCAATTGGCCGGGCGGGACCACGTGATGCCGCATGCGTCCAAGAGTGCGCATCACGGCATCACGGACGCCAGAGTGAGCTGCACAACGCCGCTCACTCTGACGTCCACATCAGAGAGCACCAGGCGTTGCGTTAGGGGCACGTTATGCGACCATAACGTCCCCTAAAACGCAACGTCTTGGTGTGAAACCAGCCTAAATCAACTTATCAGATAATAGTGTATTATGAATGCAAAATGTAATACACATGTATCATCCTTAAAGGGCACACGAGGTGAAAATAAACTAATGAAATAAAAATTTGCAACTATCCTTCCTTCTCCTAAAAATGACTTTTTAAAGAGAAACTCCGACCAAGAATTTAACTTTATCCCAATCAGTAGCTGATACCCCCTTTTACATGAAAAATATAATGATTTTCACAAACAGACCATCAGGGGGCGCTGTATGACTGATATTGTGGTGAAACCCCTCCCACAAGAAGCTCTGGGTACCGCGGTACCCTGGGCAAACTGCCACAATGTAACAATGTTCACAGACAGGAAATGGCTGTTTACAACTGTCTGCAAGGCCAGAACAGCTAGAAACAGGTACATAACCTGCCCACAGTAAAAATGTCACCATGTAATACATGTCAGAATGTGAATCTGGGAGAGGAAAGATTTTACAATGAGCAAACCCTGCCTAAATCATTTATACATAATTATGGTAAAAATGAAGCACTTTTTTTATTACATTATTTTCACTGGAGTTCCTCTTTAAGATATTCCACAGTTTTATTTTATATTTAAATCTACTTTTTAAGTTTTTACTGTTTTATTGTTTTTGCTCGGTGACACATTCATTGAAGTTTGCCAGAGCTAAAATCTATGAACTATTGACCCTATTTATAGCTCTTTCCTGCTCTCAGAAGCCATTTTCTGCTAGAAAAGTGTTTTATTGTTGGAATTTCTTATCAGTGAGGGTCACACTGTAGACAAGAACTGCCACTTACATACCTGATATTTAACTCTTTCAGGCAGAAAAAGAAAAAAAAGGAACACAGCATAGTTATTTGTGTGCTAGGCACTGTACATACCCATATCTATCTCATCATGTCACATGTCACCTCGGGTATCCTTTAAAACGGGATGCAGAGAAGGGATCTGAGAAAACCTGTAGCATTCCATTTATCAGTACTTTTTTTTTCTCCTGGTTGCTTTCCTACTTTACTTTCGTAAAAACGTAGTTCGCCGCTTCTGGAAAGTTCCCCCGAGTAATAAGGCGCAACAAGTGTAGCGAATGGAGAAAGCTTTAATTGGCGGGAGAAAAGCATTGTGCAGAACAGCAGCGCCACACACTCCATTGTGTTATTATGTAACCCTTACATATAGCATTGCTTTGCCGCAGCGTATGGGAAGGCAGAGAACATAAATTAGCATAGTAATAACTGTGAGCCTGGAGGAATTTTAAAGAGTCTTAAAAACCTTTCATATATTGTAAAGACTATCTAAAACTTATTGAAATACGGCATATTTTTGCGGTGAAAAGGGATGTGTTGTACAGCCTACAGAACACTATGAATAGCAAGACATAGAGAGAGAGAGAGATGGAATATATAAGAATTAAAGTGCACCTGAACACAAAACTTCCTCTCTGCTCTAAAAAAAAAAAAGTAACAGTGAAATAACATTTAAAGAGGAACTCCAGCATAAACAAACATACTGTCATTAAGTTACATTAGTTATGTTAATTAAAATAGATAGGTCATATAATCTCTTACCCACACTTTTTTAAAAGAACAGGCAAATGTTTGATTTCATGATGGCAGCTATCTTTTTGGTTGAAAGGAGGTGACAGGGAGCATGAGACACAGCTCCAACTGTCCTGTGTGCTGATCACCCCTCCCAGTTGCTAGGCAACGTGAATAACAACATAGGAAATCCCATCATGCTCTGCACAGCATCAGGGAAAAAAAGCCCGGGCTTTTTTTCTTTGATGGGTGGAGCTTAGCTAAAAATGCAGCTAAAAATGATGCTTTGGTAAGAAAAACAAAGTTCTGATGCTGTAAAAACTGTTAAAGAAACACCAAGCCTTTTCAGTTCTGCTGAGTAGATTTTTAGTCCGGAGGTTCACTTTAAAGACAATACATTTTGTTTGTTATAGCTGATACAAATCCTGCAATGAATCTGCGGTGTATCTACTTCTTGCTTTTATGGAAGCAGATACTGGGCTTAATTCACAAAACGGTGCTAACTGTTAGCACAGGTTTTCGCAAGTTTTACAGCGATTTTGCGTGAAAAACGATTGTCGTGAAAAAATTGCGTTCGCACGTTAACGCAAATTTTTCAAGCGTTAACGTTAGTGTTCGCGCGATAACGTAAATTTATCGTGCAAACGCGACCTTTTAACACACATTTTTTGCGCGCGAAAAATCTTTATCATGCGAAATTTCACGTTAGCACTGTGACTCAACCCCACTGTATATTGTTAACATCCTGTGTTTATAAATTAGCTACTCTGCCCTTGCAGAGGAGATTCCTGAGCTGACACAGCTGAGAGATCAAATTACAGTTGTGATTAATCACAGATGAGGGGGGATTGGACAGGCTTAACTCTCTAAATACATACAAGGTACATTTCTCTATTTTTCCTTCTGTCCATTGCAAGAGTTCAGGTCCATTTTAAAGCGTAACTGGAATCATAGTCATGGGAGAGTACAGGTTTCAGTATTTCCATTCAGAGACTCAATGGCCAATTATTGTTTATTGTTGTTTTTATAAGATTCTGCTATTAATTATCTGAAAACTGCTGTACACAAGTTATGATTTATGCTATCTGATCCTTACAACTCTTTCCTTTTGAATGAGGAAGTCAGACCAGCCAACTCCCACCCCTTAAGGCAGGGGTCTCAAACTCAATTTATCTGGGGGCCGCAGGAGGCAAAGTCAGGATGAGGCTGGGCCGCATAAGGAATTTCACAATCGCGGCGCATCGCCGCCACTGCCCGCCCCTCTCACTCTTCCTTCACAGAGAGGGGCGGGGAGAGGCGGCGATCCGTGAGGCGATTGACGTCAGGAGGGGCAGAGCTGAAGCTGAAAGCTCTGCCCCTTCCAGGAAATGCCAGCGGATTGCCCCCCAGGCGATTTGGGGGTTCTGCAGCCCTCGTTTAGCGGCGGGGATGCGGTGGATTACTTGGGAGCACTGAAGCGAACTATAGGAAGCTTTTGCAGGCGAGGGCCACAAAATATTGCATCGATGGCCGCAAATGGCCCGCGGGCCGCGAGTTTGAGACCCCTGCCTTAAGGCCAGGTGCACACATGGCAGAAACATTTGCGGATCAAAAAAACGCTGCGTTTTATGCAGCAATGTTAGTCTATGGGACGCAGAAGGGCCAGCGCTCCACCTGCGATTTACAGTAAGTGTTCTGCAGACACTTGTAGTGTTGCATAATATGCAGGCTGGCTGCCAAAACGCACATAATGAAAGTCTTTGGAAACGCATATGCATTGCGTTTTTAATTAAAAAAAGAAAGCTCTCTGACCTTTTTCCTTTTCCTGTTGTCTTCCTATTGATGTGCATGTATGTAAATGTAAAAACGCATACAAAACGCATATGCATTTTGTATTAGCGAACCGCAAACACAATTGAACGCATGCAAAATGCTTGAAAAATGCATCTGCGCAAAAAAACCCGCAAGCACACCAAAAAAAACATTACACTAACGCAATCGCACCTGCGGAAAACACCGAATTTTCACGCTATGTCATATGTGAACTCGGTCTCAAGGCCAGAAACGTTTGCGGAGCGGAAAAACGCTGCGTTTTATGCAGCAATGTTAGTCTATGGGACGCAGGAGGACCAGCGCTCCACCTGCGATTTACAGTAAGCGCTTTGCAGACACTTGTAGTGTTGCATAATATGCAGGCTGGCTGCCAAAACGCACATAATGAAAGTTCTCTGGCCTTTTTCCTCTTCCTGTTGTCTTCCTATTGATTTGCATGTATGTAAATGTAAAAATGCATACAAAACGCATATGCGTTTTGTATTAGCGAACTGCAAACACAATTGAACACTTGAAAAACGCATCTGCACAAAAAAAACCTCAAACACACCAAAAACGCATTACACTGACGCAAACGCACCTGCGGAAAACACCGGATTTTCATGCTATGTCTTATGTGAGCCCAGCCTCAAGGCCCGCACACACGTTTGATGTAAGTTGGCTGAGGTAGCGCGATAATGACAGCCTCAGCCGATAATAAGGCACGTGGACATGGCCCCCAACCACTAACTGCACAAGCTATCCACTTGGCAGATCAACTGCATAACCACCCTGGCGTTCTATTAGAATGGCCAGGGCGGTGGCGTAGCACATTTTTTTTTATTTTTTTAAATCATGTAGCTAGCCTAGCTACATGATAGCCGCTGTGCAGATCAAACAGGAAATTCCGTTCAGAACGGGATTTCCTGTTTGGCTTCCCCATCGCCATGGCGACGATCGGGATGACGTCTTCGACGTCATCCAGGTCATGGAGTCGGATGGAGTCCCGATCCACCCCTTAGCGCTGCCTGGCGCTGATAGGCAAGGCTGCACACGGGGTCTCGGGGGGGGGGGGGGGGGCTTTTACGCGGTGGGTAGCGGCGCATCGGCGGCGAGCGGTATAAACACGCAGCTAGCAAAGTGCTAGCTGCATGTTTTTTTTAAAAAATATGAAAATCGACCCACTAGGGCCAGAGCGGCAGTCATGGACGTGGACATGGTCATGGATCATACCACTAAGCTGGTTAAAGACTCCGCTCCCCCTCCTGCCATGTGACGTCACACACAAACCGCTCCCTCGTCCCTCGCTCTCCACAAAGCAAGCAAACACAGAACATTTATATCGCGCTTTTCTCCTGGCAGACTCAAAGCGCCAGAGCTGCAGCCACTAGGACGCGCTCTATAGGCAGTAGCAGTGTTAGGGAGTCTTGCCCAAGGTCTCCTACTGAATAGGTGCTGGCTTACTGAACAGGCAGAACCGAGATTCAAACCAGGTCTCCTGGAGGCAGAGCCCTTAACCATTACACTATCCTGCCAGCCAAAGCAGCAGAACAAGCCGTCAGCTTGTTCACACTGTACACACATCCGTACAGGCCAGCCCAGCCCAGGGATGTCACCCAATGTCACCCAAGGGGACATTACACTATTGCAGCCACTAGGACGCGCTCTATAGGCAGTAGCAGTGTTAGGGAGTCTTGCCCAAGGTCTCCTACTGAATAGATGCTGGCTTACTGAACAGGCAGAACCGAGATTCGAACCAGGTCTCCTGGAGGCAGAGCCCTTAACCATTACAATATCCAGCCAGCCAAAGCAGCAGAACAAGCCGTCAGCTTGTTCACACCGTACACACATCCGTACAGGCCAGCCCAGCCCAGGGATGTCACCCAATGTCACCCAAGGGGATTGGGTCCCGATCCCCGACGGACAACATATGTCCGCAATGTGTATGCATCTTTAGCTTAAAGAGGCACTGTAGTCAAGATGGCATAATGGATAAAATGCTTATTTTTTTCCAATATTCATTTATAAATTATTTAGCCAGTCTTTGCCCATTGTAATTGTAAAATCTTTCCTCTCCCTGATTTACTTTCTAAAATGTATCACAGGTGGTAACATCTTTAGTACTGGCAGGTGATCTCTGCGGAAGGCATGGCGGCGCAGCACAGGAGCAGACATGGCGGTGCAGCACAGGGACAGGCATGGCGGTGCAGCACAGGAGCAGGCATAGAGGCGCAGCACAGGAGCAGACATGGCAGTTCAGCACAGGGACAGGCATGGCGGTGCAGCAGAGGAACTGGCTTTGTGCCCATGGTGCTGTTGAGCCCATGCCATGAGCTATGCCTGCACCCCTCTAGATATGACTCTGGATACTGTGCCTGTAGCTGAGTTTAAGATTACGGTGGTATGATCGGATATACACAGGCTGTGTAAACAGTTATTTGGCATATATATGGTAATGCATTATAACTTGAGATGAGTTTGGAAACAGTCCAGTTATTAAATAACATCATTTCAGTCGCCATGCATCACGGTGAATATATCTTATTCCTGTAAATGTGAAAGACAGTCTCTAATTGAAAATCATAACTCTGTATGAAGCATTTACGTGTTTGTATTCTCCTTAATGTGCTCAGTAATTAAGCTGTGCCACAGTTAAGTGTTGCCTGTTTATGGATATCACATCACTTTCCTCTGGCTTTAATGGAAGCAGTGACACAGCTGATACATGGCGACCAGACCGCGTGCCATTCCGGTCCCCGCCTTCTGACGCCTGGCGCACGGATCTCAATATGTCATCTGATTGCTTACTAAGCAGACTGCACAAATGTTAGCGTTTTGTGTCATGCAATATCTTGCAGCCAGAAAGTCGTGGCTTAACTAGTTCATCACTGAGGGGGTTTTCCCTTTATGGACAAGAGCAATTTTCACATTTCAGTACTCCTCCCTTTCATGCGCCAATAACGTTATCACTACTTATCACAACAAAAGGCTCTATGGGCTTCATTCACTAAGACACATAGCATGCCTTATCCAAGTTAACAAGCCTTATCAGAGTAGCATAGCGAGCACTACGAACCCGCAAGGGTTCAGGGCAGGACGAGTGGGGCTCTCTTCATTGCCAATTAGCAGGCATAAGGTCATAGCGCTCGCTATGCTACTATGATAAGGCGTGTTATCTCAGATAAGGCGTGTGAACTCGGATAAGGCATGGTATCTCTGATGAGGCGTGTTAACTCGGATAAGGCATGCTATTTGTCTTAAGGTGGCCATACACTGGTCGATTTGCCATTAGATCGACCAACAGATAGATCCCTCTCTGATTGAATCTGATCAGAGAGGGATCATATGGCAGCCTTTACTGCAAACAGATTGTGAATCAATTTAAGCATGAAACCAGTCACAATCTGTGTAGCTGCCGCCGCTCGCCCCCCCCCCCCCCCTGCATACATTACCTGATCCGGCCGGCGCGAGTCTCCTGGTCTCCGCTGGGTTCCGGACCGGCTGGCTTCCTTTCACGTCCGGGGAAGTTTAAATATTAGAGGGCGCTTTACTGTTTACACTTCCTGTCGGAACAGGAAGTTCAGTGAAGCCTGCCGGACTCGGAGCCCAGCGGAGAAGAATACAGCGAAGGCCAGGGGGACTCGCACTGGCCAGAGCAGGTAATGTGTCGTCAGGCATTCGAATTTCGCTATCGACGCACTCCCGACCCGCTGGCGATCGAGCAAAATCTTCTGCTCGGACTGATCGACGGGAATCGACAGGAACGATTGATTTTGGACGGAAATCGATTGTTCTGTCAGCGTTTGCGCAACGATTTCACAGCAGATTCGATCACAAGCCCTTATTTGCAAAAATAACAGTAATATACCCTGTTTGTAGTGTTTTTTTTTTTCAATTTTTTTTTACTAACGTTTTATTTTGGTAACTATGGGAGAGTGAGGGAGGTAATGGTTTAATTTTAATGGGGGGTTTATTTACTTTTATTTTATTTAATGTATGCAGGTGTAATTTTACTATTTGGCCACTAGATGTCCCCTCACTTTATATTGCTTTGTAGGGGTGTGCAGGGGGTGGGGGATGAGCTACATATATCTACGGCCCCTGGGACTTTAGTCCTAAGACTTAAAGGGAACCTTAACTGAGAGGGCTATGGATGTTTCCTTTTAAACAATACCAGTTGCCTGGCAGTCCTGCTGATGTCTTTGGCTGTAGCAGTGGCTGAATCACACACCTGAAACAAGCATGCAGCTTATCCAGACTGACTTCAGTCAGAGTACCTGATCTGCATGCTTGTTCAAGGGCTGTGGCTAAAAGTATTAGAGACACACAGGATCAGCAGGAGTGCCAGGCAACTGGTATTATTTTAAAAGGAAAAATCCATATCCTTCTCAGTTTAGGTTCCCTTTAAGTCCTGTGTGGCGTACAATATGGCCATGTGACCTGAAAAGTGAAAGAGTAAACTTAAAGGCACTTCTACAGAAAAATAAGCTAGATCCAGTGTAGAGTTTTGGCACTGAAGCCGCATCTGGGCGTCATCACGCCATTTACTTGGATGTCGCAATGTTGCAGTGCAGCTAAAAACACCTAGATAATATTGGTACAGGAAACCAGCAGTAGCCACTAGCCAGAGCATGATCATCCACCAGGCAACCTAGGCAGGTGCCTGGGGCCTAGCGGGTGGCAAAGGCACCACCTGCCACCTTCTCTGACCTCTCTCCACTTCAGCTTACCAAAGGGACCACAAGAGGGCACGCAAACTATTACTTTGCCAAGGGCTCCATTATGTCCTAATCCAGTGCTGTCCAACTAGCGGCCCGCCAGGCCTCCGGCTGCAGCCCCCCAGTCCTCCGAGTCCTCAGGGTCAAGAAGACTTTTTTTTTTCTAAACCCCTTTCCCCCATGCTGCGGCTGTTGTAAATATTTACACCACCTCCTTCTCCCCCATGCTGCCGCCTCTAACACACCTCAGATAGACGGCGAGCACGAGATCGGAACCAGCCAGACCGGCGGCGCATACCAGCCGCACGATGGACTTTAAGTGCTGGACGTGATGATGTAACTTCCTGCATTTAAATTCACCGCGCGGCTGGTATGCGCCGGTCTGACTGGCTCCGATCTCCTGCCGGCCGCAGATCTGAGGTGGGTTAAAGGGGGAGAACGAGGGGAGGGGGTGTTAATATTATACATTTAAGGAGCAACCGCAGCACTGGGGAGAAGGGAAATATTTACATTGGAACAGCAGCAGCACGGGGGAGAAGGGAATATTTGCATTGGAACAGCAGCATGGGGGAATGGGATTATGGTCTGCGGCCAATCTGCCTGCATTTTGTGGAGAAATCTGCGGCCAACCTGACTGCATTTTGTGGAGAGATCTGCTTCCAATCTGACTGCATTTTGTGGAGATATCTGCGTCCAATCTGACTGCATTTTGTGGTGAGATCTGCGGCCAATCTGACTGCATTTTGTGGTGAGATCTGCGGCCAATCTGACTGCATTTTGTGGTGAGATCTGCGGCCAATCTGACTGCATTTTGTGGAGAAATCTGCAGCCAATCTGACTGCATTTTGTGGAGAGATCTGCGGCCAATCTGACTGCATTTGGTGGAGAGATCTGAGGCCAATCTGACTGCATTTTGTGGAGAAACCTGCAGCCAATCCGACTGCATTTTGTGGAGAAATCTGCGGCCAATCTGACTGCATTTTGTGGCGAAATCTGCGGCCAATCTGACTGCATTTTGTGGAGAAATTCGATGCCAATCTGACTGCATTTGTGTTAAAATCTGCTACCAGGGCAGTTTCTAGGCTAAGTTGCACCCAGGGCGAGGGTGTAAAAATTGCGCCCCCACCCTGTGAACTCGCGAACCCTTACTCTTTATGGACAGTCGCACAGCCACAGGTCACAAGTAGATCTGCCTACTTACTAGTGACTAGGGTTGATCAAGGTGATGCAAATACTTCCGAATGTTTGCAAATTGTTTTGGAAATGTATGCAATTTGAAAATGAACCAGTCAATTTAATCCTGGGTTTAAATTGATTGGCCCATTTTCAAACTGCATAGATTTGCATACAAATTTTCATACATTTTGGAAATATTTGCATCACTTTGATCAACCCTTCTAGTGATTAGCCGCTCATCCAGGAGGAAGCAGGGACCAGGAAAACACACAGACGAAGAGAGCCCGGAAAGCCGACTCCTCCATGGGCGCCGCGCACTGACAGCCTGCAGTACCGCTGCAGGACATCAGTCGTCATCACGCGGTGGTGATGGGATGATGACTTGACGTCTGACACAGGCAGCCCATGAGGAGTCAAGGAAGGTGATTGAGCTGTTAATCTTCTTCCATTAGGCTGCACTGTGTGTCACCAACTCCCTAGCGGTTATGTCCTCCTGCCTGCGCCCCCCTTCTTCGACTTGCCAGTTTGTGCCCTGGGTGGTCACCCTTCTGCACTGCCCAAGAAACGGCCCTGTCTGCTACCACTCTAATTTCAATTTGTGGGGATACTGCTGCTAGATTTTTTTTTCCTGGGGGGGGGGACTATTGGCCCTCCACCATGTGGTCTGGAAAAAACTCGGCCCTCTATGCCTGCGAAGTTGGACAGCACTGTCCTAATCCATCTCTGCCACTAATCAGCCCAACGATGAGCAAAAACACTTTAGGCAGAAGGCATGGTCATGTGCAAGGAATGGGGCTTTTTCCTTCAGCCGCCTCCTTTCATCCTTCCCCTACATTGCACTGTGTTGTCCTATCACACGACGGGGAGGGAAGAGGAGAAACAGACAGAGGGGACCTGGAGGAGCATGCAGGGCACAGTGAGCGTGTCCATTCACAGGCGCTCCAGCCCTGCCAGCCTGGCCAAGGCCCAGACTCTACCCGGGCCCAATACAGAAGAAATACTTATACTGCCCTGATGGCGGCCTTGTCCAGGCAGATCACTTGCCAATGGATCATTGAGGATTAAGGGCTGCTATACAAATGCTAGATCCTCAGCAGAGATGGTTAGTGGCTGCCTTGGCCAGGTTTAATCTAGCATGCATACTAAAGGGGAACTGAAGAGAGAGGTATATGGAGGCTGTCATGTTTATTTCCTTTTAGACAATACCAGTTGCCTGGCAGCCCTGCTGATCCTCTGCCTCTAATACTATTAGCCATAGCCCCTGAACAAGCATGCAGCAGATCAGGTGTTTCAGTGGTTCAGACTTATAAGTCTGATCTGACAAGACTAGCTGCATGCTTGTTTCTGGTTTTAATCAGATACTACTGCACAGAAATAGACCAGCAGGGCTGCCAGGCAACTGGTATTGATTAAAAGGAAATAAACATGACAGCCTCCATATACCTCTCTCTTCAGTTACCCTTAAGCTTTGTTCCCTGTGAAGGAATGCCATGTACAGTTATTCTTCTGAAATCAAGAAATTTGGGCACCCAATAGCAGCAGAAATTTGGGTGCCGCCAAAAGCATTATCATTAACAAGGGCCCCGACCCCTAATGCTTCAATTGGTGCCTATGGCAGCACCCATACATTTTCTTTCTTTGTTGCTGCGCTGCCACAGAGACCGTCAAAGTGAACCCAAGGTGAAAACAAACTGATGAGATAAACAATTGGGGTTGATTCACTAACATAATATTAACCTCCTGTTTCTCACTCAATCAGTCTGCATGCTATGCGCACTATTGTCAGTGTAGCGCGCGTAATTAACATCACTCACCGGAGAGCACGCTTGGCCCTGCCTGTCAAGTGATGTCAAGTGATGGCCAATCAAAGTGCAGGGATCATGTCCTTTAAAGTGACTGGACACGCAGGGGCTCAGGACGGGACAAGTGGAGTGGGTATAAATTAACTTTCGCTTACTATGCTGCACTACAGCAGCATAGCGTGCACTCCGGCGAGTCATGTTAATTATGCGTGCTTCACTGCCAGTAGTGCACGTAGCATGTGGACTGATTAAATAGCGTGAGTAAGACGAGGGTACTCACGCTATTATGTTAGTGAATCAACCCCACGGAGGTTGCCGATCTGCAAGGGCTTCACATTACTTCCTGTTAAAACAGGAAGTAATATGAAGCCCTTGCAGATCGGAGACCTCCGGTGGTGAATGGAGGTAATTATAGCTGCCGCCGCTTCTGCCACTTAGATATATGCAAGAGGGGAGCGCAGAAGGGAGAGCCCGAGGTGAGGGGGGGGGGGACTGTCCCCTCTCCCAGCTGATGTGCACAGCTCTCCCCTCATGCTGCAACCCCTCCTGCCCCCCCAAAACAGCCATGAGCGGGCCCCAGGGTGGGGGCGGGGGGGGCGCTCAAATTCTTGCCGGGGGGGGCCCGCTCAAATTCTTGCAGGGGGGCCCGGGGACTTCTAGTTACACCCTTGGCTAAAAGTATCAGAGACACTGGATCAGGAGGACTGCCTGGCAACTGGTATTGTTTAAAAGGAAATAAATATGACAGCCTCCATACCCCCTCTCACCTCGGGTTTCCTTTTAGTGAAAATTAAGATGGCACCACCCACACCATTCTCCATTACAACTGTCCTCACAATTGAGTGACTTCATTACAGCCTCTGTACTAAACTCTGTAAAGAGGACCTGTCACAGCAAAGCAACATTGTAAAGTAACATGAGGCAAATTTTTCCTGACTGGAAGTCTGTTCCAGTCCATCCGGAGCACATTAAGTCTCCATCCACTGTTTAGTATGCAGTTACTTTAGTTTTGTACTTGCTCAACAGGTTTTGAATGCGATCCATAAAGTCGGTGGAAATTAATGAATGTTTAATCTCCTTGCGCAGGGGAAAAAGGAGCCCTCACACCGTGTCTGTGCCGCGGCCTGAGAGGAAGAGATAAGTCGCACTGAGGCGCGCGCCTCTGCTATTTATTAACACACACCCGGGGTTTTATTGCTTAGTAAACACAGGTGATTAAAGCTGGTTTTATTTCAGAGAAGGCGGAAAAGCAGAGGAATTACTCAGTGAGACATAGACAAATATGTGCAGGCCCTCCACCTGCCTGCCATCTATCTGCTCAGACGCGGGCAAGTTCTGCTAACAATGCAGAAGAACCGCCAATGAGGAGCTCCCAGCTGCTAACCGCAATCATCATCTGAGTGACAATGGCTTTACCCCCCCCCCCCCCCCCTCACATATATCTTGTTTTACGCAAAAGGCGATTTGGGCAACGCGTGCAGGAGGCAGACACGCACGAACATCAGAAGTGCATAGACTGCACTGTCTGATGTTCACACTTCACGCGTTCTGTACCAGTGCGGTGTGCGAATGCATGCTGCATGCGTTCTGTACCAGTGTGGTGCGTGAATGCATGCTGCATGCGTTCTGTACCAGTGCGCTGCGCAAATGCATGCTGCATGCATTCTGTACCAGTGCGGTGCGCGAATGCATGCTGCATGCGTTCTGTACCAGTGCGGTGCGCGAATGCATGCTGCATGCGTTCTGTGCCAGTGCGGTGCGCAAGCTGCCTGCCTTCTGTACCAGTGCGGTGCGCAAGCGCATGCGTTCTGTACCAGTGTGATGCGCAAGCGCATGCTGCATGCGTTCTGTACCAGTGCGGTGTGCAAGCACATGCTGCATGCGTTCTGTGCCAGTGCGGTGCGCAAATGCATGCTGCATGCATTTTTTCCCACAACGCCCGGCTGATCTATTCACTTTCAGTGAATGGGATCAGCCACACAACGCATACAAACGCAGATGGTTTGCGATCGTACGCGTTGCGGTCCAATCGCACGGCCATCTGCATGTTGTAATGTGAATGAGGCCTTAGCTATACTCCATGGAATTTGTTGAAAGAGGAACTTAAAGCGGAACGGTAGATACCAATCAAACACACTTCTGCAAGCCCCCAGCAGCCGTCCTGTCCTGCGCCAGTCCTCCACGAGCCTCCGTTCTCCCGACGCCGCTCTGTTCCGTTCCTCGACTTGTAAGTTGAGGCCAGCACAGCCCTGCCAAGCGTATCTTTTCTTCGTATTCCCCTCTGCAATAGCGATATTGCAGAGGAGAACGTGAAGAAGGATACGTGTGGCCAGAGCCGTGCAGGAGCAGTGGCCCGGCGGCAGAATCGAAAGTAGCTGGCGGCAGGAGAACGGAGGCTCGTGCAGGATTGGCGTGGGACACACGGCGGCTACTGGGGGAAGCCCCAGGTAAGTGAAACAGTGTGTTTGGTAGGTATATACAGTTCCGCTTTAATTGAAGGATAGTAGTAGGGGGAAAAAAGTAAATCAATACATTGCAAAGTAAGAAGGTAAAAAATTGAAGATAGATCAAGAAAAGATTGATATTCGTCATGTGATTCGTTCATGTTGTGTGATCTACTGTGAGCCTGCAGGTCATCATCTTTACTGCTGGCAGGCATTAAACCAACCGATAGCACCAACTGCCATCACCTATAACAACACCCACTAACAATGTGATAGGTTAAAAGATAGGATACTTTTTATCCCCATAACCAAAAATTGGGCGGAGACAAATACAAATTTCACTGGGAAAATGTAAACTGCAGCCATTCTTACACTGTTAATGGCAGGGTTCTTCAACTTTGCACAGTTGGTCACTGGGTGACTGAGATTAATATTCAGGGAAGTGGGTGGAGCCTACAAAAGCCAATCAAAATTCACCTATATTTTCAAGGGGAATGTTTCATTGCTGCAATTCTTGCACTGTTAATGGCACAAGCCTCAAACCTGGTACAGTTGGTCATTGGGTGACTGGGGTTCAATTTCAGAAAAGGGGGTAGAGCCACAAACAGCCAATCAGATTTGTTTTATTTCAATGCAAATTAGTGACGCCAAAGTGCAAATCTCACAAACTTGGTCATTGAGTAATTGAGTGTTAGTGTTGGAAAAAGTGGGCCGAGCCAACACCAGCCAAACACATACCCGGACAACGCCAGGCCATCAGCTAGTATATCCGTTATTTCCCACAATGCAACAATGTTGTTCACAGAAATGAAACTGTCAGGTTCTAGGTGCTGACATCACACTGTGGGAGGGGTTTCACCACAATATCAGCCATACAGACCCCCTGATAATCTATTCAAGAAAAGGTAAAGGTTTCTCCTGGGAAACGGGGTATCAGCTACTGATTGGGGTGAAGTTCAATCTCTTATACTTTACCACCCCTAAGCCAAGTATGTTGAAGCTCCACTTCAGCAGCAGCCCTCCTCCCATTCCATGTGCAGCCCACTCTCCTATGTGTATCATCCGTGCTCTGCAGCTCCTTTCTTTGCTGTACAGCTCTCTTGGGCATTAGCTTCCCTTCATGTGTTGCTCCCCATTTGCAGCCTTCTCTTTCATGTATAGCAGGATCCATCTGAAAATGGAGCCTGTGAATAATGGTGCACGGTGCTGCCACTAATCCATTTGTCGCTTATCGCTATTTAACGTTAAAGCCTTATCGTTATTTAACGTTAACATACAGAACCCTCTCTGTACCTATCCCTAACCTCTAGACTCTCCCTGGTGGTGCCTAACCCTAACCACTTCCCTGGTAGTGCCTAACCCTAACCAACCCCCCTGGTGGTGCCTAACCCTAACCACCCCCCTGGTGGTGCCTAACCCTAACCACCCCCCTGGTGGTACCTAATCCTAACCACTTCCCTGGTAGTGCCTAACCCTAAGACCCCCTGGTGGTGCCTAACCCTAACCACCCCCCTGGTGGTGCCTAACCCTAACCACCCCCCTGGTGGTGCCTAACCCTAACCACCCCCCTGGTGGTGCCTAACCCTAACCACCCCCCTGGTGGTGCCTAACCCTAACCACTTCCCTGGTAGTGCCTAACCCTAATACCCCCCTGGTGGTGCCTAACCCTAACCACCCCCCTGGTGGTGCCTAACCCTAACCACCCCCCTGGTGGTGCCTAACCCTAACCACCCCCCTGGTGGTGCCTAACCTTATCCACACCCCCTGGTGGTACCCAACCCTAAGACCTCCCTGGTGGTGCCTTACCCTAACCACCCCCCTGGTGGTGCCTATCCCTAAGCTCCCCCCTGGTGGTGCCTAACCTTAAGACCTCTCTGGTGGTGCCTAACCCTAACCTTGACAGTGTTACATTAAATCCATTCACCGTTTTGCAGTTAAATAACTTCTACAGTCTGGCTTATGTAGGGCGCTATTGATAAATAATGTTACTGTGTGCAATTACGTCTGCTGTTTGGCATTTGAATGGCACTATTGATAAATAACGTTAGTGTGTGCCACTATTGATAAATAACGTTAGTGTGTGCCGTTTTTCTTTTTTTTCCCTGGGCGCCATTATTATGCAGTACTAACGATAAATAGCGATAAGCGTATCTTTTTAATGCGGCGCCATTTTATGCATAGGCGCTGTGCGCCATTATTCACTGATCCGTGTATAGCAACCCCTATTTCACATCCAGGTGCCCCCTTGGGCTGCAGTTGCCCAAATCCCAGGCCTTTGTGGCCTCTGAAGAAATCTGTCCATGACAGCAGCAGCGCTCATCTCATCTCATAAACGGAGGGGGATGAACTACAATCACCTCAAATGCACCGGGAATCATCAAGCTCGTCCATAACCGTCCATATCCAATACCGACACTCACACACCCTGCACAAAGCCAAGGGCATAATCAACCGCGCAGATGGAATTTCTGTACCTCAAGTATTGAGCGATGGAGGACAAAGTACCTCTGATTTCCTTGTTTTATAACATACTTCATTATCGCTATTCACCGAGAGCTCTTCCCGGCCCACCATAAATATTAATGTGTCATTTTCAGCTAGTCAAGCATGACGTGGCTTTGTATAATTTTATTACGGTGTGAAGCAATTTCCCAGCTGGCATCTGTGCCATCTCATGATTCTGGCATGGGTGCCGCCTGGAGCCAGATTGTGCCGGGGATTATCTGCCGCCTCCGCGTGGTGCGGTGCCCAGAAGTGGGGGCCCAGCCATCGCTGCCGCAGACACTTTAATGAGTCAATATTTATCAGCTGATTATTGGGATAGATGTTTGTGCGTCGGGACGAATCCATTAGGACAGGCCTCACAGTCGTTCAATGAGAAGACAATGTTCCCGGGGTGTAATTACAGAGAATTTATAGAAGTGCTTTTTTATTTGGGTGTTTTTTTTTTCCTCTCTTCGTCGTTTTTTTTTTTTAGATGAGGCAATGTGAATGTGATCAGGATTTTAAAGAACTGAAATCGGATGCTTGTCATGGATAGAAACATATTAGCATCTTCTTTGTTCTTCTTTCCAACTCAGCTATTTGTTCCTTTTTTAATGGCCAACTCCGGAGAAAAGAATGTTTTAGATCAGGGGTGTCAAACTCAATCACGTAAGAGACCAAAATCTAAAACATAGTCTTAATCATGGGCCAAATTGTTTATTAAGATTTAACATTTCAGTAAACGGTCTCAAACTAAGTGGGGTAATTATTGCAACCGTGGGGGGGCCAGCTCCGCCTCGTTTTGCAGAGTAGTGCAGTGGAGCAGTTAAATATTTACCTGCTCCAGGGGTGCTTAGACAGAAGAGCATCAAGATGAAATGTGGCACAAGGCAAGATGCCACAGATGCCAAGTGGGGGCCCCATGGTAATTTTGTTGAGGGGTCCCATGTGTTGTTACCGCAACCCACCTCAAGCTGACAATGTTTCTACCAGTAAGGCCTAGTGCACACCGGAGCGTTTCCGCTGCGGTTTGCGATCTGCTTGCGGGTGCGGATCTGCTAGGGTAATGCATTTCAATGGGGTGGTGCACACCAGAGCGGGAGGCGTTTTGCAGAAACGCATACTCCCGGGCTGCAGCAGATTTTGGATTGCGGATGCGTTTCTGCCTCAATGTTAAGTATAGGAAAAACGCAAACCGCTCTGAAAAACGGCACTTCAGAGCGGTTTGCCAGGCGTTTTTTGTTACAGTAGCTGTTCAGTAACAGCTTTACTGTAACAATACATGAAATCTACTACACCAAAAACGCTACACAAAACCGCAAAACGCTAGCTGAAACGCTGCAGAAAAATAAGAAAAAGCGTTTCAAAATCTGCTAGCATTTTGCGGATCTGCTAGCGGTTTTTGGTGTGCACCAGGCCAGACAGTCACCGGTGTGCTCCTCAGGATCCAATTTTCAGTTTCCCATTTCTCCAATTTCTGTTTTTCCGAGTTTCCGATTTCCATTTCTCTGATTAATGATTTTTGAGAAGTATTTTATTAGTTCTTTTTTTGGCGTCAGAGAATGCAAAAAAATGAAAAAAAAAATTGGAAAGACGGAAATCACAGAAATCGGAAAAACTGAAAATCTTGATTGGTCTATAATTACTGCAGTGATCTGATTTTTGCAGAAAAATTCTGCATTCTCTAAATTGGTCTAATGCTTCTGAGTTCTCTGATTGGGCTAAAATTATCGAGTCTCTGCGTAATTCCCATTTCGGAATTCCGGAATTGCAGAAATTTCAGTTCCGCGGAATCCGAATGAGCATACCGACTGCCACACTTTTCTGCAGCAATTGACAGAGCTTCACTAAATGAGGTCCGGCACCACTAGTATAAAATGTCCATAAATAAGTCATGAAATCAGCATTACAAAAGGAGCTGTAGTTCGGGTTCACGCCACACAGTATACATATGGAAGGATTCCCATTGGTCCGTTAAAAGACAAATAGGAGGGAATTTTAAAGATCCCCTGTGGTTTGCTTTACCTAGTATAGTAAGCCCCGCACTGCCACCAACACCACCACTCTCCTGGAAGCCCCCCCTTACCCCCCCCCCCCCCATTGACACAATTATGCTCTGCAGTTTGCACCTACACTGGCACACAAGGCACAAGGCAGAGCACCTTAGCACCCTGCCTTGTGACGACCATGGCCGGCCCTGCACCGCCGCACATTAACTCCTGCTCAGCATTTATGGGGTCAAGGCGATATTGGACAAGAAGGTCTGGCTTGCAGTCTCTGCTCTGAATCATCCCAAAGGTGTTCAATTGGGTTGAGGTCGGGGCTCTGCCCAGTCAAGGTCCTCCACGTCAGACTCGCTCAAACATATCTTTATGGACCTTGCATTGAACACATTCATGTTGGAACAGGAAAGTGCCTTACCTAAACTGTTCTCAACCTCTCACAAAATGTGAGTGTTAAATTGTCCAAATCTCTCAGTATCTTGAAGAAGTAGTCAGAGTTCCTTTCACTGGAGCTAGGCCTAACCACTGAAAAATACCACACCGAAGTACGCCCACCACCAAACTTTACACTTGGCACAGTGCAGTCAGGCAAGTACTTTTCTCCTGGCATCCTCCAAACATAGACTCATCCTTTGGATTACCAGACAAAGAAGCATGATTTGTCACTCTAGATAACGTCTGCAGTGATCTACAACCCAGCGGTGATGTGTTTACACTACTGCATCTGAAGCTTCCATACTTCATTATGTTAGGCTTGACTGTATCTGTTAAAGAGACACTGAAGCAAAAAAATAAATTATGATATAATGAATTGGCTGTGTAGTACGGATAATTACTAGAACATTGGTAGCAAAGAAAATGTTCTCATATTTTTATTTTCAGTTACCGGTATATCGTTTTTTATAACATTGCATCATTCTCTAATATTTGCAGTCTACACTACAATACTCATCATTCTAAATGATTTTACAGAACAGTCTGTGAACTTTTGGACCCTTCTCTGCCCAGAAAACGAAAATACTTTGACAGACACTTCAGATTACAATGAACAATAAGGGAAAGAGGCGCCCTGATTTGAATAAAAGCTTTTAAAACCAGTTTAAAAACGAAAACGAAGAATGAGGTATTTTTCCTCAATGAAAGAACCTACTTGTCCGAGGGGTGGTAACAGAAGACCTGTTTTACCACGGTTAATGTTTTGTCCATCCTTTTTCGTCTAAGAGAGCGACCGCAACCAGGTCCGTCCTGTGGTCGGTTACCCCTCTGCAACCCTCCTTTGTGAGTAGCCCTTTCAATCAATTAATTTCTCCACACACCTATTATAGACATACTGCACTATCAGGCTCCCTTTTTTGTCTCTTGTATTTTTTCCATAGGGTGCCAAGACACCCCAACCACAAATACTTCAGATAACAGGCTTCAGAACACAGAGCTCTCTGCAACTTTGAAAGCTGTGGAGCTCAATGGCAATTTGCATAGATAACAAGTGGAGTTTCTTAAAGCGGAATATAACCCAGCATTTCATCTTTGCTCTAAAACATTATTTACTGCATATTATATGCAACCAGCATTTTTTTTTTTTACTAGACCAGCATTTGAAGGATTACACACAGAGCTTGATAGTTCAGGGCAGGTAAATGTGGACGCATCCGAACTTTAGAGAATGTTATCTTGTGTTTTCTTAAATGTTTTAAGTGAGGAATGTGACACATTCTCTGACTGTGCAGGAGCTGGTGGAGACAGAGAGACACTGAAAGCATGTCTGACTGCAATACAGCAAAGAATAAAACAAGTTATTAATAAAATGGAAAGTCGGCTCACAAAGCAAAAAACTGTACATTCAGGAATCTATAATTTCTAAATGAATAATAATACTTATGCACAAATGCAAATATGATAACCGTATGGCATATAAAAAGTAGGAAAACCTGTTTTTGTTGAATATTATGTCAGGGTTTTAAACCGCTTTAAAGAGACACTGAAGCGAAAAAAAAAATGATTTGTATGTGTAGTAAAGCTAAGAAATAAAACATTAAGATCAGATACATCAGTCTAATTGTTTCCAGTACAGGAAGAGTTAAGAAACTCCAGTTGTTATCTCTATGGAAGAAAGCCATTAATCTCTACGACTTTCAAAGTCGTGGAGAGGGCTGTTATCTGACTTTTATTATCTCAACTGTTACTAAACAAATTCCTTTTATTCTGACAGAGGAGAGGTCATTAGTTCACAGACTGCTCTGAAATAATCATTTTGAATGCTGAGTGTTGTGTAATCTGCACATATTATAGAATGATGCAATGTTAGAAAACACACTATATACCTGAAAATAAAAATATGAGAATATTTTCTTTGCTGCTAATCTTCTAGTAATTATTCATAGTACACAACCAATTCATTATATCATATTTTTTTTTCGCTTCAGTGTCTCTTTAACTCTTCCTGTACTGGAAACAATATTAGACTTATGTCTCTGCTCCTAATGTTTTATTTCTTAGCTGTTCTACACATACAAATCATTATATCATATTTTTTTTCACTTCAGTGTCTCTTTAAGCCATGGAAACCCACTCCATGAAGCTCTCTAGTCTACACACTGTTCTTGAGTTAATCTAAAGGCCATACAAAATGTGGTGATCAGTACCTATTGACTCTGCAGAAAGTTGGCGACTTCTGCGCAATGTGTCTTTTAGTATGGGCTGACCCCTCTCTGTTATCTTACGTGGCCTACCACTTTGTGGCTTAGTTGTTGTGGTTCCCAATTGTTCGCACTTTGTTATTTATACCACTAAGAGTTGCCCATGGAATATTTAGAAGAGAGAACATTTCACGAATGAACTTAGTGCGCAGGTGGCACCCTATCACTGTGCAACACGGAGTTCCTGAGACCTGCCCATTCTGCCACTACCGGTAATGTTTGTGGAAGTAGTCTGCATGCCTAGCTGCTGGATTGTATAAACCTGTGGCCATGGATGTTATTGGAACACCTGAATTCAATGATTTGAAAGGATAATCGAATACTTTTGGCAAATCTAGGGGTTTTTGCATTATTATTATTGATTATTATCTTATGACTTTATTTCTTTTCCTTGCTGTGCAAGCTGTCCTATGACAGTCTACGACAATCTACCATGTGGCTCTGTCTGCTACCCTCTACCGTGTGGCTCTGTCTGCTACGCTGTACCATGCCGCTCTGTCTGCTACCTTCTACCGTGCGGCTCTGTCTGCTACCCTCTACCGTGCGGCTCTGTCTGCTACCCTCTACCGTGCGGCTCTGTCTGCTACGCTGTACCATGCGGCTCTGTCTGCTACCCTCTACCATGCCGCTCTGTCTGCAACCTTCTAC
Source organism: Hyperolius riggenbachi (assembly GCF_040937935.1). Taxonomy (NCBI): domain Eukaryota; kingdom Metazoa; phylum Chordata; class Amphibia; order Anura; family Hyperoliidae; genus Hyperolius; species Hyperolius riggenbachi. Next base: position 45,900,568 of record NC_090651.1, on the reverse strand, counting down.
TGTGTGGCTCTATCTGCTACCTTCTACCGTGTGGCTCTGTTTTCTACCTTCTACCATGCGGTTCTGTTTGCTAACTTCTACCGTGCGGCTCTGTCTGCTACCCTCTACCGTGCGGCTCTGTCTGCTACCTTCTACCGTGTGGCTCTGTCTGCTACCTTCTACCGTGTGGCTCTGTCTGCTACCTTCTACCGTGCGGTTCTGTTTGCTAACTTCTACCGTGCGGCTCTGTCTGCTACGCTATACCATGCGGCTCTGTCTGCTACCCTCTACCGTGCGGCTCTGTCTGCTACGCTATACCATGCGGCTCTGTCTGCTACCCTCTACCATGCCGCTCTGTCTGCAACCTTCTACTGTGTGGCTCTATCTGCTACCTTCTACCGTGTGGCTCTGTTTTCTATCTTCCACCGTGCGGCTCTGTCTGCTACCCTCTACCGAGCGGCTCTTTCTGCTACGCTGTACCATGTGGCTCTGTCTGCTACCCTCTACCATGCGGCTCTGTCTGCTACCCTCTACCGTGCAGCTCTGTCTGCTACCCTCTACCGTGCGGCTCTGTCTGCTACCTTCTACCGTGTGGCTCTGTCTGCTACCCTCTACCATGTGGCTTTGTCTGCTGCCTTCTACCGTGTGGCTCAGTCTGCTACCCTCTACCATGCGGCTCTGTCTGCTACCTTCTACCATGCGGCTCTGTCTGCTACCTTCTGCCATGCGGCTCTGTCTGGTCTGCTACCCTCTACCGTGCGGCTCTGTCTGCTACCTTCTACCGTGTGGCTCTGTCTGCTACCGTCTACCGTGCAGCTCTGTCTGATACCCTCTACTGTGCATCTCTGTATGCTACTGTCTACCGTGTGGCTCTGTATGCTACTTTCTACCGTGCAGCTCTGTTTGCTACCCTCTACCATGCAGCTCTGTCTGCTACCTTCTACCGTGCGGCTCTGTCTGCTACCCTCTACCGTGCATTTCTGTCTGTTACTGTCTACCGTGTGGCTCTGTCTGCTACCTTCTACCGTGCAGCTCTGTCTGCTATCTTCTACCGTGCAGCTCTGTCTGCTACCTTCTACTGTGCGGCTCTGTCTGCTACCTTCTACCGTGCGGATCTGTCTGCCAACTTCTACCGTGCGGCTCTGTCTGCTACCTTCTACCATGCAGCTCTGTCTGCTACCTTCTACCGTGTGGCTCTGTCTGCTACCCTCTACCGTGCGGCTCTGTCTGCTACGCTGTACCATGCGGCTCTGTCTGCTACCCTCTACCATGCCGCTCTGTCTGCAACCTTCTACTGTGTGGCTCTATCTGCTACCTTCTACCGTGTGGCTCTGTTTTCTACCTTCTACCATGCGGTTCTGTTTGCTAACTTCTACCGTGCGGCTCTGTCTGCTACCCTCTACCGTGCGGCTCTGTCTGCTACCTTCTACCGTGTGGCTCTGTCTGCTACCTTCTACCGTGTGGCTCTGTCTGCTACCTTCTACCGTGCGGTTCTGTTTGCTACCGTCTACCGTGCAGCTCTGTCTGCTACCGTCTACCGTGTGGCTCTGTCTGCTACCGTCTACCATGTGGCTCTGTCTGCTACCCTCTACCGTGCGGCTCTGTCTGCTACGCTGTACCATGCGGCTCTGTCTGCTACCCTCTACCATGCCGCTCTGTCTGCAACCTTCTACTGTGTGGCTCTATCTGCTACCTTCTACCGTGTGGCTCTGTTTTCTACCTTCCACCGTGCGGCTCTGTCTGCTACCCTCTACCGAGCGGCTCTTTCTGCTACGCTGTACCATGTGGCTCTGTCTGCTACCCTCTACCATGCGGCTCTGTCTGCTACCCTCTACCGTGCAGCTCTGTCTGCTACCCTCTACCGTGCGGCTCTGTCTGCTACCTTCTACCGTGTGGCTCTGTCTGCTACCCTCTACCATGTGGCTTTGTCTGCTGCCTTCTACCGTGTGGCTCAGTCTGCTACCCTCTACCATGCGGCTCTGTCTGCTACCTTCTACCATGCGGCTCTGTCTGCTACCTTCTGCCATGCGGCTCTGTCTGGTCTGCTACCCTCTACCGTGCGGCTCTGTCTGCTACCTTCTACCGTGTGGCTCTGTCTGCTACCGTCTACCGTGCAGCTCTGTCTGATACCCTCTACTGTGCATCTCTGTATGCTACTGTCTACCGTGTGGCTCTGTATGCTACTTTCTACCGTGCGGCTCTGTCTGCTATCTTCTACCGTGCAGCTCTGTTTGCTACCCTCTACCATGCAGCTCTGTCTGCTACCTTCTACCGTGCGGCTCTGTCTGCTACCCTCTACCGTGCATTTCTGTCTGTTACTGTCTACCGTGTGGCTCTGTCTGCTACCTTCTACCGTGCAGCTCTGTCTGCTATCTTCTACCGTGCAGCTCTGTCTGCTACCTTCTACTGTGCGGCTCTGTCTGCTACCTTCTACCGTGCGGATCTGTCTGCCAACTTCTACCGTGCGGCTCTGTCTGCTACCTACTACCATGCAGCTCTGTCTGCTACCTTCTACCGTGTGGCTCTGTCTGCTACCCTCTACCGTGCGGCTCTGTCTGCTGCCCTCTACCGTGTGGCTCTGTCTGGTACCTTCTACTGTGCAGCTATGTCTGCTAACCTCTACCATGCGGCTCTGTCTGCTACCTTCTACCGTGTGGCTCTGTCTGCTACCTTTAACCGTGTGGCTCTGTCTGCTACCCTCTACCATGGGGCTCTGTCTGCTACCGTCTACCGTGAAGCTCTGTCTGCTACCCTTTACCGTGCGGCTCTGTCTGCTACCGTCTACCGTGCAGCTCTGTCTGCTACCCTCTACCGTGTGGCTCTGTCTGCTACCATCTACCGTGTGGCTCTGTCTGCTACCGTCTACCGTGTGGCTCTGTTTGCTACCCTCTACCATGCGGCTCTGTCTGCTACCTTCTACCGTGCAGCTCTGTCTGCTACCTTCTACCGTGCGGCTCTGTCTGCTACCTTCTACCGTGTGGCTCTGTCTGCTACCCTCTACCGTGCAGCTCTGTCTGCTACCTTCTACCATGCGGCTCTGTCTGCTACCCTCTACCATGTGGCTCTGTCTGCTACCTTCTACCGTGCGGCTCTGTCTGCTACCCTCTACCGTATTTCTCTGTCTGCTACCTTCTGCCGTGTGGCTCTGTCTGCTACCTTCTACCGTGCAGCTCTGTCTGCTACCCTCTACCATGTGGCTCTGTCTGCTACCTTCTACCATGCGGCTCTGTCTGCTACCCTCTACCATGTGGCTCTGTCTGCTACCTTCTACCGTGCAGCTCTGTCTGCTACCCTCTACCATGTGGCTCTGCCTGCTACCTTCTACCGTGTGGCTCTGTCTGCTACCCTCTACCATGTGGCTCTGTCTACTACTGTATACCGTGCGGCTCTGTCTGCTACCCTCTACCGTGTGGCTCATTCTGCTACCGTCTACCGTGTGGCTCTGTCTGCTACCGTCTACCATGTGGCTCTGTCTGCTACCCTCTACCGTGCGGCTCTGCCTGCTACCTTCTACCGTGCGGCTCTGTCTGCTACCTTCTACCGGGCGGCTCTGTCTGCTACCTTCAACCGTGCGGCTCTGTCTGCTACCCTCTACCGTGCGGCTCTGTCTGCTACCGTCTACCGTGCAGCTCTGTCTGCTACCTTCTGCCGTGCGGTTCTGTCTGCTAACCTCTACCGTGCGGCTCTGTCTGCTACCCTTTACCGTGCGGCTCTGTCTGCTACCTTCTACCGTGCAGCTCTGTCTGCTACCTTCTGCTGTGCGGCTCTGTCTTCTACCTTCTGCCATGCGGCTCTCTCTGCTACCCTCTACCGTGCAGCTCTGTCTCCTACCTTCTGCCCTGAGGCTCTGTCTGGTCTGCTACCGTCTACCGTGCAGCTCTGTCTGATACCCTCTACTGTGCATCTCTGTATGCTACTGTCTACCGTGTGGCTCTGTCTGCTACTTTCTACCGTGCGGCTCTGTCTGCTATCTTCTACCGTGCAGCTCTGTTTGCTACCCTCTACCATGCAGCTCTGTCTGCTACCTTCTACCGTGCGGCTCTGTCTGCTACCCTCTACCGTGCATTTCTGTCTGTTACTGTCTACCATGTGGCTCTGTCTGCTACCTTCTACCGTGCAGCTCTGTCTGCTATCTTCTACCGTGCAGCTCTGTCTGCTACCTTCTACTGTGCGGCTCTGTCTGCTACCTTCTACCGTGCGGATCTGTCTGCCAACTTCTACCGTGCGGCTCTGTCTGCTACCTTCTACCATGCAGCTCTGTCTGCTACCTTCTACCGTGTGGCTCTGTCTGCTACCCTCTACCGTGCGGCTCTGTCTGCTGCCCTCTACCGTGTGGTTCTGTCTGGTACCTTCTACTGTGCAGCTATGTCTGCTAACCTCTACCATGCGGCTCTGTCTGCTACCTTCTGCCGTGTGGCTCTGTCTGCTACCTTTAACCGTGTGGCTCTGTCTGCTACCCTCTACCATGGGGCTCTGTCTGCTACCGTCTACCGTGAAGCTCTGTCTGCTACCCTTTACCGTGCGGCTCTGTCTGCTACCGTCTACCGTGCAGCTCTGTCTGCTACCCTCTACCGTGTGGCTCTGTCTGCTACCATCTACCGTGTGGCTCTGTCTGCTACCGTCTACCGTGTGGCTCTGTTTGCTACCCTCTACCATGCGGCTCTGTCTGCTACCTTCTACCGTGCAGCTCTGTCTGCTACCTTCTACCGTGCGGCTCTGTCTGCTACCTTCTACCGTGTGGCTCTGTCTGCTACCCTCTACCGTGCAGCTCTGTCTGCTACCTTCTACCATGCGGCTCTGTCTGCTACCCTCTACCATGTGGCTCTGTCTGCTACCTTCTACCGTGCAGCTCTGTCTGCTACCCTCTACCATGTGGCTCTGCCTGCTACCTTCTACCGTGTGGCTCTGTCTGCTACCCTCTACCATGTGGCTCTGTCTACTACCGTATACCGTGCGGCTCTGTCTGCTACCTTCTACCGTGCGGCTCTGTCTGCTACCGTCTACCGTGTGGCTCTGTCTGCTACCGTCTACCATGTGGCTCTGTCTGCTACCCTCTACCGTGCGGCTCTTCCTGCTACCTTCTACCGTGTGGCTCTGTCTGCTACCTTCTACCGGGCGGCTCTGTCTGCTACCTTCAACCGTGCGGCTCTGTCTGCTACCCTCTACCGTGCAGCTCTGTCTGCTACCGTCTACCGTGCAGCTCTGTCTGCTACCTTCTGCCGTGCGGCTCTGTCTGCTAACCTCTACCGTGCGTCTCCGTCTACTACCTTCTGCCGTGCGGCTCTGTCTGCTACCTTCTACCGTGCGGCTCTGTCTGCTACCCTTTACCGTGCGGCTCTGTCTGCTACCTTCTACCGTGCAGCTCTGTCTGCTACCTTCTGCTGTGCGGCTCTGTCTTCTACCTTCTGCCATGCGGCTCTCTCTGCTACCCTCTACCGTGCAGCTCTGTCTCCTACCTTCTGCCCTGAGGCTCTGTCTGGTCTGCTACCCTCTACCGTGCAGCTCTGTCTGCTACCTTCTGCCGCGTGGCTCTGTCTGCTACCTTCTGCCGTGCAGCTCTGTCTGCTACCTTCTACCGTGCAGCTCTGTCTGCTACCTTCTACCGTGCGGCTCTGTCTTCTACCCTGTACCGTGCGGCTCTGTCTGCTACCTTCTGCCGTGCGGCTCTGTCTGCTATTTTGTTGGCTGTCTCGCTGTTGTCTGCTAACACCCTATAAAAGAAGAGATGTTGATTATCCCAGCTTTTTCTTTTATTATTAAAATTTGAAACGAGCGTTAGGACAGTAAAGCCATGACTAATGGCATTCTATTCTCAAATTCCACAAGGTTAATGCAAGCATTATCGGGAAAGGCAGACGTGAAAAGCAGCTTCATGAGCACAATATTCACATCAGTTTTATGGAGCATTTAAAGTCAATAGCCCTCAGTGTCTATCCCAACACAAAGCCCCGACTAGAGCCTGATGAATGGGTCCAGCTTGCAGATTTCCTGTACAGTTCAGGATTTTTTTCCTTTCCTTTTCTCTTACCGAATCAACTTTTACCTTTTCATTGTGCCTTTTCTTCTTCTCTTTTTTTTGACACTTTGTGAACATTGTGTCTAAGAAGGACAGAGTGTTCTGTAACACCGTGAACCAGGCTGAGACGTTATTAAAGTCCAACTCGAGGACAAGTCTTTTCTCAATTCTAACACAGCTCATTCGCTTTAAGGTCCGCCAGTCTGCACCACTCCCGAGGAAGCAGGCACAGACCCACGTGATGCATTATTTGGTACCAATAAAGCTTTTCTACTTCAATAACCTTGCTACTGGCTACAATGGAGGTTAGTGAATATACATACACTCCTTTTTTGAGATTTTAATAGCTAGAACATCTGATATAAATGTATTACTGTCCCTCACTTAAAACAAAATCTTCCCTCACTTAATCTGTTATAATTGTATTACTATTTCTCACTTGCATTAAAGCAAACCTGTTGTGGGAAAAAGTCAAGTTAGATACTTACCTTATTAGAGGGAAGCTGGGGAGTAGCAATAGGGGTTGCAGAGGTTGCAACCGCATCAGGACCCCTGGGCCAGAGGGGCCCCGAAGGGCCCTCCCTCAACTACAGTATTAGCTTTCTATTGGTCCTGTGCTCATAATAATCACTTCTATCGATACTTTAAATAGTGGTAATCATTAACATACTGCTCCCCTTCCCCTTCTTGCACCTCTGACACTTTAGATGCCATTGGCAGGTTTTGGTGCGGCGTATCAATTGTCATGTATAGAGTGCTTGGGGGGCCCCATAGTAAAACTTGCATCTGGGCCCACAGCTCCTTAGCTACGCCACTGGAGGGAAGCCTTCAGATCGGGGTGGGCCAACTTTTTGACCATCAAGGGCCACTTGGGCTTCTCAAGTTTGACTGAGTGGCTGGGCCGGAATAGGAGTGAGTGCTGTGCAAAAAATGGGCTTCGCCAATTGGCCATAATAATAATAATAATTATTTGTATTTTGTGAAAGAAATGCCGCCAAATATAGCTGAGAGAGGTTTTTTTTTTTCAACTTAGCCTGCTGTTCACTTGCTGTCTGGGGGGTCTGCCTGCTGTCCCTGGTCCTGTATTTGGTGCCAAAGAAGTCTGGCTGTTGCCATGTGCTGTTTGTGAGTGGGGGAACATTGTCTAATTACCATTAGGAGGATGACCCTGCCCTTGCGAGCTTACAATCTAATGGGTAGTGGGGAACACACTAGGTAAGGGGGTGGAGGATGGATGAGGCAGTGACCCTTTGCCTCTGATTACAATGTGACAGATAAGTAAATAAGGGCTATAGAATGTTGTAAGCTTGTCTGAAAAGGTGTGTTTTAAGAGTGCGTTTGAAGATGCCCAGGTTTGGAGCATGACGTACAGGCTGTGGAAGAGAGTTCCAGATAAGGGATGATGCTCGTGTAAAGTCCTGGATGCGAGCATGAGAGGAGGTGATCAGCTTAGAGGCTAGGAGAGTTTCTTGGGAGGAGCGGAGGTTGCGGGAGGGACAATATTTTGAGATTAGTGAGGAGATGTATGGAGGAGACAACCCGTGGAGGGCTTTGTATATTAGAGTCAGGAGTTTGAACTGGATCCTCTGGGTAATGGGTAACCAGTGGAGAGAACGGCACAGTGGGTGTTAAGCTTGGAGGTGTATTCTCCACAGTCAGCATGCAACACACAAGCTGACGTGAAGGAGGTACACACACTAGCACAAGGAATCAAGATATCCCCAGTTTAGTGGAGGAGAGGACTGACTCCAATAGGAGATTGTGGCGCACAGAGCCGATGCAGATCCGAACAGCCACAAATAACACTTTCGTGATAACGTCTCAGCGCAAAGTAGCGCTGAGCGCATAAACCAGGACTGAGGAGATCAGGACAGGTAGACAGAATGAACGCTTGCTTAACTAGCCACTACTTAGTGACAGCAAGCGTCCACAACAAGACAGACTGGAATGAGGCAGCCAATGCGTTGCAGCGATGGCGTGCCTCACAAAGACAGGACAGGATAGTCAGGAAATAGAATGATCAAGATAGATGAACGTAACACAGACAAATATACAATAAGTATGTTTTCCTAGCGTATTACAATTACAGCTATCAATGAAACTATTTGTAACGTCTGACTAACATATGTATATATCGGCAATGAACCGATATATGACATAAGCAGGAACACTGACTAGTACTGGAGCAATACAGGGAACAGGACTCAGAAGGATTCGCTATCTCTTCGCAGAGATGAACGCAATCCACAAACAGAACCAGGAGCAGGATACTAACTCAGCACGGGTGATCACGATACGCGCAAACTACCAAAACGTGCTGGAAGGCTGACTAACTGAACACAGGAAATAAACAGTTCGTGTACGTATATATCAGCGACACTGATGTATCAACGTAACACGAATACAAGGAAAATAACAAAATGCTCAAGTATGCGTATATATTGGCGATGAACCAATATATGACACAAGACAAGCAGAGTAACAACTTCTAGAACAAGAGCAGAACTAGGAGGACTCGCTGACCCCTTCGCAGGAGTCATCGCAGTCCACACGGACTAGGAACGAGGTGGGGCACGAGCAGAGTAACAGACAGACTATGGTAGCCCATGAAGCATTGCAGGAAGCAGTTCTTTATACTGAGGTCATCCAATGGGAACAGACCTGCAGATTCCCACACAAGTGAATGGTAATTAATCACAGGCTGACAGCAGGAAAAGGCAGACAATGATATGCAGCCTGCAGGAAAGGGATTGCCACTCCATTGCAGCAGACAATGTTTGTTTACACAAAAGCATATTAAACTGTCATTAACTTCAGAGCGACTGCAGATGGAATCAGCAACTAGTTTAAATGCAAACCAAACTATGCAAGCAAATGCATGTAATGACATCAGAACTGCTTGGGTTGCAATGCCACTGCAGCCAGCAGTAAACGCTGCAGAAGCGATCATAACAGTACCCCCCCCCCCCCCCCCCCTTAAACGCGGCCTCTGGACGCCTATAAAAACTGACATATTTCTCCTGAACCACCCAAACCAAAAAATCAGAAGTGGAAAATCCAGCAAACTGATCTGACTAAAAATTCATGAAGGTCGGAACAGCCCGACAAAACCAAATTCCTGAATCAGTCTCACCAAAACTAGACCAATTGGAACCAGAACCTACCGAACCATGCCCGTCAGCACTACAAGCCTCAGTGTGATACCCATCAAAACCACGACTTCCAGAAAAAAGCCCCCAGAAACTCTCTGAGCGATACCCACCGCCTTCCAGGGACTGTCCAAAAACGCCAAAGCCTTTGCAATGCCCACCGGAACTGTCCTTACCAACACAAAACCCACTGTTGAACCAGTCCAAGGTACCAGGACAAGTTTCCTCAGAGATCTCCCAGAACACTTGGAAGCTCCAAAGAGATCCCCACAGGTTAGAACGCCCCTTAGGCTCACATGGAGAACTATCAAGAACCCCTATGGAACCCAGGGCAACTCCAGAGTCAGGGTCACAAGGACAAACATCAAGATCAGGGCTTTTAGGGACCAGAACCATCTCCGGGCATGCAGGCCAACCGGCAACATCAGAACATGTCTCCACTAGGGAAGCATGTGAGCACGCTAACACAGACACACTTGGGCACTCTGGCATACGAAGCACATCTGGGCACACCGACACAAGAGAGACTTCTGGGCATGTCAAGGAACTGCGAACCTCAAAGTCAGTCAAGACAGGACCGAAACCAGGACTGGGCAAAAAAAATCATCATGACCAGACTTCACAGTTACTGGATTCTCACTAAAAAATGCAGGATCAGACTTAGATGTCTCTGATTCCAGCAAGGTTATTAACAAATCATGTTCAGGGGCATTTACAAGACAGGACAAATCTTCTGATGTATGCACCGAACTAGACAGGGTTCCCATAACTTCTTCTGGACTAGACAGAGACTCAACAAATACACTGGATTGGAGCTCATGAAGGGCTGCAAAACAAGTCAGTATTGCAGCAATCCCCACTGAACTAGGCAAAACTGAGGAACTCACTGGACAGGAAGGGGACTCTGGAACTACTGCCACACCGGCCAGAAAACCAGAATTTTCCAGGATACAGGGCTGGGTTTCAGAAACGCTCATTAACCCGGACTAAAATTCTGAGATTTCTATTATTTTTTCCAGCGAGTCAGAATTATCCATGTTACAGGGCAATACTTCTGAAACATTCAGAGGACAGGGCTGAAGTTCTCTGACTACTGTGATATCAGAGAGGGACTCAACATCTTTAGCTAAATCAGACTGTGTACAAGGCAAGGTATCAAAAACACTTGCTGACAGAGACAATGTTTCAATAGCTTCTGCTTCACTGGGCAGAGATTCATCAAGTTTTATTAGAGCAGACTGTAATTCCAAAACAGCTGCTAAACAAGTGAATATTACTGCAACACCCACTGAAGTAAGCAGTGTCTCAGACTCCTCTACTAGAGGATCTGAAGTATCCAAAGTACTGGGTGAAGCATAAGACTCTGCGACCACAGCTTCACTGGACAGGATCACTGAACAGGCCATATCGCA